>NC_066534.1:6816213-6933713 GCF_024679095.1 Eriocheir sinensis | reverse complement strand
AGCATTTTACATATATTAGTGTAATCACTCATATTTTTCAATGTATAATCACGAGTAAAATGGTTGATTGAAAGGCAAATATAGGTATAATTGGGAATATAACGTGAGTGATATGATTGGCATCCCTGGGCGGCCCATGTTTCCACCTCTCTTCACGCACAGGAGTCCACGTGTACCCGGCGCTATCACTTCTCTGCCCCTCGCTACCATATATATCATCCCGTCAAGCAAGGAGCCGTTAGAAAAGTGATTGAGCCCCATTGGAGCTATAGGAAAAGACTACCTCCTTGAGTTAATCAAGTAAGCGTGTTGACACGGCAAGGGTTAAAAATCATGATGCAACCCTAAAGTCTTAAACAATATTTTCAATCATTTATTTAAAAAAAACTTTTGCAGATTCATATTAGATCAAATACGTTTTATCATAATTATTGGATCATTTATTACTATATTAATGAGAGAAATGCAGAACTGACGCTTAAAATATGCGAAGGGGCTCACGAAGAAGTACCTATCGCGAACCCTTGCCAGATTCCAGCAATTTCGCCGTTGAACACCTTTCCTTCGCTTACGGAGAGGGCCCCTCGAAGATTATGGTATGAGAAAATGGCCGAAGAGCTTCTACATTCGAGAAGGCTGCCTTATGGTATGGCCGTTACGGCCGTACCATAAGTAAACCTCTTCGACTGTTGAACCTTTTCGGCCATTTTCTCCTACCATAATACTCGAAGGGTTTCCTCCGGAACGGAAGGAAAGGTGTTGAAGGGCGAAATTGTTGGAATCTGGCAAGGGGTCGAGATAGGTACATCCACGTCAGCATCTTCCCATATTTAATGCGTCAGTTCTGCATTTCTCTCATTAATATAGTAGTAAATGATCCAGGAATTATAATAAAACGTATTTGATCTAATATGAATCGACAAAAGTTTTTTTTAATAAATGATTTAAAATGTTGTTTAAGACTGTAGGGTTGTATCATGGTTTTTAACCCTTGCCGTGTCAACACACCTGCTTTAATTAACTCGAGCAGGTAGTCTTTTCCTATAGGTCCGATGGGGCTCGATCACTTTTCTAACGGCTCCTTGCTTGACGAGATGGTAGCGAGGGGCAGAAAAGTGATAGCGCCGGGCGCATGTGGATTGTGGACTTTTGACTTAGTGCGTGGAGAGAGCAGAGAGGTGGAAACACGGGCCGCGCAGGGATGCCAACCTATCACTTGAGGAGCGGAGATACATGGGCAGTCTCCCTTGAGGGCCTTGAGCCCTTGACCCGTGCCCCTGTCCACCCAGCAGTGAGTGGGTACCGGGAGTCGGGCAGGAGTTGTGTCACACATCCCGGGTGGTGGTCCGGCTCCTGCAATGGCGGGTAACTCAAAGGTGCAAACCCGGATCCCCAAACCCGGCTTCGGCCAAACAAGCAGTAATGCAAACAAACCGATCGCTATGTACGCAATTATACCTATATATTTACCATTCAATTAACCATTTAATTTGGTATAAGCACCAAAGTATAATCCTACTATATATTATACTCACACCAGTATATGTAAAATGCTTTAATTATCAAGATTTCCATGTAGAGGTGTTTGCAGAGGCTACCAACCCAACTCGGAAGAAGCTCTAGCGAAGGAAGGGGTCCAGATCATATTAAAGTATCCAGCAGAAAGGGGACACTGTTTAAGGAAGGAGGAAGGAGTAAGGTTTTGAGGGATATGTATGGTATGGCCGTAATTAGACTCCACTCTGTCCAGAAGAGCTGTGTGAGTGGAGCCCCCCCACACGTGAGATGCATACTCCATACGAGGGCGGACAAGGCCCCTCTATATGGAAAGCATCTGTGCGGGGAAGAACCGGCGGAGACGATACAGAACGCCCAACCTCGAGGAAGCTGATTTAGTAAGAGAGGAGATGTGAAGTTTCCAGTTGAGATTTTGAGTTAAGGATAGACCGAGGATATTTAGTGTTGAAGAAGGTGACAGCTGAGTATTGTCGAAGAATAGGGGATAGGTGTTTGGAAGATTGTGTCAAGTTGATAGGTGAAGAAACTGGGCTTTTGAGGCGGTGGCTGCACGGATAGCAAGACGGCCTCGCGTTCAGGAGGACGCGAGTTCAATCCCCGACCGGTGCCACCAAGCTGGGATTTTTCAGCCGCCGCCGAGTGACTCAAAAACTACCCACATGCTGTCCAGAAGACCACCTATCAACCCGGACTCTAGATTCTAGGATTAAAGATGAGCTCCGGGAGGGCAGTATAAGCCAACGCATGATGGCGCCACTATAAACACTCGCCTGCGCCAGAACGGGCTGGACCGACCATCAGGACCCGCCGGGAAGAAGCCTTGGACCGACCATTAGGATCCACCGACAAGAAGCCTACCGGCGCAATTGGCCAAGACGTATAAAAAAAAAAAAATAAATAAATAAAGACACAAGGTTCCTTTTACCCCAATCGGAAATGATAGCAAGGTCTGAGGTTAAGCGTTCTGCAGCTTCTAGTTTGGAATCTTGTAATTCCTGTTGAGAGGGTATTATGTTGAAAGAAATTGAATAATGAAAAGTGGAGTCATCAGCGTATGAGTGGATAGGACAGTTTGCTATGGAAAGAAGATCATTGATGAATAACAGGAAGAGAGTGGGTGATAGGACAGAGCCCTGTAGAACACCGCTGTTGATAGGCTATATATATATATATATATATATATATATATATATATATATATATATATATATATATATATATATATATATATATATATATATATATATATATATATATATATATATATATATATATATATATATATATATATATATATATATATATATATATATATATATATATATATATATATATATATATATATATATATATATATATATATATATATATATATATATATATATATATATATATATATATATATATATATATATATATATATATATATATATATATATATATATATACACACACACACACACACACACACACATATATATATATATATATATATATATATATATATATATATATATATATATATATATATATATATATATATATATATATATATATATATATATGTGTGTGTGTGTGTGTGTGTGTACAAATTTTGTATTTACCTTGGCCTCATAAGGGTAAGACTCTTCTGGCTCAATGCCGCCGTTCTCTTGAACGTACTTGAAGGCCCAGTCCATCGGGCCTCCATTCAGCCCAGGTTACCCTCTCTGCGTGAACAGTCAAACAGGTTCTGTTCGGAGAGGCCCACCAGCTTCCCTGTCTTCCTGAAGTGCTAGCCCCTACAGCGCCCCGGTCTATGGATGGAAGATGCGTGTGAGCGAATAAATAGATAAAAAAATAAATGCAAAGAAACAGATGAATAAATTCGTTAATCATTATAATATAATAGAATAAAACGAATACTGATTATTTATCGATATATCGGATTTAGAGCTTGTGTCATTTATTTGAATCCACAATAAGTCATCAGTGATCAGTGAGTACGGAAGACCAAACTCTTCATTGTAGTACTACAGCAGTGCATTAAGAGAAGGTGCAACGCTTTGAGGGGTTGCCAAGACATAGCGAGAATATATATCTCCTCCCCCGCCCCCCTTAAAAAAAAAGCCTTAAATACTGACTAATATGCATCTTTTCGAAATCTTAACCGGCAGGAGCCACACCCTCTCTGGTCCTTAATCGGGGTCACCGCGCCCTTCTCGATCCAGTTAACGGTGTCGGGCAGCAGCACGTCGTCGTCGGTGCCGATGTAGGTGGCTGTGGCAAGGTTCTCACTCTGCCCAGAGACCTTGGCGGTGCTGTTCCACCGTAAACCGTTCATGATGCTCTCGAATACACTCGGCAGCTGAAATGATTTTAATCTACGTATATTGCACAAGATAACTGAGTACGTTAGTAAGAATTCCAAGGTATATTTTTATTTGAAAGTTGCACGCCTATACACAGACTTAAGCTTACCATGTCGCCGAAGTGGTTCATAGCAACTCTAAAAGATGTCTTGCCGAGGGCGTATTGTTGGTTGTGTTCCGCTATGAGTTTCTTGTTCTCCAGGAAGATCTTCATGCGAAAGTTTTCTTCCATATAATTTTTGTAGGCCTTTCCATGTTGCAGCTGGGACCGGAGAGAAGTGCCATACATGACAATCTTTTGTTTTATTTCACTGTTTAATCATTTGTTTTTTATATATTTGTTTTTACGGCATTGGAAGCGGGTTAAACATGCAACACGCTTCCCTTACAAATAAATAGATAACATTGACTGATTTTCCTTGAGCTGTTTTGATACGGAATGGAGGAATACAGACAAAGGAACGGGGTTCTCTATAGCTTACCAGTGAAAAGAGTGAAAGAACGAAGATACTGGTTAAAAATTGTCTAAGGAAGCTAGACAGCATAAGGATATGTTTGACTAGAAAGTGCTTTTTCATTTTAACTATGAATACCCCTTGAAGGCCACCCACTCGGTGTGCAACACAGAGAAGAACGACACGGCCGACGTTGAGGCCACCAGCGCCGCCATGATCACGCCTACGAACCACTTCATCAGGGACGTAGAAAAAAAACGTTAACATGTAATATTTTACACTGTTACTTTGAATTCTACCCGCTACTTATTTTAACTTTCTTTTCATCAGTGTTGTTGTAACGAATACACACTTTATAATATTTACATCAAGGTAAGTAGCTATTTATTATCTCCTGTGCTTCCAAGAATAAACCCGAATGACCCAAATGCGTTTCATTAATTTCTTGGGCATTTACCAGCACCGTGTGCTTGTGTGGTGCCATGGTAAAAACTTATGGATCACACCCTTTCAGCGTGGCATTATGTTTCAGCTTCCACTTGTAGTGAAAATAAGGCAACTAAAAACTGTCACAGTCCGAGTCGCATACCTTGGTAATAGCTTGTTAACATATCCGGGCTCATAATGATGAACTATACAAACAACAACTGAGATGTCCAAAGATTGACCACCACACATGAGACATCAGCAGAACGCGCCAAGTTAACTGATAAAAACAAATTTACTCAGACGTGACGTTTCAACAACGTTTCTCAAACTCATTAGGCGTCCCCAAGGCCTTGAGGCGTCCCCGTTGCTGCACTCACCTCGTTTGTGTTGGGGTGACACAGTGCCTTGCTTGATGTAGAGGCTCGGCAGGCATTCACCTTAATTTATAGTAAATGTCCTGTGTTTGGAGGATTACCGAGATGCCTAAATTTATATTCGCCCTATTTTCTTCTTCGGTTTTCATTTTCATTCAGATAGAGAAATGTGCTGATGTACCTGCGATGATTCTTTAAAAAAAACATTACCGTACCAGATTAGATTCAAAGAGTTAGTGTTAAATCAGTTAAATAGTTTTATCGTGAGTCTTGAGTGTGGCAGCGTGAGGCTGTGCGTGCTACCTGTCCAGGGATCCCAGGTGATGGTGACTCACGGGACGGGTCACGCAAGGCATCCAGGCGACCCATCCATTAAGGTGACTTCGCAAAGGGTTTGATATTGGGTGCTATTTTGTCTGCTGTTTCAACTGTCTCTTCAAGAAACATTCACAATAACAAAACCACTGCCCCCACGAGGGAACCACGACCCTAATGGACGAGCGCCCTATACCAGCCATGCTGGTCAGAACCGGTTCCGGCACACTCAAGACTATCAGTGATTGTGTTATAGTCTAACAGTAGTTTCAAATACTTACTCTTGATTACAACGTTACTCCTAAGATTTCAAGACATATTTTGGCATATGCCTCTCGGAAAGTTATCTTTTGAGCTTACGTGGACCTCACACAACTTTCCTCCCCTTTCCACTTGCTCAAGGGGGAACAGTAACCGCTTCTGTCATGGGAAGACCTCTATGTAAAGTAGTGGTCTGAGTGTGACTGGAACTTTCATGATCTGACAACGCTCTGAACTCGCAGTCCCCAGCCAATTCCCTCCCCGAATGAGCTATGGAGCAAAGAGTCTGGTGACGGATCTGTGGGAACGGTTGGAACATGACATTACACCCGGGAGGGGGAACACAACTCAGGGATGACATTCGCTGCTGGATGGAAAGGGGGCAAAGGAGACTGCCCATCCGTCTCCAATCTGCTCGGGAATCGAACCTCTCGGTTGTGAGGCGAGCCTGCTAACCACTGCACCCAAATCCTTCACTATATTACAAAGCTCTGTGTGTGTGTGTGTGTGTGTGTGTGTGTGTGTGTAACATTTTGTAGATCGGTTAAAATGGAAACACAAGCAAACATAATAAATACTGCGGAAAAGTGTTGTTTGAAATAACATCGATAGATAAAGATATAGATATGCCTGATAGAAATTCTGTATCCCGCGGCAGTGCAGAAGATTTGTTCCCTCAGAATGAATGGATGACAGACATTACCATAAGTCCATACAACTCCGTGACTCAGAGGAACAAAGAGTGAGTCATTACCATAACTCTATACAAGTGCCAAGATGTCTGGTCACAAAATACGAAACAAGACACAAGCTCTAAATGTGGGGTGTGGGACGTGAATATATGTTATATCGCAAGGGAATATGAATCAAAGAGAAGAGGTTAAGGTATGAGAGATTATTATTTGGTTACAAAGAAGAGCAACCTTCCGCTCCCACCTATAAGCCGACAAAATATATTCCCAGTGTTATTAAATGTCAAAATTGCCTACCTCTATTAACTATTCGTTGTGGATTACGAGACGCCGCTTGATAAGGCGATAATGGTATAGAGTACCCTCCCCCTCCACCTCTCTCTCTCTCTCTCTCTCTCTCTCTCTCTCTCTCTCTCTCTCTCTCTCTCTCTCTCTCTCTTTATTTAAACAAAAGTATACAAAAAGGGGCACAGGGTGACACTATAGTCAATCTATTTGAAAGCTGCGGGTCAGCTAAGCCCCGCACCTTGCCACACGCTCAACACCTCTCGCTTCCTCTCATATGTCAGCTATTTACTGCCTTTAAGTGAATTTAATTAAATAACTGGATAATCCAATAAGATCATATAGTGTTAAGATTGTTTCATTTCGGGGATTTTTCTTATAAAATTTTGTTTTGTCCTTGCCTGCCTCCTATGCCAACAAAATAAAATACTAAAAGGGAATCTTGGACCTCGTATCCTCCCCAAGCATGTTTTAGATCCTAAAATCAGTGGCAGTTGTATAGTTTAGAATATAAATTATGTACTGTGTGATTGCATCAGTGGTGGTAGCAGCAGTAGCAGCAGCAAAATTAGTAGCAGCAGCATTAGTAGTAGTAGTAGTAGTAGTAGTAGTAGTAGTAGTAGTTGTGGTAGTATAATAGTAGTAGTAGCTAGTCCATTGAAAGTGATAACAATAAAAAGGGGTTCTTGTTTAAAAATTGGGCGGACTTTTGTCTGACATCCAAAACGAGCGTCATAGATCGGAGGGCAGACTAAAGCTGAGGACTATTCTAGTGACGATTATGAGGGGAAAAAATAATCTCGGATGGCCATATGCGTAAAATTTTGAGGACTTTCGTGAACTTGGTGTGCATGAAACCTCACCTAGTTATTTATTATTATAATTTTGTCTCTCCTCATTTCCAGCAGACGAGATAAGCTCACTTCCTGGTCCTGCCGCCATCGTCTGCGATCTACCATCATAATGACTGAGGAAGTGATCGAGTATCAGACGTGTCGACAGGACATTGCTGATAAGCTGTGTTTGCTTTGAGATTCTGGAAGGAAATTTCCTTGACCGTAAGTATACACACGATTTGTATCCGGCTATTTTGGATGGTAAGACGGAGAGGGTATGACAAGGACCATGAGTTGGTATGGTCGACGAATCGTTATCTCGTGCTCTGTCTGTACAGTGACCGACACACTGAAGGAGCCTATATAGCTCATCCAGCTTTCAAATGATTTCCATCCAGATATATAAGTAAATTACATGTATACATCTCTTGATATGTCAGATGTCATGTGTATAAAAATTAAAACCTTCCATTGTTTTCCATGTCGTATCATCAAAGATACATTTGTCAGGAAGAATTCAAGACTGAGGTGGAAAAGGTCTTGTGGATCGCGAGACGCCGCTTGATAAGGCGATAATGGTATAGATTAACCCCCCTCCCCCCCCCCCACTCTCTCTCTCTCTATATATATATATATATATATATATATATATATATATATATATATATATATATATATATATATATATATATATATATATATATACATATATATATATATATATATATATATATATATATATATATATATATATATATATATATATATATATATATATATATTTGCAGGACTAAAAGCAGTTTCTCATTACATTGCCGTGAATGTTATTGTCTTAATGTTATGCGTGAATTTTATTGCTTCAAGGCTTTTAGACTTTGTTTTTCAACTATTACATTTTAATTTTTAATTTCATAACCTTGTTGTTTTCAGTTTTCTGTAATTTTAGGTTTGTTAATAATGAGTTGCAAACAAAATTCTTGGATGCGTGAGTTTTATTGTTTTAAAGCTTTTGTTTTCACCTTTTGTTCTATTTATTGATATTTAGATATGGTCCGAGTTGGTCCACTATTGTGGTCCGAGTTGGTATCTTGTGGTCCGAGTTGGTGCCGATCCGGTCCGAGTTGACAATGGTCCGAGTAGGGAACTGCCTGAGTCCCAGGCAGGCTAAGAAGCTTTACACGGAAATGGAGAGAGAGAGAGAGAGAGAGAGAGAGGAAAGGAGAGAGAGAGAGAGAGAGAGAGAGAGAGAGAGAGAGAGAGAGAGAGAGAGAGAGAGAGAGAGAGAGAGAGAGAGAGAGAGAGAGAGAGAGAGCATTTTCTATCAAGAATTGAAGATGCCTAGGAGGAAGAGTAAAGAGAGAGAGAGAGAGAGAGAGAGAGAGAGAGAGAGAGTGTACAGGCATCAGGAAGCTCAGATGGATCCTGTAGCGTCGACGTCTGGTTTCACACCTGCAGCCTGTGCACCTGTTGCCTCTGTAGACCAAGAATTTATCGAAGAAGTTTCAGAGCAATCAACTCTTGAGAAAAGGGAGGCACTGATTCGAGGTCAGAGGCGTGGTCTCACATCAGGTAAGTGATGACCACAACATAGTTATATCTTTCAAGACCATTCAAAACGCATTTGCTGCAGCAGAGCCTGTGTGTAACACATGTTTTGGTCTACTTGAACTGGTTCTATCATCTTCTTGTGACACAGGTGTTGAAGTGAAGTGTCGTGTTTGTGACAATGTGCAGTTTGATAACAGGGCTGAGGAGTCAGTGGCTGGTACTAATGCTTTAGTGTTGTACTGTCTTGAGCATGGCTTAGGTTACAGTGGTTATTCTGATCTAGTTTCATTGTTTAGGGACGCACTGAAGTACTTTCATGCCAAAAATCAAAGTTGTAGGGTAAAAAGAAACAGAATTATTACTAAATAAACAAACATCCTTTTTTTGGCTCCTGAAAAAATTAGATTTTGCTAACAAAAAAATAATAGTGCCTTTATTTATGAATGGATCTTTATGAAACAAACTTCCTTTTCAAAGTCATAGTAATAGCAACAAACTGACGATCTTTTTTTTTCTTTTTTTTTTTCTTTTTTTTTTTTGGTATGATGAATATATTTTTTTATTAAAGAAAAAAAGTATGACCTATATGGAAAAACCGAGACCGTCACGTTATTAGGAAAGGATTGAAACACTGAATGCTGTAAAACCATGATCATTGGGGAAAAAGTAAAAGAGATATAAGAATTAGAAAATACATGTAATAAATAGGTGAAGAAGGTGTCCTTAACATTAAATGTAATAATAATGATAGCAATCGCAGGGTAAATCAAGGGGTAGGTCTAAATGTGTACTTTACAAACAGTAGAAGTATTAGGAATAAGATAGATTTATTGCGGGGAAAGGCGTGCGTAGAGAAATTTGATATGATAGTGAACACAGAGTCATGGATAAATACTGCAGACAGACACTTTCTCCCAGAATTAGAGATTGAGGGGTATAGGTTATTCCACCAAGATCGAATAGGCAGGAAGGAGGATGACCAAGATGATTCAGGGGCTGACGAACCTCCCATATCAAAATAGGCTGAAACATCTAAACTTACATTCACTAGAAAGACGAAGAGTGCGGGGAGATCTGATAGAAGTATTCAAATGGGTCAAGGGTTATAACAAAGGCGATATAAGTAAAGTACTGAGACTTAGCCAGCAGGATAGAACACGCAGTAATGGATTTAAATTAGAAAAGTATAGATTTAGGAGAGAGATAGGCAAGCATTGGTTTAGTAATAGGGTGGTGGGGGAATGGAATAGACTCAGCAGTCACATAGTTAGTGCAGGGACGATAGCTTGTTTTAAGAGTAGACTGGATAGCTACATGGACGAGGATGACAGGTGGCAGTGAGGTGTGGGTGCAGTAAGGAGACAGGGTACTGGAGCGTACCCCCGTACCGAAAGTAAACGAGGATCAAGCCTCTACCTGTAACCCCTGAAACTACACCTCACCAATGGTGGATCAAATACAATTGTATTTGTATTTGAATTGTATTTAAATACAATTTTAATGTATTTGTATTTGTATTTGTATTTTGACATCCAGAGAAAAAAGTATTTTGTATTTGTATTTGTATTTTGGCACCCAGAAAAAAGTATTTTGTATTTGTATTTGTATTTTGGCACCCAGAAAAAAAGTATTTTGTGTTTGTATTTGTATTTCGAGTCAAAACCATTTGAGGAGGATAAATACTGTTAAGGAAATAGAAAAAGAAATAATGTTAAGCCGCGTTAAGGCGGAGGAGGAAACAGATGAAGGTTGAAGGCGAAGAAGGAAAGGATTAACGTCAGACCACGGAGAAAGCGGAGTAAGGAGAACATTAAGGTTGAAGGCGGAGGAGGAAAAAAATTAAGGGTGGGGAGTAAAGAGGAAATTAACCTCAGGTCACATGGAGGAGGAGTAGGAGAGGATTTAGGGAGTTACTGAGGGATGGGTGCATGGAGGTATTAAGGGTGGAGAGGCCCACAGCCCCGAGCGCGCTGTACTGGTGAGTGAAGCCAGTTTTCGGAGTCTCAGCTGTCAAATCGGCCGCCATATTGTTCAAGCCGAGAGGTACGAATACGAGGGTGAAACGCGCCTAACATGGAGGGCGCTTGCCCTTAGAGTTAGAGTACCGCATCCATGGAGTACCGTAATGTTTTTATTTTCTCTTCTTATTGTTTTCCAGCACTTTAACATGCAGGCGGATGAAATTAAAATAATTTCGTGATTTATTACTGTAATTATACTGTAACAGGTAAGAAAGTACTGTACATGATATCCAAGAAGCGCTGTAATGTATTCATGATCACCAAGAAATGCGGTGAGGACAATTCATCACCAAGATGTGCGGTCTCCTTTACAAATACAAGTTAGAAAATTGTAAGCGGCAAGCATGTGCTGCCAGTCTGCGTGGTCTGGCCGGCCGCTCATGGATGTACATCAATGTTGGCCACTCCTCTCCGGCTTGAACAATATGGCCGACTGACAGTTTAGTGGCTTCAAACCGCGAGACTCCATGCCCCCCCCTGGATGGGTGGCTCGGAAGAAGGATCCGCCCGCAAAAATGTGTGACGTCACGGAAATGGGAGGCATATGGGATGAGATGTGAGTGAAGACGACGAGAGAGACAGTAAACCGATCTACTGCTTTAACTTGGCAAATGCACTACAGTCACCTATCAACAAGAGGCTGCATCCATTTCTTGAGCGGACTGATGCCATTGCCGCAGCTGTCATGGGCCCCAGGTTTAAGCTGGCATGGATACTATGTAAGAAAATGCAAAAGGAAAAAGTTTCCAAGATTGTGGACCTAATTATTTCCGAGTCAACTCAGTCGACCTTGAAGAAGAAAACATTTTTCAAGAGCCTTTCGTCTATTCGGCTGTCATGAGTGCAACACGACCTCGTCTTTTTGCCTACATGTCTCCAGCTGGGCAAATGATGGCAAGTGCATCAACAAATGACACTACAGTGGTGAAGGCAGAACTTGAAACGTACCTAGAAGGTGTTTTGCCTTTTGATGTCAGTCCACTGACGTACTGGCGTGATGCAAAAAGCTTCAAAATTTTGAAGCACTTTGCCAAGAATATTCTAGGGTGCTGTGAAACAACATGGACGCCCCGGGAAGCATGTCACATCCACGAACATAAAAAAATGTCCCCGCAGAGAAATAAAACAGCTGTCGTGATGATAACAGAAAAAGAGCAAAGGGCGGGAGGCGAGGGGGATGAAAGGGATGGAGGGAGATGAAAGGGAGGGAGAATGGAAAGGAAAGGGGGCTGATGAAGAAGTCTGAAAGAAATATATGTATAGAGAGCAAGGATGAAAGAAAGGGAGAAATAGAATGAAATAAAGACTAAAGAGAAGTGGCAGCCCAATACAAATGTTAGGAAACTTTAGTGGGCCGTCCTCGTGAGTCAAAACGCTCACTCAGCAGGTGTGTGAATGCAATATACCTGAAAGACGTTAATTGGTGAACCAATTCTAACTATGTAAAATCAATCAATCAGTCAATCAGAGAAAGAAAATATAATTAAAAAGAAAAATTGGAAGTAAGAAAGAAAAGGGAAAAGGATGCTGCGCCGGAAGCCGCGGCGAGGATTCCTTGTGATGCTTGTGCGCGTCCCCGAGGCCCATCGGTCCTTCATCCAAGAACCGATAAACGCGGTGACCGGCGCCTTCACGGCATTTATGATTAATTTTATAATCCAGTCTGGTAGTTTTAAGAAGCGAGTTCTTGCATCCGCCCTATTCGAATCGGCGGGGCGGTGGAGCGCCAGCGAGCCCAAGGTCTCCCAGGCGAGCATGGCAGGACTGGAGGGCTCCCGGCAGGGCGCCTCGGCGTCCATCGGGACCCCGACGGAGGTGCCGGAGATCTTTCGGCTACAACGCCGGGCAGGTGGGGCTCGTTAGCCGTGGTAGGCAATCTGCCTAGGAGAGCAAACTCCGAACAACAAACCCGGGCAGGTGAGGTTCGTTAGCCGTAGTAGGCAATTCACCTAGGAGAGCAAACTCCGAACAATAAACCCGGGCAGGTTGGGCTCGTGAGCCGTCATAGGTAATACACCTAGGAGAGCAAACTCCGAACAATAAACCCGGGCAGGTGGAGGTCGTTAGCGAAAGCAGTTCATCTAGGAGAGCAAACTCCGATTACAAAACCGGGCCGGTGGAGGTCGTTAGCGAAAGCAGTTCATCTAGGAGAGCAAACTCCGATTACAAACCCGGGCAGGTGGAGGTCGTTAGCGAAAGCAGTTCATCTAGGAGAGCAAACTCCGATTACAAAACCGGGCCGGTGGAGGTCGTTAGCGAAAGCAGTTCATCTAGGAGAGCAAACTCCGATTATAAACCCGGGCAGGTGGAGGTCGTTAGCGAAAGCAGTTCACCTAGGAGAGCAAACTCCGATTACAAACCCGGGCAGGTGGAGGTCGTTAGCGAAAGCAGTTCACCTAGGAGAGCAAACTCCGATTATAAACCCGGGCAGGTGGAGCTCGTCAGCCGTGGAAAGCAGTTCACCTGGAGAGCAAACTCCGATGACAAACCCGGGCAGGTTTGGGTCGTGAGCCGTGGTAGGCAATTCACCTAGGAGAGCAAACTCCGAACAATAAACCCGGGCAGGTTGGGCTCGTGAGCCGTCATAGGTAATACACCTAGGAGAGCAAACTCCGAACAATAAACCCGGGCAGGTTGGGCTCGTGAGCCGTCATAGGTAATACACCTAGGAGAGCAAACTCCGAACAATAAACCCGGGCAGGTTGGGCTCGTGAGCCGTCATAGGTAATACACCTAGGAGAGCAAACTCCGATCATAAAACCCGGGCAGGTTGGGCTCGTGAGCCGTCATAGGTAATACACCTAGGAGAGCAAACTCCATACATAAAACCCGGGCAGGTGGAGCTCGTCAGCCGTGGTAGGCAATCTGCCTAGGAGAGCAAACTCCGAACAATAAACCCGGGCAGGTGGAGCTCGTCAGCCGTGGTAGGCAGTCTGCCTAGGAGAGCAAACTCCGAACAATAAACCCGGGCAGGTGGAGCTCGTCAGCCGTGGTAGGCAGTCTGCCTAGGAGAGCAAACTCCGAACAATAAACCGGGGCTTGTGGTGCTCGTTAGATGTCGTAGACAATCCACGTGATGGGAACACCAAAGAAAAGGAAAATAAAA
This sequence comes from Eriocheir sinensis, assembly GCF_024679095.1. NCBI lineage: Eukaryota > Metazoa > Arthropoda > Malacostraca > Decapoda > Varunidae > Eriocheir > Eriocheir sinensis. The sequence continues at coordinate 6,919,522 of NC_066534.1, read as the reverse complement.
AGGAACACCAGAAAAAGGAAAATATAGTAACAAAACATCAAGAAAATAAAATAAAAAACACAGATCATCCACCTTCAGGCCCTAACATCTCCAAAATTATGGGTAAGTCTTTTCTGGGGAGAAAGAGGCTCATCCAGACCAAAGAACATCAAAAAGGGATGATATAGAAAAGAACACCAAAAAATGGGAAAAAGATAAAAAAACCGCAAAAGAAAAGTAACAACAATAACAGAACAACGTCAAGAAAAGTAACATACAGAGAAACATCATCCACCATTCGGCCCCAAACTAACATCAAAATTATGGGTGGGTCTTTTCTGGGGAGAAAGAGGCTCATCCAGACCAAAGAACATCAAAGAAGGATGATATAGAAAAGAACACCAAAAAATAGGGGAAAAAAAGCAAAAAAAACATCGCAAAAGAAAAGTAACAGCAATAACAGAACAACATCAAGAAAAGTAACATACAAAGAAACATCATTCACCATTCGGCCCCAAACTAACATCACCTAAATTATGGGTGGGTCTCTTCTGGGAGGAAAGCGGCTCACCCAGACCAACGAAGAACATCAACAAGAGGATGATATGAAATAAAAGAACATTAAAAAACACGAAGAAAAGAAATTAGAAGAAAAAGAACAGAAAAAAACATCGGAAAAGAAAAACAAGAAGAAAAACACATCAAGAGAAGAAAAATATAAGAAACATCATCCACCTTTCGGCCCCTAACTAACATCACCAAAATTATGGGTGGGTCTCTTCTGGGAGGAAAGCGGCTCACCCAGACCAATGAACATCAACAAGAGGATGATATGAACTAAAAGAACATCAAAAAAGAAAACAACAGCAAGAAAACAGAGAAAAAGACAAAGAAAAGAAAAGGAAAAAGAAACAAAGAAAAAGAAAAACACCAAAATAAAATAAAACAAAAATAAAAAAATTATCCAAATAAATAAATAAATAAACAAATACAGAATACAGTAAAATTAACGAACTAATTCAAACTGTCTAACTGTTAAACTACCTATCTAACTAAGGGTACTATTGGACGACCTATTAACTAACTAACTATCAAATCATCTAACGATCGAACATGTATTTGTCTGATTCTTTATCTATTTCTCTGCATGGCTATCTATCATTATGTTTATCTATCCATCTTTTTCTTTTCTTTTTGCAGTTAAGGAAGCAGCTCAAGGGCAAAAGTAGATAAATAAATAAAAAATCCGCATAAATAAAAATAAGTTCTATCTCTACTATCTCTATATCTTTTATTTGTTTATTTGTTTATCTTATTTGTTCATCTTATTTATTTGTTTACTCATCTAGCCCGTCATCAGTCATGGTCAGTTCTACCTACACGTTTTCCTGCCACAATTTTTTTTTCAATTTGTAGTCCTTAGTTCCGGTCCAACCTCGAGCTGGAAGGGAAGGACGGGGACAGGGAGGCAAGAAGAGGGAGGGAGGGAGGGGGGAGGTAGGACAGAGTAATAGGAAGAATTTGGATTATGATGGTTCCCCCCCGTCCCCCTCTGCAGCCAAAAAATAAAACGAAGAAAAGCGCCAAGTAAAAAAAAAAAATAATAATAAATGGTAGCTAACAATGATAAAGAGTTTGCTAAAAAAAAAAAAGGAAATCGATGAGGTAAAGACTTGGCAGTTTTCTTGTCTTTCTTTCTTTTTTTTTCAACACAGAAGACGGAAAGCTCAAGGGTCAAAATAAAAGGATACAGAAAAAAAAAGATCGCTACGTCGCTGCTCCCCAATCTTTATCCTTTTGATTATCTGTGTCTTGAATGTGGCAGAATAAGAGACTTTGTATAACTACTGATATTTGTACTCTTCCGGGTATACCCCATTCACGGTGCTCAATAATGATGATAACAGTATAGCAGCAAGTAGTACGCAGTAGCTAGCGAGGCGGCACCTTTTAGCACTTCAGTTTCCGTCACAACCTTACGGCACATTTCTTAAACTTCGTCGAGCGTTTTTTTTTTTTTTTTTTTTTTTTTACGTCTACGCCTATAGCGCCGGTAGGCTTGCTTGAGGGGCCTGGATGGTGTTCGGCCCCAGCCCGTCATGGCGCAGGCAAGTGTTTATAGTGGCGCCATCTTCTCTTGGCTCATGCTGCTCCCCGGAACTCGTTCTTGATTCACTTGGACGGTTTCCTTTAGAGTCCGGGTTGATGGGTGGTCTTCAGGACAGCATGTGGGTAGTTTTAAGCCACTCGGCGGTGACTGAAAAATCCGAGGTGGTAGCATGGGGATTCGAACCCGCGTCGTCCATCACGCGGTGAATGTGGGCCCAGCACGCTACCACTCAGCCACCGCCTACCCCTAAAACTCATTCTCCGCTCTCTATTGTTACGTACTTTACAGAGAGAGAGAGAGAGAGAGAGAGAGAGAGAGAGAGAGAACAGCAGGGGTGAGGAAAGAGTGGGAATACGCGTTTCAGTCCTGATTAAGTGTGTGTGTGTGTGTGTGTGTGTGTCCTTGAAAAAAAACAACCTTTTTTTTCAGTCAAGTTCAGCCTTAACACAGAGGCGGCGATTTCGATGACTACGCAGAAGACGTTGAAGAAAAAAAAATGAACCAAAACAGAGAACAACTGACGACCAGTTTCAGTGATCACTTGACTCGGGTCTCCAAGCGCTGCAGGACCTTGGCGGAGAGAGAGAGAGAGAGTATATGTGTGTTAACCATTGCACTTAGCCACGACACCAAAGGAAGAAAACTGAAGGTAAAGTTAAAGGCGGGTGCATACGCTATTCTTCTTACGCTATCTTCTCACGTAGTTGACTGCTCTTTCGGCCACCTCTTCGGATTCTTTACAGGAGAAGCGAGTAGCGGGCTTTTTTTTTATTGTTGTTTCCTTTTTGTGTGCCCTTGTGCTGTCTCCTTTGCTGTAAAGAAAAAAAATAGCTGTGTGTGGCTGCGGTAGGTACTCATCTCCGCACCGTTGACCCTTTGAGCTTGTGGTAGGCAAGATCCTGTTAGTTACCGGCACCATCTCAGAGGGTGTTTAGTAAGGCCGGCAATTTTTACACTCCTGAGCGAGCAAAACTCGGCCCGGAAACCTTCCAGGCATTAATGATGGTAAAATGCAATTATGATGTGAAGTGTAAACTTGTGAAAAAAGTATCTTTATATTTTTTGTATAATTTCAGGAGTATTTTTATTTGTATCTTTGAAATCTGGAATAGGAGTATTTGTATTTTATTTGTATTTTTAGATTCAGGAATAGAAGTATTTGTATTTGTATTTTTAGATTCAGGAATAAAAGTATTTGTATTTGTATTTTTAGATTCAGGAATATAAGTATTTGCATTTGTATTTGTAATTTTAGATTCAGGAATAGAAGTATTTGTATTTGTATTTGTATTTTTAGATTCAGGAATAGAAGTATTTGTATTTGTATTTTTAGATTCAGGAATAAAAGTATTTGTATTTTTGGAATCCCGAACAAAAGTATTTGTATTTGTATTTGTATTTTTGGAATCCCGAACAAAAGTATTTGTATTTGTATTTGACATAAAAAATCAGTATTTGATCCAACCCTGCACCTCACCCATCCTGAGTAGTGGGGGCCTTCTGAAGCTGCCCTGTGTAGGCCACTCGGCCTCTTGCAGTTTCCCTATGTTCTTATGTTTTTACGTGGGTGGGGTCGCACTCTTCGTCAGGGACAATCTTAAGTGTGTCATTAACAACTCAATCAAGGTAGATAGTAATACAGAATCCCTTTAGGTAGAAACAGTAGGTAGGAAGGAGAAGCTTGTAATAGGAGTACTTTACAGACCACCCAACCTTAACAGTGATAGTAGCCAACCCTTTTTACAGTAAATTAGCAGGGCGTCAAGATATAGGAATGTGTGTGTAATTGGGGAGTTTAATTATAGGAACAGAGTGGGATACTTTATCAGGCGACCAGGAGGCACAGGATTTGTTAGATGTGATACAGGATAGTTTCCTTAAGCAGGTAATTAGAACACCAACGAGGGAAGAAAATATTTTGAATTTGTTGTTAACTAATAGAGAGGACATAATAAGCAACATTGAGGTTGGGAATTCATTAGGTAACAGTGATCATAAGGAAATTAGATTTAATATTAAATGGGAGGAAAGAGTCAGCAGTAACAACGCATTAATACCTGACTTCAGGAAGGCAGACTATGAGGGGTTAAGAAAGCAGCTGCAGAGGCTTAGGGGAGTGAGATCAGAAGTAGGTCAGGAACCAGAGCAGGGAGTGGCGTTAATATCTGGTGAGGTCACTAGTCAGGTCAGTAGCTTGGAGGGTGAGTACAATAGTCTGGTCAGGGAGATTAAATAACTAGGTCAGCAACAGTTTATACCTCACAGGGAAGTCAGGTCAACAGGTAATTACCCGTGATGTATGACAGACAGGCTAAAAACTGAAATAGGAAGGAAAAGAGGACTGTATGATAGAATCAAGAGGGGGGGAAACTCACCTAAGGGACAGTTACAACGATTTAGCTAGAACAGTTAAGAAAAACACCCGTACAGCAAAACGTAATTATGAGATTAGAATTGCCAGGGAAGCAAAGACCAATCCAAAGGGCTTCTTTCAGCTTTATAAGACCAAGGTTAGGGATAAGATAGGGCCGCTTAAGGGGGAACACAACCCCTAACACAAAAATATTAATAGAAAAAAAGTTTCAGGTCTTTCGACTTGAAACTTTCAGGATATATTCAAAACATGAATACACACATTATCTGAGCAAGCGAATGCTGTTCATGATGGCGTCATGATGATATGACAATGACGTCATCATAATTTAAAATGTCCTTGAGACCCCATTTTATGTAATTGGAACTTGAGCTTTGAATTGTATATAGTCTAATATAATACAAATATTGTAACATTTCGTTTTTTCTTAAATTCTTCTTTTGTAATAAATACTATGATCAAAAGATGGACGTCTCGACTGGCGCGCGTTTTTCAGCCATTTTTCGTGTTTGTTTTCCTCTGACGTTGTCAATTTTCAATTTATTTCAAATATCGAAATGTTGTCATGTGCCTACAACCATCGGAAATAAGTATACCAAATTTGAAGTAAATCCATAATGTTTTTAGAGTTTTTATGAATATTTGAATATGAAAAACAAAAATTTTAAGATACGGGCGTTTAAAGTTTTGCAACACCTGTATATTTTAAAGTATGATGACGTCATTATGTCATATCATCATGACGCCATCATGAACAACATCATGCTTGAGTCAATAATAGCAGATAGTATTAGGGACCATATTGACAAACATAATTTAATTCACGACTCACAGCCTGAGCATGGGTTTATTAAAGGAAAGTCGTGCCTCACTAATCTTTTATCCTTTTACAATAGAGTATACGAGGCAGCTGACAATGATGAGAGCTATGATGTAGTTTATCTTGATTTTAGTAAGGCCTTCGATAAGGTACCTCACCAGAGTCAGGGCTCATGGGATAAGAGGGAAGGTATTTGATTGGATTAAGGTGTGGATTAACGACAGGAAACAGAGGGTTACCATTAACGGGAAAAAATCCGAATGGGGTAATGTTACCAGTGGGGTTCCTCAAGGTTCAGTTTCAGGCCCGCTTTTATTCATTATCTACATCAATGACATAGACAATGGGATAACTAGTGACATAGGTAAATCTGCAGATGACACCAAAATAGGACGCACTATTAGGGCAAGGGAGGATGCTAGAGCACTGCAGGAGGATCTTAACAAACTGTCAGCTTGGTCAGAGAAATGGCAGGTGAATTTTAACATTACCAAGTGTAGCGTACTAAGTGTAGGAACTCGCAACCCATTACACGGGTATAGTTTGGACTCCACAGCGATAGGCAGGTCTGAGTGTGAAAGGGATTTGGGAGTGTTACTGAACTCTGACCTAAAACTGAGGAAGCAATGTATTAGTGCGAGGAATAGGGCTAACAGGGTATTAGGCTTTATTAACAGGACGGTAACCAACAGGAGTTCTGAGGTCATCCTCAGACTCTGTTTAGCATTAGTTAGGCCACACTTAGATTATACTGTCCAGTTTTGGTGCCAACTCTACAGAATGGACATCAACTTGCTAGAATCAGTTCAGAGGAGGATGACCAAGATGATTCAGGGGCTGAGGAACCTCCCATATCAAGATAGGCTGAAACATCTCAACTCAACTTACATTCACTAGAAAGACGAAGAGTGCGGGGAGATCTGATAGAAGTATTCAAATGGGTCAAGGGTTACATCTCACCCATCGTAAGTAGTGGGTGGGATTCTGGAGCTGCCCTGTGTAGGTCACTCGGCCTCTTGCAGTCTCTCTATGTTCTTATGTTCTTCGCAGACACCTGAAAATTTTAGCCGCTATTCATGTTACTGATATGATGAGTTATTGTGCGGTATGTAACACTTGATGGGAAGCATAAAGCGGCGAGCTCACCAAAGGTATAGAAGACTTTACATTCTGCAACATCGGGTCGTATCCTTTCGTCTTTTCCAGCTGATCCCCTCTTGTGTTTATCTCATTTCATGCCGAAACTTTTTTTTTTTTTTTTTTTTTTTCGCTACTGAATCGAGTATTAAATTAGATCGGTAAATTGAAAGATGCATACACACACACACACACACACACACACACACACACACACACACACACACACACACACACACACACACACACACACACACACACACACACACTTTTTCGGTAAAGGAAGCATCTCAAGGGCAAAAATAAATGGGAAAAAATGTTTTATATATTATATATATATATATATATATATATATATATATATATATATATATATATATATATATATATATATATATATATATATATATATATATATATATATATATATATATATATATATATATATATATATATATTATATTTTTCTCTGGACCACCTTCAGTGGTGCAGTGCCCACGTTCAGTGGTCCAGTGTAACACGATTGACTTCTTTAAAAACAAGCTCGATCGATACTTCCTTCAATTTAATATTAACTAAAGTAGACATGCAAAGTTTTGGAGCCATCTGATTAATGTAGAATCTGTAGAATGACTTGGGTTTAACCCTTTAAAGACGTCTTCTATTAAAAGAACACTGATCAGCTCTAGATCACTGGCCCGGTGTGGTGTCATGAGACAGCCTCTATAATAAGACATCCCATCCTGATCTGCGCATGCGCGGGCTTTGTTTACAAACAGAGGGTGGGAGAGCTATGACACGGTACCGTGTCTTTTGTCGACTGCCTATCATGAAACGTCCCACCTAAGTTACTTTTTATCTTTTTGAAAGTGATAAATGAGGTAACCTACACCCCTTGTATGTCGGTAAATGTGATAAACGAGATAACCTGCACCCTTGTATTTCAGTAAATATTCTCCCGCTGTCTCCTCAGAGTTCTCTTCTCATTGACCGCCATGTTTCTTGGATACTCTCCATGTAGTAGTATCTGAATAATAGGGTCCATGTCATCCTTGAATTTGGCCATTTTCCCACAATAGTTGCCACGGTGTCTTGCCGCCATCTTGCCTGGGACAAACGATGATATCAACACTGTGTTTGTAAACATTGGGTTCCGCGCATGCGCAGATTAGGATGGGATGTCTTATTATAGCCGGATGTCTCATAACACCACACCGGATCTGAATTTGATCTGGATTCGCTCTGGGTAAATAGAACGCAGAGCAACAGATCAAAACAAAGTGCGCGCGCGCGCACATACACACACCGCTCCGGTAGCTCAATTGGTTAGAGCTCCGCGGTGCAAGGCTTCACGGCCAAACAGGCGGCGGTTCGAACCCCGTTCAGGCCGGATTCTTTCCGTTGAGTAGGAGTGGTTACTGTCCCCCCTTGAGCAAGGAGGACGGGGTGTGTGGTGTGTGAGGTCCTGGCAGTACCCAGAGATACACGATAATGAGCACTTGCTCGCGTCGGTGTTTCCTGTAGGTATATCTCCCACAATTCCGTTGTGTAATACTTCTATTTGACATCTTTACTGCCTATAAAACCATTTCTGCAACATCATCTTATCTTATTATATGCTCCTCACTCATTATGGGCGGCGCTCTTGGGTTGTATACTCGAAATAAAGTCGGAGGAGATGCTGAGTGCAACCGCGTGAGATCGGACGCGGGTGTCGTCTTCTTCAACCCACCTCGGCCCTGGATCAGGCAGACAGGATCAGGATCCCCCAGATCACGAGAATCCAGATCTCAGTGGCAACTAGAACACGGATTCTCCAGCCAGATCAGTGATCTAAAACGGACCCTTGTATACACGACAATACAATTGTCACATTCAAAAATAGATTAGATAAATTCATGGACAGCGATATTAGGTGAGGTTAGATACACAGGAGCTTAGGGTCAAAGGAGCTGCCTTGTATAGGCTTACCAGCCTCTTGCAGACTCCAACGTTCTTATGTTCTTATGTCGGCCTTCCGTGGCGAGAGTCCCCTCCATTTTGGGAGGATCCACCTGGAACCTGACCGCCCCACGCTGGTCAGGCTCCAGGTTTACTGTCAGCTTTGCAGTTTGGGATGGATGGGTGCGCTTTAATTGATCATGTATTATGTGGTCAAGTACTGTCAGAGTTGTGTTCTGAGACGTTCATTCCTCACCATAATTGGGTGCTCTGTCGCCTGCGATGAAAAACATTCAAGAGAATAACTAGAACATCTACTACAATGTATTAGTAAACACTTTTCTAACACTGTTGCCCGAGTCAGAGATGTCACGAGACAGTTCCCGTCACCCTTCGGAAGGTCAAACCTAAGCCGGTAATGACTTGACCTGAGGCTTAACGGAGGGATTAAAAGTGGGTGAAGGTTAATTAGAGCAGCAGCAAAGGAGGAGGAGGAAAAAAATAGTGAAGGTGTGTGTGTGTGTGTGTGTGTGTGTGTGTGTGTGTGTGTGTGTGTGTGTGGACACACAGCTTGGCAGTGACAGGCAACACGTCCCATCCCTAGCTCCTCTGGGATTGTTTTTTGTTTTGATTAATTTATTACATCCAAGGGTGCCAAGCCTAGTACATGTTACCAGTGGGGTTCCTCAAGGTTCAGTTTTGGGCCCGCTTCTATTCATTATCTACATCAATGACATAGACAATGGGATAACTAGTGACATAGGTAAATTTGCAGATGACACCAAAATAGGACGTACAGGGGAGGATGCTAGAGCACTGCAGGAGGATCTCAACAAACTGTCAGCTTGGTCAGAGAAATGGCAGATGAATTTTAACATCACCAAGTGTAGCGTACTAAGTGTAGGAACACGCAACCCATTACATGGGTATAATTTAGACTCCACAGCGATAGGCAGGTCTGAGTGTGAAAGGGATTTGGGAGTGTTAGTGAACCCTGACCTAAAACTAAGGCAGCAATGTATTAGTGCGAGGAATAGGGCTAACAGGGTATTAGGCTTTATAAACAGGACGGTAACCAACAGGAGTTCAGAGGTCATCCTCAGACTTTATTTAGCGTAGTTAGGCCACACTTAGATTATGCTGTCCAGTTTTGGTGCCCACACTTCAGAATGGACATCAACTTGCTAGAATCAGTTCAGAGGAGGATGACCAAGATGATTCAGGGGCTGACGAACCTCCCATATCAAAATAGGCTGAAACATCTAAACTTACATTCACTAGAGAGACGAAGAGTGCGAGGAGATCTGATAGAAGTATTCAAATGGGTCAAGGGTTACAACAAAGGCGATATAAGTAAAGTACTGAGAATTAGCCAGCAGGATAGAACTCGCAGTAATGGATTGAAATTAGAAAAGTATAGATTTAGGAGAGATATAGGCAAGCATTGGTTTAGTAATAGGGTGGTGGGGGAATGGAATAGACTCAGCAATCACATAGTTAGTGCAGGGACGATAGATTGTTTTAAGAGTAGACTGGATAGCTACATGGACGAGGACGACAGGTGGCAGTGAGGTGTGGGTGCAGTAAGGTGACGGGGTACTGGATGCGTGCCTAGTACCGCCGGTATAACGAGGATCAAGCCTCTACCTGTAATCCCTGTAACCACACCTCACCCATCGTGAGTAGTGGGGGTGATTCTGGAGCTGCCCTGTGTAGGCCACCCGGCCTCTTGCAGTTTCCCTATGTTCTTCTGCTCTTATGTTCAAGATTCTGACTTTGATACAGGCGACTCATGCCTCACAGGGCACGCTGTGATACGGAGTCAACATTAGGAAAAAAATATTTAGCATCCCCCAAAATGTGGATGTCGAGTGAGGATAACATCTAGATTGTTTCCAGACAATAAATATTTACATGTCTCCACAAGTGAGATTCCTTGCGGTATTAAGTCAGCAACACGTGGACACTCCAAGCAATAGTGTTCAAGGGTATTAACACTGGGCGCGTTACACAGCTTGCAGGAGGAGAAGTGAGGCGCGTCCCCCGCCTCGGCCATCTGCCACACTCGGCGGTATCCAAGCCGGAGATGAGCACACACCACATTATGGCGGCGAACCATGAGACCCTTCCTCTATGGGAAGCAACCAACCATGGATCCCGATACCTTGAAAGTGCTTCTCAACTCGCAAGAAAAAGCGTTTCGAGCAGCCATGGACATAATTACTGACCAGATGAAGGCAAGAATCGCTACACTGGAATGTAGAGTCGGTGAACTGGTCAAGAGCTTCGAGTTTGCCCAGGCAGAAGTTCATGACCTGAAAACCGAAAATAAAACTCTACAAAAATCCGACCGTGAAAACAGAACCTTGATTGACGGATACAAGGCTCGAGTGGAAGATCTGGAGCAACGACTTAACAATCAGGAGGACTACAATCGTCGCTTGAACCTGCGCTTTAGTGGAGTTCGCGAACAGAGTGCAGGTGAGTCATGGGAGGAAACAGCGACACTGGTGCAGAAAACAATTGAAGACAAGCTACAGCTTCCTTCCATGAATCTTGAACACGCCCCCCGCGTAGGACCGGTTGATCCCTCGCGTCCTCGAACAATCGTGGCCCGGTTCGAGAAGTATGCCGATCGAGAAACAGTTCTTCGAAATGCAAGGAAATTGAAAGGAAGTGGAATATTCATCAATGAAGACCTGTGTGCAGCCTCTCAAGCACTTCGAACTAGCCACCTACCTCAGCTGAAACAAGCAAGAAAGGAAAGATAGCCTTTTTCAAGTATACGAGGCTCGTCATCAAGGATCGTCCCGTGCACCAAACCAACAACACTGTTTCGACGAGTCATCCATCAACCGCCACTCCTTCAGCGAGTCCTGAGCGAACCGTCCCTGCGTCTCGATGGTAGCGCTCTTCACGACACCCGCTGTCGTCACTGGTGGTCGCTCATACTCCGGTGGTGTGCGTGGGGCGGCCGGGACATCTAGGGAGGACCATGATACTGGAGAGGACAGTGCTGGCGCGAACAGTGCTGGGAGCAGCGGACATGCACGGGTGAGTGAAGCCTCACACAACAATCAGCGACTGCGAGATCGTAAGAATACTAAGAAGTAAAATATTCATACGTCAGTGAGTAAGCCTACACATAACATAATATATAGTGATTTTCAATAAGTTACCATTTGCCTCGATAGATGACGCAAATTTACTTGCTTTATTTGTTGATTGATCAAATTCTGATGTTTATCTTTATAACATGAACCATGATCCAGTTACTATATTAGATGACAAATATAACAATGAACTTGACGTCAATAATTTCTGTGTACAAACAAGACACTTGAATATCCCTCAGTCTGAATACGTATTTTTGGATTCTCATTAAGCACCAGATAGCAATACTAACTTTACAATACTTAGTCTTAATATGCGTTCTGTGCCCACTAACCTTCAGTATTCTGCTGACTCTGTTTTAACACACCCATGTATTAAATGCGACGTGATTGTTTTTTTTCCGAAACACGTCTTGATTCGGACCTCTCGTCGGTGTACCAGATGCCGGGTTACAACCTGTACACCATGAACCGCAACGGACATGGAGGTGGTGTAGCACTGTTTGTATCTAATATCCATGAATCCTCTATGTGTATTGATTTCTCTTATCTCGACTCATTCATTGAATACCTAAGTGTTAATGTCAAGATTAGTGATAAGACCATTCTAGTTATTTGTGTTTATAGACCCCCTAGCGGTAACATCAGTGATTTTCTTGATAAACCAACTGTACTTCTATCATTAGCAAGCAACTTAAATTATTATGGTATTTACATAATAGGAGATTTCAATTTAGATCTACTGAAGTACGCCAATAATATTCATGTATGTGAATTTATTAACATTATGTATTCTTTTTCACTGCTTCCTCTAGTAACAAAGCCAACGCGAGTCACAAACACAACAGCCACACTAATTGACCAAATATGGTCAACTCAAGCTGAGATGAACACTCACAATTACATAATAAACAACGATACAACAGACCACTTCCCCGTACTTTCACAATTCAGGATTCAAAATGTGACGAATACTGCTCCAGAATTTATCTATGAAAGATGTTTCACAAACTGCGCTTGTGAAAGTTTTAGTAATGAAGTTCCTCAGTTGGACTGGTCCCCTGTTCTTGAATCTGTTTGTCCTATAGTGAATCCACGAAGAACTGGCGGATTGGGGGGTTTCTGCGGGGGTCTCTCCTCCCGTACCACGCTGCCACATCTCTTGTCTCCAATTGTGGGATTAGAGTCAAGGTGGTAAGTGGACCACCATTCCTCCCTTCATTTCCTCCTCCTTTCTCTCTCTCTCTCTCTCTCTCTCTCTCTCTCTCTCTCTCTCTCTCTCTCTCTCTCTCTCTCTCTCTCTCTCTCTCTCTCTCTCTCCTTCGGGGACGAGAATACAGGCTGTCTTGGTGACCTGTTCGTCATGCACTCATAATCCAGTTTGGCGCAGACTCTTTCAATAGTTCTTTCACTAACATTAGTGGCTCTTGCTGTTCTTGCAGTTACTCTTGTGAGTGGTATGATAAATCCTTTGTTGTTGTTTTCGTCTAAAAAGTACTTGCTTACATTGCAAATGAGTTCTTTCTCGCGGCTGTGCAGCCAACGACGTGGAGAGGCAGGAAGAGGGAGGGAGGGGAGAGGCAGAGGCGGGAGCGGCCCACCCATGGGCCCACCTGCTGACCCTTCTATGACCTTGAGAGAAGTGACCTGGGCTCTGGATGTGTAGATTGACAACATTGTAATACAACTGTGTCAAGTGTCGTGGTATTTATACACAATATTTGTTATTATCTTAAAAACGAAACAATCTTAACGCTATATGACCTTATTGGATTATCCAATTATTTAATTAAATTCATTTAAAGGTAGTAAAAAGCTGACATATGAGAGGAAGCGAGGAGTGTTGAGAGTGTGTGGCAAGGTGCGGTACGGGGCTGACCCACACCTCTCACCCCCCAATCCGCCAGTTCCTCCTGGATTGATTATAATGCATCGTATAAATCTTTTTTCCAATCTTTCAACAGTCTATTTCAAAGACATTTCCCAGTTAAACGGATGCGTATAAACTATAAACCTTAAATGTCAACAAAAAACGTGTATATGTGTGTGTGTGTGTGTGAGAGAGAGAGAGAGAGAGAGAGAGAGAGAGAGAGAGAGAGAGAGAGAATTAAGGGTGGGGTTATCGAGGAGGAGGAGAGGTGGGGTGGTGTCGTCATGGAGGAGAGCATGTTTTGAAAGTACTGACTGTATTGGAAGATTTTGCAGCCCCCCTCCCTCCTACCCACACACACACGGACACACGTTATACGCATCTCTGCAATTTTTCTTTGTGGGCGTCGGTGCGGGTGGGTGGGTGTACGAGAGAGAGAGAGAGAGAGAGAGAGAGAGAGAGAGAGAGAGAGAGATCAGAGTAACAAGGGTGAGCAAGGAAACCACAATACCAGCGGGAATAGGGATTATAACCCACAGCCAGAGTAGGGAAAATGACTGTCTTCCTCATGCCTTCCCATTGGCCACGCCGCACCCACCCATAGCCAATCCCATGTGTACGGCACGGAAGGCTGACGTGAAATAGAAGAGGTCTCAAGTGCTATGGGCGGGCATGGTTTGAACCCCGTACTGCCGGAGCCGGGGAGAAGTGAAGACAAAATTCACACGTTAGCATCTCAGAAGTAGCAGCGTGATTTGGGAGGGAGGGAGGAAGTAATGAATGAAGAGGGGGAAAACACAGGTGTTCTCCGTTTGGGGAGGATTAGCAGAGATAATTGTCTTCCTCCTCTCTTCCTGTCTTTCTTCTTTCCTTCTTACTTTCTTTCTTTCTCCTTTCTTTCTCTTTCATTCTTCCTCTCTTTCTCCTTCATTCATTCTTTCTCTTCTTTTCATCCTTCTCCTTTTATCTTTCAACCTTTTCTCTTTCATTTTACTTTTCTACCTTTCTTTCTTTTTTCTTGTTTCTCCTTTATATATATATATATATATATATATATATATATATATATATATATATATATATATATATATATATATATATATATATATATATATATATTTAAATCTTTCTTTCGTCTTTCTCTCTTTATTTTGCTTTCTGTCTTTCCGTTTCCTTCCCTCTGTCTTTCTTGCTTTCTTCTCTTTCTCTCTTTGTTTCTTTTTTATAAGAAAGAAACGGTGGGATCAGGGACATAAATAAATAATAATTATGAAATGAGAGAGAGAGAGAGAGAGAGAGAGAGAGAGAGAGAGAGAGAGAGAGAGATTGATTGATTGATAGTTTATTGTTGTAGGTAGGAGGAACATGCCATCCCAACCCCCAGGCAGTACAGAGTGTGATTATACAACTATTAATACATGTGTAGGTAGCACCATGAAACTAAAAAGATACAATGGTAGGAAGGAAAGCACAACAAGGAGAGAGAGAGAGAGAGAGAGAGAGAGAGAGAGAGAGAGAGAGATAGAGAGAGAGAGAGAGAGAATGGGGAGAAAGTCTGATTAAATCGTCCCGTGGGAGTCTTGTCGGCTTGGCTGTTTGTGTCCTTCAGATTGGCAGACAGAGATAGTGTTTAGTTAAGCTGATACGACTACATGAACCATTATCTCCTTCCTTGTCCAGCTTTCCATGCGTGGAGGAATAATGAGAACAGGAGAATGCGAACGATAATTAATTTGAAAAGAGCAAGAAATAAAGAGGAATGTATATAATGGTCCCGCCACTGATGCCCTGCCTGGCGTAAACCGAGGCCGTGAGTCATGCATGATCATGGTGATACACACACACACATACATACATTTTCTCTCTCTCTCTCTCTCAAAGAAACTGTTTTGAGGAAACAACATACGGTGCTGCTATAGTGTGAGGTCTACCTCAATATAGTGTGAGGTCTACCTCCCGTTTCGACTATAGTGTGAGGTCTACCTCAATATAGTGTGAGGTCTACCTCCCGTTTCGACTATAGTGTGAGGTCTACCTCAATATAGTGTGAGGTCTACCTCCCGTTTCGACTATAGTGTGAGGTCTACCTCAATATAGTGTGAGGTCTACCTCAATATAGTGTGAGGTCTACCTCCCGTTTCGACTATAGTGTGAGGTCTACCGCAGCATCGAACTATAATATAATATTGTATGTGTATGCATATTTATGTAAACCTTATATTATCATTTATATATCTATATACTATTTATATTTAAGGCAGAGGAAAAAATAAACACGCTATCAAATACAATACATATATTTATTTTAGCGATAAAAGCAGAGAGGCAAAAATAAACACGCTATCAAATACATTACATACATTTATTTTAGCGATAAACACTTGGTATATCTTCTAGGAATGACACGAATAGATCATTGGAATTTTTCTCATCATCTTCCAGCAAAAATGGTCAAGATGTGACTGGAACAGCTGACTACCAACACCTCGCATTTTCTTGAGAATCGTCGTTTTAGCATCCAACCACGATCGCTCAATTCCCTGAGTGTGTGCTCCTGTCGCTGGATCCACAAAATGTCGCTGGTGATTCACTGTTGAATGTTGGAAACCCATGGCATTTAGATTACTATAAGCAGGCCACTCATCTGAATTTATCACCGAACCATGTGCACATTCCCTTTCAATAATAGGGATTAGAGTGTTTCGATCACGCCGTTCCACCCAAAAGTACCGACAGTCTGAGCTCACGCTATATATATAAATATCCATGTTAGACCTCACCTGACCTGATGGCCACGTTATGGGAGGGGCACGGTAGACCTCCGCGCTGCACCTGAGTAGACGACATATTGAGGTAGACCTCACGCTATAATAGCACCCAACATGGTGCATATATGATATACAGTAATGTCTTAAAGAACAAATTACAAAAGAGCCATGGTGTGTGTGTGTGTGTGTGTGTGTGTGTGAGAGAGAGAGAGAGAGAGAGAGAGATACACACACACACACACACACACACACACACACACACACACACACACACACACACACCATTCCGTGGCGCAACTGGTTAGAGCGCTGCGCTGCCAGACTTCACGGTCTGACAGGGCGTCGGTTCGAGCCCGTTCATGCTGGATTCTTTCCGTTGACTTGGAGTGGTTACTGTCCCCCCTTGAGCAAGGGGGATGGGGTGTGTGGTGTGTGAGATCCTGGCAGTACCCATAGATCGACGATAAAGAGCACTTGCTCATGTCGGGAGGGTAGGGGAGAGCGGTGATGATTCGGACAGTGGGATGGTCCGGCCATAGCACTTTTTTTTCTAAAAATATTTTTTTAAAAAGTGGCCTAATCATCACCGCTCTCCCCTACCTGTTGGCGATTACGAGTCCAACATGTGATCAGGCCGTGGTGAATTTTACACACACACACACACACACACACCCGTGATCCTCCTTCCCTCTAATAATAAGCTTATTGAAGAAGCAAACATACAGTAAATGAGCTTTGGACTGTAAAATAATAAAGAGGAAAGAGAGAGAAGCACACAAACGACTCACGATGAAAACAAGTCAACAGGAAGTCCGTGACAAACTCGACCTAACAATAGAACTGAGCTGGTGAAAACATCATTATTATTATTATTAGTAGTAGTAGTGGTAGTAGTTGCATAACTATCGTTCTTATTATTATTAGTAGTAGTAGTAATATTATTATTATTATTATTATTATGACATTAGGAAGACTAAGAAAGATGACTCAACTACAGTGAAGGTTAACCAGAGTCTGTGTCGAGTTGTTAGGTCACTGGGTGGCGGGTGCAGAGGGACCGGTCCGTCAGCCACGGTCCCTGGGGCAAAATACGGGGAAAATGGGAAGGTGTGTGTGTGTGTGTGTGTGTTGCGGGGGGGGGGGGGGGCGGGGTAGTGGCGAGGAGTGGAGAAGCTGTTGCATGTGAAGGACACATGGAGGTTATAACTGCGCTGAAAAGAGCGCGTTTCCGGCTCACACAAGGGTGCTGACGGGTACACAACAGCAGCAGCAGGAATGTATAATAAGTGGCGAGAGTTCCCCCGTTTTAGAAGGATCCACCTGGAGCCTGACAGCCCCGTGCTGGTGATTATTGGTTTACTGACAGCATGGCAATTTTGGATGGATGGGTGCGCTTTCATTGATCGTGTATTGTGTGGTCAAGTTCTGTCAGAGTTGTGTTCTGATCGAGACGTTCAGTTCTCACCATAAATGGATGCTCTGTCGCCGGCGACGAAAAACGTTCAAGAGAATAACTAGAACAATTACTGAAATTTGTTAATAACACTTTTCTAAAGGCGTCATCTGGTGATATCTGGTGTTATCCCGCCCCATTCTTGAGACTTTTTCACCTCCCGCCCGTGATTCGCCAGAGCACTCTTTCTTGCTCATATGCCTGGATGAATCAACATTATTTCTCATTTTTTCACTCACCAAGGACAACACGCGTTAGTTTAGTCAGTATTACGAGATCTATAGTTCATTAAGATATTTCCCTTGCTGCTTAGCGTCACTATATGCGACGGAATTTCTTAAAACGAGAGAGAGAGAGAGAGAGAGAGAGAGAGAGAGAGAGAGAGAGAGAGAGAGAGAGAGAGAGAGAGAGAGAGAGAGAGAGAGAGAGAGAGAGAGAGAGAGAGAGAGAGAGAGTTTACATAGAAAATCAGACCACACAGACTCCATGGTCCAGTCTAGGTGGCCTGTCCTGAGAGAGAGAGAGAGAGAGAGAGAGAGAGAGAGAGAGAGAGAGAGAGAGAGAGAGAGAGAGAGAGAGATTTACATAGAAAATCAGACTACACAGACTCCATGGTCCAGACTAGGTGGCCTGTCCTGAGAGAGAGAGAGAGAGAGAGAGAGAGAGAGAGAGAGAGAGAGAGAGAGAGAGAGAGAGAGAGAGAGAGAGAGAGAGAGAGAGACTTACATAGAAAATCAGACCACACAGACCCCATGGTCCAGACTTGGTGGTCTGTCCTTAAACCTAAGTGATTTTACATTAATCAGAAGACTCCAAAACGTTGCATTTCTACTCTAGTTGATATTAAGTTGAAGGAAGTGACGGTCGAGCTTATTTTTGAAGGAGTCAATCGTGTTACACTGGACCACTGATGGTGGAAGTTTATTCCATTCTCGCACTACAACGTTGGTGAAGAAAAATTTGGTGCAGTCTGAATTTACTTGTCTACATCTGAGTTTTACGCCATTGTTCCTCGTGCGCAAAGTGTCATCGATCATAAACAATGTTGATCTGTCTACATTCGTGAAACCATTAGTATTTTAAAACATTCGATCAGTTTTCCTCGGAGGCGACGTTTCTCAAGAGAGAACATGTTAAGGGTAGAAAGCCTTTCTTCGTAGGATTTGTTGCGCAAGGAAGGGATCATTTTCGTTGCCCGACGCTGAACACCTTCTAATTTAGCAATATCCTTTGCATGGTGGGGAGACCAAAACTGTACCGCATATTCCAAGTGGGTCTGACTAAACTGTTGTAGAGCGAGTATTACATCTTTATTCTTGAATACAAAATTTCTTTTAATGAAGCCCAACATTCTGTTCGCTTTATTTGCTGCATCGATGCATTGCTGTGAGAATTTGAGGTTTGACGCGATTTTGACCCCCAAGTCCTTGACGCATTGAACGCTTTTGAGTTTAACGCCGCGCATTTCGTATTCGAACTTCTTATTCCTCGTTCCAACTTGAAGGACCTGGCACTTGTCTACGTTAAAGGGCATCTCCCATCTATCCGACCAAGTTGAAATTTTGTGCAAATCCTCTTGGAGGCTTTGCCTGTCTTCGTCAGTCAGAACCGAGTTACCAATCTTTGTGTCGTCTGCAAATTTACTAATGCGGTTATTGAGTCCAACATCCACGTCGTTGATGTAAATAATGAAGAGCACTGGGCCAAGAACCGAGCCCTGAGGGACGCCACTAGTGACAGGCGCCCACTCTGAGTTAAATCCGTCAATCACTACTCTTTGTTGTCTGTTGCACAACCAATTCGCGATCCATTGGTTTACTTGACCGTCAATACCTATTTGCTTTAATTTGTAAAGTAATTTATGATGCGGGACTTTATCAAACGCTTTCTGGAAATCAAGATAGACTACGTCCAGTGATTTGGTTACGTCATAAACAGTGAAGAGGTCGTTATAAAAGGTTAATAGGTTTGATAGGCAGGATCTTTTGTTTCGGAAGCCATGTTGTGAGTCCCCAATCAATGAGTGGCTTTCAAGGTAACTCACAATTTTGTCTCTAATTATGCCCTCAAGTAGCTTACCTACAACCGAAGTTAGACTAATGGGCCTGTAATTACCTGGTACTTTTTTGTCTCCTTTCTTAAAAATCGGTGTCACGTTAGCCTTTTTCCAATCTGAAGGGACGATGCCTTGTCGCAAGGACATATTGAATACGGTTGTGAGGGAGGAGAGTATTTCGCTCTTTGTTTCTTTCAGCAGAGTAGGATATACTTTGTCAGGTCCAGGACTTTTATTTGTTTTAAGTGATTTGAGGGCTTTAAGGACTTCATCGGATTTTATTTCAAAGTTAGACAATGCATGCTCGGGATTTACATTAGTACTGGTGTTGGTGGTGGTGGCGGGAGGACTGTTATTATTAAACACCGAGGAAAAGTAATTGTTTAATAGGTTTGCAAAGTGTTGGCTGTCAGTCACTAGTGCAACGTCGCTGTTTGTTAAAGGTCCAATTCCACTTCTGATCGCCTTTCTGTTGTTTATAGTAATTGTTTAATAGGTTTGCAAAGTGTTGGCTGTCAGTCACTAGTGCAACGTCGCTGTTTGTTAAAGGTCCAATTCCACTTCTGATCGCCTTTCTGTTGTTTATGTAACTGAAGAAGGATTTCGGATTATTTTTACAGTTGGCTGCAATATTTTCTTCATATCTACGCTTTGCCTGACGCACTAATCTGTTTACTCGTCGCCTGGCATCATTGTAAAGTCTAATGTTTTCGGGCGTGCTTTGCTCTTTCTTTAACCTGTAAGACAATTTTCTCTCCTTGACTGAGTGTTTAATTTCGCTATTAAACCAAGGTGGACTTTTATTAGTGTTAATTCGCTTCTCGCACAAGGGGATAAATGTGTCCTGCTGAGTGAGTAAGTGATCTTTAAAGCTTAGCCAGGCGTCCTCTACATTGCCGTCATCTGATAGTTGCATATCTATTAGTTTTCGTCGGATTTCTGCGAAGTTGGCTCTTTTGAAATTGGGCACCTTTACTTTATTTTCAGTCACCGATGTTTGAGCTCTAATGTCAACGCGCACTAGTTTATGATCGCAGGAACCGAGGTGTTCTCCTACCGTGACATTACTGACTAGGTTATCTTGGGTCGCTATAACAAGGTCAATTATGTTATTTTGTCGAGTTGGTTCAGAAACCATTTCGCCCAGTCGATATGGGGGAGGTTAAAGTCTCCTAGTATCAGTGAGTCGCTGTTATTAAGTGACTGCCTTAAGACGCTGTACATTTCAAGATCGGCATCGAGTGATTGCCCCGGAGGCCTGTAAGTGACAGATATATTTAAATTGACTTTTGCAGTGTTTACTCGCACGCACAAATGTTCAACGTTACTGTTTCTTGGTGTTTTGTCAGTGGGTTGCAAGTAGCTTTTGACAAAAAGGGCGACACCACCCCCTCTACGGTTTACACGATCATTGTTGAAGAATCTGAAGCCATCTATGTTGTATTCGGAACTTAAATCAATATTAGTGGTGTCGATAAATCTTTCGGTTATAGCAATTACGTCAAAGTTTTCTGTCAGAGCAAGACATCGCAGTTCATCAAACTTGTTTCTTAGGCTACGCGCATTGAAACTAAGGACTCTTAGGTTATCTTGAAGCTTGGTAATAGAGGTGGTGGTACTGGAGGGTTCAATGTTACGAGTCTGTTGCGGTGTATGGTGTCTATTTACACGGGCGGGATGGAAGGACGTGGCTGAGAGTCGTTTTTTGTTGTTCGGGCGTTACGTACGTCGTTGTTGAGGAGCCTTCCGAATCTGGCTGCCCCGATGGGGGACAGGTGTATGCCGTCCCTTTGGAAAAGTTTACTCTGGCCGTAGAAATCGTTCCAGGCGTTAAAGAACTCGACGTCAAGCTCTCCGCAGAGAGTCTGCAGGCGGTTGTTGAGGCTGAAGGCCTTACTGTAGAAGTCGCTAGAGAGAGAGAGAGAGAGAGAGAGAGAGAGAGAGAGAGAGAGAGAGAGAGAGAGAGAGAGAGAGAGAGAGAGAGAGAGAAAGAGAGAGAGAGAGAGAGAGAGAGAGAGAGAGAGAGAGAGAGAGAGAGAGAGAGAGAGAGAGAGAGAGAGAGAGAGAGAGAGAGAGAGAGAGAGAGAGAGAGAGAGAGAGAGAGAGAGAGAGAGAGAGAGAGAGAGAGAGAGAGAGAGAGAGATTTACATAGATTTACATAGAAAATCAGACCACACAGACCCCATGGTCCAGACTTGGTGGTCTGTCCTTAAACCTAAGTGATTTTACATTAATCAGAAGACTCCAAAACGTTGCATTTCTACTCTAGTTGATATTAAGTTGAAGGAAGTGACGGTCGAGCTTATTTTTGAAGGAGTCAATCGTGTTACACTGGACCACTGATGATGGGAGCTTATTCCATTCTCGCACTGCAACGTTGGTGAAGAAAAATTTGGTGCAGTCTGAATTTACTTGTCTACATCTGAGAGAGAGAGAGAGAGAGAGAGAGAGAGAGAGAGAGAGAGAGAGAGAGAGAGAGAGAGAGAGAGAGAGAGAGAGAGAGAGAGAGAGAGAGAGAGAGAGAGAGAGAGAGAGAGAAATATTAAGGATGGGGTTAGCAGCTTCAGCAAGGAGGAGGAGAAGAGGCGGGGTGGTGTCGTCATGGAGGAGAAAATGTTTTGAAAGAGTACTGTATTGGAAGATTTTGCAGCCCCCCTCCCTCCTACCCACACATACACGAACACAGTTACGCATCTCTGCAATTTTTCTTTGTGGGTGCGGGTGGGTGGGTGTACGGGCTCACGAGTCCAGTGGCGGATCCATGGAGGGGGGGTGTCCCCCCCCAAAAAAAAATGTTAACAGAATTAATAATAATAATAATAATAATAATAATTGTTATTATTATTATTATTATTATTATTATTATTATTATTATTATTATTATTATTATTATTATTATTATTATTATTATTATTATTATTATCTATAACATTAATACGCTAATCCACCAATCAACTCGACACAATCTTCCAAACACTTATCCCCTATTCTTCGACAACACTCAGCTGTCACCATCTTCAACACTAAACATCCTCGGTCTATCCTTAACTCAAAATCTTAACTGGAAACTTCACATCTCCTCTCTCACTAAATCAGCTTCCTCGAGGTTGGGCGTTCTGTATTGTCTCCGCCAGTTCTTCTCCCCCGCACAGTTGCTATCCATATACATGGGCCTTGTCCGCCCTCGTATGGAGTATGCATCTCACGTGTGGGGGGGCTCCACTCACAGCTCTCCTGGACAGAGTGGAGTGTAAGGCTCTTCGTCTCATCAGCTCACCTCCCCTTTCTGATAGTCTTCTACCTCTTAAATTCCGCCGCCATTTTGCCTCTCTTTCTATCTTCTATCGATATTTTCACGCTGACTGCTCTTCTGAACTTGCTAACTGCATGCCTCCCACCGTCCCGCGGACCCGCCGCACTCGACTTTCTACTACAGCTCATCCCTTCACTGTCCAAATCCCTTACGCACGAGTTAACCAGCATCTTCACTCTTTCATCCCTCACACTGGTAAACTCTGGAACAATCTTCCTTCATCTGTATTTCCTCCTGCCTATGACTTGAATTCTTTCAAGAGGAAGGTATCAGGACACCTCTCCTCCTGTAATTGACCCCTCTTTCAGCCACCTCTTCGTATTCTTTACAGGAGCAGCAAGTAGCGGGCTTTTTTTTTTATCATTGTTTCCTTTTTTTGTGCCCTTGTGCTGTCTCCTCTGCTGTAAAAAAGAAAATGCTAAGGGCTGAGGGTTTGTAAGTGAAATTTGAGGCACTTAAATCCATCGTAGCAACACCAAATGTTGACCTATTGCCGCGGATTTGGCCGAAGTTTATTCAGTTTGTTTGTTAAGCGATATAACCCCTATTTACCGTGAAAACTTTAATTTATTTTCCAATTTCGGGTGAGAGGGACGTTTTTGCTGAGGGGGAAGTATTGTAGAGGGCTTCACTACAAACCCAATCACGACGCGCGGAGCAGAATCCGTGCAATTCCGTGCAATTTGCACGAATGCCCGCTAGTTATCATTATTATAAAAATGCATAAATGAATGTTTATCTACTAGTTCATTTTACCATATGTTTTAAAGCTAAAAAGAAAAAAAAAAGAAAAAAGATATACTCACCCAGAACAGGTATCTACACCACAGTACACTGCTCGCCTCCACCACCTCTTCCCGCAAGCTGTTCCATGTGTTAACACTTCTATGTGGAAAATTAAACTTTTTCAAGTCACTCAAGCAGGTTCCTTTATTAAGTTTCTTTCCATGTCCTCTCAGCCCCTGCGTTCTCGCAGTAGAGAATAGATCATCTCTATTCACCTCATCAAACTTATTTACCAACTTATACAGCGTGATCAGATCTCTCTCCCTTCTTTGTTCCAGTGTCGTCAATTCCATCTCCTTCAATCTGTCTTCATACATGATATTTGAGAGTTTTGGGACCATTTTATTTGCAATTCTCTGCATCCTTTCCAGCTTTCTGATGTCCTTCTTTTTGCGAGGCGACCACACAGCTGCAGCATATTCAAGTTTTGGTCTTATCAATGTTGTTATTATTTTCTTCATCATTTCTTTGTCCATAAAATGGAATGATACCCTTATAATTTGCATCATCCTGTAGGTTTCTCCAAACAGCTTGTTTATGTGCTTTTCTGGGGATAGTGTGTCTTGCATCGTTACTCCCAAA
This sequence comes from Eriocheir sinensis, assembly GCF_024679095.1. NCBI lineage: Eukaryota > Metazoa > Arthropoda > Malacostraca > Decapoda > Varunidae > Eriocheir > Eriocheir sinensis. Next base: position 6,895,220 of record NC_066534.1, on the reverse strand, counting down.
TCTTTTTCTTCTAGTACCACTAAGTTTTCTTCTCCCATCCTGTATGTTTTCCTTGGTCTTTTTTTACTTTTCCCCATTTCCATAACATGGCATTTGTTTGCATTAAATTTCATCTCCCATAACTGGTCCATCTATACACTCTGTCCAGGTCCTTTTGCAGCTCCTCACAATCTTCCTCCGTCCTCACTTTTCTTATTGACTTTGCATCATCCGCAAAAAGGCTCATATAACTTTTAATACTTTTTGGCATATCCATAGCTGGACGTTATCGCGATAAGTTATCGCGATACTTTATCGCTGATAACAAAATCGGGTTATCGGCCATCCGCTACTTATTTAAATATATATATATATCGCTATCTTCGTTACTTTTGTAACCAAACTAGCGATAATCGCTACTTTTTTCTGCCTCAGAAAAAAAACGTTGTCTCCCTACTGCGCATGCGTGGTCCGGTGTTGTATGAAAAAAACTTCGGGGTATGAAATTTCATCGGTGAAGAAATTTCATACTTAGATCAACATTTAGACACTAGATTTTTTTTTTTTTTTTTTTTTTTACCCAAAAAATCAATATATCAAAGAGAAAAATCATTTAGCTTTGCCCCCAAAATGATTATTCACTTCGTTCAAATTTAGCTTCCTCCTCTCTCCTGTGTGTGTGTGTGTACATGTGTGTGCACGCATGTGTATAGGAGATAGGAATTCCTCTTTCATCCTTTTTTTCCCCTTCCCTTCTACACTCACCTACAAGGCCAAGTGAGAGGAAGTATAACTGCATTATTGTGCTTCAGTATAAAATCCATGTGGATAACAAGGGTCCACATTTGTATATTATTGATTAGGGAGTTAAAATATGCAAAGATGTAGCATAAAAAGATGGAAAATCGGGGTTCTGGAACCATACTCCATCCAATGAACCCTCGTTATAATTGCTTCACATAACAAATTTTCAGATGGCAAACAGTTTCTCAGGAGGGTAACCCATTCATAAAGAGAGGTTTTCTTTATGAGGTTTGTCTGTCATTTATTTTGCTGAGCTGAGATTTTTTTTTTTTTTTTTTTTTTTTTTTTACTCAAAAAATCAATATATCAAAGAGAAAAATCATTTAGCTTTGCCCCCAAAATGATTATTCACTTCGTTCAAATTTAGCTTCCTCCTCTCTCCTGTGTGTGTGTGTGTACATGTGTGTGCACGCATGTGTATAGGAGATAGGAATTCCTCTTTCATCCTTTTTTTCCCCTTCCCTTCTACACTCACCTACAAGGCCAAGTGAGAGGAAGTATAACTGCATTATTGTGCTTCAGTATAAAATCCATGTGGATAACAAGGGTCCACATTTGTATATTATTGATTAGGGAGTTAAAATATGCAAAGATGTAGCATAAAAAGATGGAAAATCGGGGTTCTGGAACCATACTCCATCCAATGAACCCTCGTTATAATTGCTTCACATAACAAATTTTCAGATGGCAAACAGTTTCTCAGGAGGGTAACCCATTCATAAAGAGAGGTTTTCTTTATGAGGTTTGTCTGTCATTTATTTTGCTGAGCATTACATGACTTTAATTGTTGAGGTGCCACTGTATTCATTATGTATTTCTCTCAATATATAAGTAAAGAAATAAATTAATGTATTCCAGGAAAAACAAATTACATCTAATAACCTCCAATTAAACATTTGTGGATGTAAGGACACTACAGTTACTAAAATACATACTTTTAATCTCACTTTCATATACTCTTATACCACTAACAGTATATACAGGTTGTACACAGTTTACAGTGTATATTTACACATTCAACAATCTTCTGATCCACAACACACTACAACCATTAACTCTCTAAAGAAAGAACTTATTCTCCTTGGTATGGTGCATACATAAATTTTTAATTGAACCCTATATATATTTTTTTTTTAAATAATAAATTAAAGTTTTGTGTATTGAAAATTAAACTGGAATATTTCTGAAAGCCCTTTGACTGCTGCTTGTATGAGCTCGATGCTTCATACATGCAAACACTCTTATGCCCTATTATTGGACTGAGGTAACTAAGCATATCAAGCAGTTTTGAGTTGCTGGTCTTTTCTGTCAATGTAATGATTACAGATGATTGCTAAAGCTTGAAATTGTTGTAACTCATGGAGACCATAACTAATTTCAATACCACTGAGGTACTTTCACCATGTCATCATAATGGGTAAATGAAGAGAAAAAGTTTTGAGCTGGAAGTCCCTTTCCTGGGAATATTAAAATTCTACATAACAAAAGAAACAGATAGCTAAACACTTTAATTACAGTTATTGTAATTATTCATTTTCCTGTTTCTTTCTTGAAGGCCACCTTGCATATACAGGAAAAGGCAAACTGTATAAAAATATACCATATGACAATACCATTAATATACAATACAACCATTAATGTGAACACTGGTAAAAATAGAAATTGGTGTTTGACCTGACCAAATCATACCAAAAAATAATATGTGAATTCTATTGACCTAGTGCTGGCTGGCTGACTTTATATACAATAGCACAAGGTCAGTTATGGATGAGTGTTAAAAACTTTGTTCTGGAATCTCCTACATACTGAGATGTTAAGAGACATACAGGCAGCAGTACAAGGGTAAGACCATCAGAATGTGGACACTCATTCCTCAACCCTTTGGACACACATCTGAGCATAGGGCAACATTTGATAATTAGCATCAAATGCAAAAATTTAGCAATTCAAAGTATGTGACAATACAAATGCCATTCTGAGAGATTTGGTGCCTAGCATACATATTCCCTACACTTCCCCCAAGAAACAAGTTCACAGTGGACAAAATTTAAAGTCAAGATAACAATCACCTGGTGTCAGTTCCCAGTGAGCTTGACTCTGAGGCAACAATGTTTCTGTTATGCTTACATCTTATTCAAATACCAGTCTTAACTTGCCATGATGTCCTCTAATATCCATCAATCTGTCTACAGCTTTGGTGCCCTGTTCCCTCTGGGAACTCCCCTATATGGGAATGCCCTCTGTGGAATGTATGAAACCTTTGCCTAGACACTAAAAGCAAAAAAAATTTACCTTGGCCTCAGTGGTAACATTTCCCAGAAAGAACCTGGTGCCAGTAGCAGATACAGAAAGATAATATTATGTTATTTAGCTGTATATACCATTCTATTTTTGCCAGTAAATTATATGACAATGAAGTACCTGTGATGGTAGCTTCCTCCACCTAACATGTACATTGCTGAACACAATACCCATAACATGTGCAGGCACCAGACTTAACCTCCAACAGATCTTTATGGATTTCATTAGTCCTCATTCTAATAGCAAGGCCTTTTGATAAATTTGGCACCAATTTTTAACTACAGTAGTAAGTGTGGAAATGGGTATAAGAATTAGTAACAACCCCACTTGCATCCATCCAAATCAAGAGTACTTTATTAGTGCAGGGAACCGACTGTCACCTCTCACTGCAAACTGTTTCAGGCTTACTTTCCAGAACTGTATTAATGACACCGAGTTATAATTGTAAACCTTGGGTGTCTCAAGTTAATGGCACATTTGGGGCTTATCCTGGCTGGTCAGCTAGTTGTGGATGGCAAAATGTGGCAATTATGTTCAATTTGCCATTCATAACATACTTTCACTGCTGGAATACACCATAAAGGTACATTGAAAAAATAGGTGAAGCTTGATTGTAAGATCAAAACAGAAAAGTATAAGCACCCCTGCAATGTTTATATATAATTACGTAACCTGCTGAGATGCTCCATCAAGTTCTTGAGCAAAGTTTTATCATTCAGGGCTCATACTTATGAAGCTAACACTCCATGTTAGGCTCATCTTAAGGTGACCTTCCGCAGTGGATAATAAAAAAATAAATAAATAAATAAAAATCGACAAAATTGTAAAAATTCACGTCTTCGTACATGCCTCGGCTAGCTTGTGGCAAAATATTATGAAGAAATAACCAAAAATGACAGAGTTAAGGGTGAATCCCCCCCACCCATCCACCCTCTTCCGCTCATCACTTACGTCACTATAACACACTTGCCTGCGCCATGACGGGCTGGGGCCGACTACCATTATGGCCCCTCAAGAAAGTCTACTGGTGCTATAGACATAAATAAATAAATAAAAATATAATAAAAAAAAAAAAAAAAGCTATTTTCATACACAGGTGCATACATCATCATGTTTCTGCGTAGAAAATAGCCTAAAAGAATATTTGCATGGCATCTTGAGGCAAACTATATCTTGTTCACTTGAGCTAGATTCCTGGTGCCTAGGCAAGTTGGAAAGGTTGCAGCTGATTGGCTGCACCGCTCTCTCGCTAACATTCATGTCGGACCACATCTTGCATGCTCTAGTCAGTCTAGTGGGACATGTTTGTTTATTATATGCCATAGCTCACCTCATATACAAGATAGCCAGTTTTGGTTGACACCAGTAGACTCAGCAGTGACTGTATAATCAAGATGTATTGTAAAAACTTGACAAAACAAAAAAGAAAATGGTATTACGACTAGTTGAACTGTGAAGATGTTAAAAAAATATTTATAACATGTTATAGTTTTAATTATGCTCGCTGTTTTCAACAGTTGTTCATTGACTGCAGAAATATATTATTACGTTACATAGGAAAATCTCTCGTGAACACAATAATGTAATCAGAATGCAGATAAAGCTCCACATATTGAAAACAGTTATTTATAGCAACATGTCACTCGCCGCAACCATCACGGTGCGCGACACATGCAGGCAGAGTGAAGTGGTATTTTTTTTCAGCAGCGTAGGTCATTAGATGAGAGAGGAATTTTGAGTTGAGTTTTGTTTAAATTTTATTTTTTCCTATTATGTATCGACTTATAGATAGATTTGAAAGTAAGCGTATATTACTTCTCCATAAGCATACATTTCACATGAATATAATCAGGATCATACGTTAATAATTAAAGATGTGGCGGACGCTCCCCTTAACCCCTTCATTACCGGATTTCCGAAATGTTGTACACGCGTACAACATAACTGAAGTTTGACTGAGGAACCGATGTTGTACATGCGTACATCATCATAAGTTGAGGGTGTATGGAGCCTTACCAAAACTCGGTTTGGCATGTATAGGCAAGCCCTCATATTGTGGCCTATGGCATCCATGCAATGACTTCATGCCATCCCGTATGGCACTCTAAAGAGGCACTAATAAATGCCAACTACATCCATTTGTTTATTTGGGGTATTTTAACTTTTTTTTATGTTTCTATATACATACCTTTGTCTGTATCATATAGAATATACTATGTTGGAAGTAAAAACTGCTATTGGCACCTAAGCCATGCAGCCTTGAGCAGCGGCCTTGCCAGCCCCTCTCAATTGCCTCTCAGTACTCGTCACACTCGCATTACTGCCTGAGGCTATGTCCCCTATGGTGTCTCCTGCCTGTGATTCAGACAATGGTGTAGGAACGGAGTTTGAGGGCTCGGACAATGACGGTACACAGATATTACTGTTAGCGATAGTGATGAGGAGTACTTGCCGGAAAATGATCCTGATGTGAGCAGCAGCGAGGAGAGTGGGGTTGATGAGTGAGACATGGCTGCCAAAGCAGTGCCAGCACCTCCATTACAGCTTGCAGGTGCTGCTACAGAGTTCGTAATTTTCGAGTTGCACAGATAGAAAAATCCGGTTCGGCGGGAGGGCGTTAATGCGGGAGCGGGGGCGAGTCCCAGTGACGAAGGGGTTAAGCAATCAAAATGGCCACGCATCATCCTAAATCCCGTGGTGTTTCTCCTATGACATCATAGCGAGCCCGAGATTTGTTCCTTAGATAAAGTTGGGTGAGAGGTGGAATAAGGCCTGGGTCTTCGCTTCAGACTCGTCCTGCAGATGACAACACGGCTGGAGCAGCGGCAGTGGCTGCATTGCCCAGGGTCTTTTTGTCATGATAGGTCAGGCCGATATCTCATTTTCCTTCAAACCTCCAAAAAAAAAAAACCATGAGAAAGAATGTAAAAACAGCTAGGGAAGTCAGCAGGAACATTTCTATGGGGGGCAGAACCAATATGTATTAGGTCCTTTACGTATATACAGCAAATTTCATATTTTCCAAAATATGCAGCCCCATGTGTCCTCCTGATAAGGTTTTGAAACTATTAATTGTTATAACTTGCAAATGAGTCAAAAACTTATTGTAGCCTCATCAAACAATTTTATAATGAACGTGGTTTATTTTTCCTCAATATTTTTACCGCTGTCAGGTATTCTTACCCATAAATTTTAATATTAGAAAACTGATCTCTTGAGGTAACTTGCCTTTGCTGGCAACGGTGCTTTCTCCCACTTAAGTGAATGACTGAGATCAACACACGAGACTTCATCCCAGCTAGGATAAAGACATGTTGGTTATGATGCAACTTAAGTCAAAGACCCAATTTCCTTATAAGTATATGGGCCCATCTTTAACAATGTCTTGGATGTCTTTCCAACAAATTAGTGAAGAGCATAATATTGTATGTCATGTTCAGGCCTTATTCCCCACTACCACGATAGTCCACAAATTCAAATTTAATGCTCTGTAACTCCTAAAGTTTCAGCAGCTAGTAAACATCTAGGATTACTCAGCACTCAAATTCATCACATTTGAAAGATTAAGTTTCTTTGCCCAAAATTCTGATGTTGCATCCAAAAGGGTTACAAAAGTTGAAGGCCACACTAGTGCCATATAGTGCAGTGATACACCCCTATTAATTCTAAATATGAGTTCAGGAATTTCTTAGAGAGTGCAAACATCATCATTCATAGTAAATCACCAAAAACAATTTCAGATGCCACAACAACTTATTACAGTACATTCAAGAACCTTCAATCTGACAGTCAAAGAAAAATTTCATACACTGTGGAAGTTGTGATAAATAAAACTATGACAACTATAACCATCACCAGCAAGACTAATATTCAAAAGTAGCTGAACACTGACCTAACACAGGCTAAGCTTTTTCTAGGAAACAATTTTCAACAGTACTGAACATTTTAATTTGACTTCCATTAGAATAAAGTATGGCACCAGCCCTGCAAGTATCACTTTTCTTTTTCTTCTTTGTTTACGCAGGTACAAGCCCAAGCATAAAATATCTACGACCCTTGAGCATACTTACGTAATTTCTTTATTCTGAATGTAAACTGAAAAGCTTGGCAACTTCATTTAAGTCATCATAACTTTTGCCATCCTTGATAATCTGCAAATAGATTAGAATTTAGATATTAAAATACATTCCTTACAATGTAAATTGTTTATGCTTCCAAACTGCCACCTTTCAATCCCTATCTAGGCTATTCTATAACCTACATTTATCTCAGACCAATTTATTGCTTCATGCACAGGCATGAGGCAATTACAGGGGTAAAATAATTAAGAATACTGTATTTGAAGGCCTATAAGATGCAACCCCAATTTCAGCAGGTATTTGAAAAAGATATATGTAATAAACGGGCTTGAACCAAGAGTGTCAGGTGAAGATTTTTCACCCGACATTCGTAACCCTTCCCACTATCAGGTCATCATTAAAGTTTCACATGAATTCAGATCCTTATCAAATCTCAATACTTTACATTAAATTTTAAAACCCTTAATATTGCTGGGACCTATCAGAATTTATAGACTTCAGGGCACTGCTTTGGGATGTAAACAAACATGGCAGAAACACCAACATTATCTCATTTCTTTATCATTATTCTACATCATGCCTAGTTGTAACATTCTAGTACATTCTTAAAACATAAGAAAGTGTGAAATCTCAAACTTGAATGTGCTTCAGTGTTTGTTGAACACGTATGTAAAGTAAGAATGTTAAAAGATAAAAGATAAGCGCAAAATGGAGAAACAGGCATTTGTAAATATCCAATAATAACCTATCTTCTTAATATCTCATTAATATTATCCATATGTTGTTTGTGTTGTCAATCAAAGTTAAACAGTTTCATGAAAAAGGTCTGTGTTACCCCAATGATCCCTGTCTACTAAGGAAACGTAGCGTGTCTTGCGTGTGTTGTCAGGTTTGGTGTACAGCCGTCCACTAGTTTGTTTAGGTACAAGCATTAAGTCACTATATTTTCTTCCTGAGAGGTGTCATTTTATATGAAGTAGTGGTATGTACTACTGTTATACACTGTTACTTTAGAAAACAGTTGCCGTTGTTGCTGTAAAAGCGATTGCCACCTTGTTTACATTTACAGAGGTTTGTAATTTAAGTGCCATTGCTACACTAAAACTTCAATAGCCAGTGACCCAAAGCTGAACCTTGTTCTTATAAGATGCAGGGTGATTATCAGGGACATTTTTTTGGAAAATAGTGCGTCTTATAAGCCATCAAATACAGTACTTTGCAAACTTCAAATTAAGATTACAGTAAATCTGAGTCAGTGTCATGAAACCTGGCGTAAAAATATAAGCTAGGGTAGTTATTGGAATTGGTATCATTGCAGGCACGATATTCTCATGCACTCATTGGTCCATTCTCAACTTGCTCCAACATGTAGTAAGTTGACTTTGTGGGCCGTATTCTTAAATCTCACGAAATCGGCAACGACAACGACAGTCCCCACGCACACTAATGTTCGGGTTGTCACACTTTGCATTTTCTTAAACGCTCAGATTTGTCGGGTGGGATTTGGTAACACTGGCGGCGCGAGAAAATTTAATCGGTAACAATGTCCCTTGTTGTTTGGTCCATCTCAACGTTCTGACGATCAAAACACCGACTGCACCTGATACCCTGCGCGCTGTGTTCAAGTCAACAATGGAGGAAAGTAAGCGATATTCATCCCAAAATGAAGTTGCTCTATTTCTGGAGCTTGTAGAGACACCGAGCAGTAGTACTTGACAGAAGAATGGATTATGCAATGATAAAACAGAAAAAGGAGGCTTGGGAAACTATAGCATCACATACTCTACAATGCCACTGGCTCTCACTGAGGCCGCGGCCACACAGGGAGCGAGAAAGCTAGCGAGAGCAAGAGCGGCAAAGGGAGTTTGTGACCACACGAAAAGCAAGGCAAGGCGAGGGTTGTCATGGCAACGAGGCCCACAAACTGCTGCAAACCAGTATATAGCTTCGCACCCACCCCCTGACCCACTCCCGTCTGTGCGTTGGAGCAAACGAGGATGATGTGAAATGTTTTTATAAATAGTTCCGTGCTTCACTTATTTGGCGTTTTATGAAAAATCTGTGTACACCATCGTGTTCAGGAGGCTTTTCTCTATAAGATGGAATTGTTTATTTTAGTACTCATTTCATAGCCACTGCAAATGGTAGCTATATGTAAAATGTGTTATAAACATTACGGAATGATTATTCAACTTCAACTCATCACTATTTATTTAGTTTTAACCCCAAGAGAATAATTTTCTTTGTAAGGTCTCATATATTGTTGTACTTGTCTAGTCTTACCGGCGGAGCATAGATGATTATATTTATAGTATCACGTTGGGATCCGTGGGGGGTCCAGGAGGGCTTGCGCCCACTGGAGGGGCAGCGAAGACGATCTCTCTTCTTTGCTTGTTTTGATGAATATGAGGCACTGCTTTTTACTCAACTTGCTCTTAACACTTCGGGGAGAGTAGCAGAAGTGTTCTGAACGTCTAGTATCCTCAAAGACGTTGTGAACATGCAAATCGGACAAAATAACACGCCCCACAATATTTGTGAGAAGGGGTGACGGACCCAACAAAGTCTCCCGACAATTTGGTGCTTTGATCGGTACCACGGTCCCAGAGGTGGCATATAAGAATACACCCTTCGTGACTGTCGGAACTGTGGTAGCCACGGGCACGATGGTTGTTTAAGAATATCATTGTCGGATGTGTGGGGTCTGTGGTTACAGAAGTTTGATTTAAGAATACGGCCCTGTATTTCAACTAGAACTCTCATCAATTTTTAAGATGGCAGGGATCATATAATAAACAGGTCTGAGAGTAAAGTTTTCCTCTCAAAGGAAAATTTCCTCTCAACTTAGTTCCTCTCTCTGAAGCTCACTCACAGAATCAGGAATTTACTTGTAAGTTAGCTTTTAATCCAGTAGCTGCGGGGATCATGTTTCTTAAAGGCCCTCTAAGCGAGAAAAATGAGAAAAAATCATCACTCACGCAAACCATTTCATAATATATATCAACACATTTGTGATCAGTTTATGCATCATCTTTTTTGAGGGGTTTATATCACGGCAAAAATTTGGCCTGTTGCTGGTACACGGTAAAGCCACAAATTTAGCGCGGCGCTGCTACCGGGTTAAATCACATCGAGGTAAAAGTGCTCTGGAGGGTATTTTAGTGGCATAGAGTAAAGTTTTGACAACATAAACAGTACTACAGTGGGAATGGCAGCAGATTGAGGGCATCTATGGAGGAATTTTTGTACTCGGCGTGATGTCCTGAATAATTAGAGACTCATAGCTGGTGAAATGGTTTAGACTAGATAGAGAGGACATAAGGAGGACAGTTGAGTGCAATATGATAACATGGGTGGCAGTGCTCGGCAGGGTCAGTGGCTCACAGCCTGACAATGTGGTCTAGTTAACCCAATCAGTGCCAGAGGCAATGACGCCTGCCAACCTCCTGGTGTCAGGCAATTTATTTATTTATTTATTTATTTTTTTTTTTTGGGGGGGGGGAGCTATAGAAACAATAAATATGTGCATTTTGTGTACTTAAGTTGACATTTTCCATGACAGAATGGCTTGTGCAGTTATGAAATCTTTTAGTTTATAAAATTATTCCATTTATGACTTAAAACACTATTGAGGACACTCATATTCAAATAGCACGCGCAACATGGCTCCTACATGACGGTCACAGGTCAACTGACTCTGTCCAGGCACCGTGGCTTGGGTCAAGGGAAGGGAATGAAGGGAGGTGGGCTTGGCAGAACAAAGGCAGGCCTACAAGTCAAGCAGTTTGGGAGTGCTGGCTACATTGCTTCCTGCGCTGGAATTTTTTTAAGCTGCTGTCCTGTTGGTTTATCTAGTCATATGGACAAGAAAGAGCGCTCTGGTGGATCATAGGGGGGAGATGGAAAACAGTCTCAAGAAAGGGGGGTAATTCTTGATCGCCAGATGACATGCATCACACACGACCAAGATCGGTTGCCCATATCCACAACGTAAACAAACCAGTCGCCCTGTATTTACATCTTTTTCTTCTTCTTTTGACCTGTAATGCTTTGTATCACTACTTCATGGCACTGTTTGCAAAAGTAAGGGCTGTTGTGGCTTGTGCTGCTGTTACTCAAATTATGAACTTGTTGCTACAGTTTATTGGAAGGAAGAAGCCGTTGTGGGTACGATCATGGCTTCAAAGATGGAAGGACAGGAGTCACCGGCGTATATAGGGGGGGGGCCACTCGGCCATGGCCCCCCCCTTTGGTTCAGTTTTTTTTTTTTTTTTATCCTGTTAAAATTTGGCGATTTTTTTTTTTTTTTATTGATATTGATTATTAGTTCTCCAAGTCTTCAACATCAGTAATGTGCCCTTCAGAGCCCCCTTCTTACATTAAACTCATATTTAGGCTGATGGGGACCTATTTATAATAGCTAAATTATTTAGCTATTATAAATAGAATAGATCCCCATAGAGCCCCTACAATTTTCCGTTCTCGTTCCTGCATTACTTCTCCATACGTTTTCTATCATAAGAAAACCAGCCCATAAAACAGTGTTCTCATTACATACTACATTAGTTAATTCCGTTCTTAAACTGATAGAAGAAAATAATAATAGACTGGAGAAATGTGTTTTCCTGATCTAAAAATGAGTGAAGAGAAGAGCGAAGAGGTGGGATCCGATGACAGTTTGCTGACATCGGCTGACTTTATGAAAGCTCTAGTTTCTAGGAATGGAAGGCCTGGGAGGAGCACGAGCCAATCAGAATTCAGAGATTACCAGATTTTCATGTTCCTATTGGCTGGTCGGTTTCAGGAGCGGGCCGGAGGAGCTAAGTCAGTGTTGCCACGCTGTAGGGAAAATCCCTACGGTAGGGGATTTCAGGGCTTTGTAGGAGTAGGGGCACCCACGGTGAAAATCGCCTTTTAGAGGGGAACGAGGGAAAAATTCAGAGACAGACAGACAGACAGACGGCTGACCATTGACGCCTGTAAAGACATTGGAATCAATTATCAAAACTTCTGAAAGCTTTCCTCAACCTTTGATGTGACATCGTCTTTGGTTAAACATTATTCTTGTGCAAGGTCAAGATACTTTGCCAAATACTCAGAAAATGAAAGAAATGATGTTCTCATAGATTAGACCCAAACATCCTTCTAGAAAGTCCAGTGGCAGTATCGTGAATGTAAGTATAATTTAATAACTTTGTTCATTATATTGTAGTATATAATTCTATAGACTCTACTTTTACACACACACACACACACACACAATATATATATATATATATATATATATATATATATATATATATATATATATATATATATATATATATATATATCTATATATATATATATATATATATATATATATATATATATATACTATTTATTTTATCAACTGTCAGTCTTTCATACATTTCTACCATAATGTAGTTAAATATTGAAACGTCTCTCTCTCTCTCTCTCTATATATATATATATATATATATATATATATATATATATATATATATATATATATATATATATATATATATATATATATATATGATGCACAATTTTTATATTATTATTTTTTTCCGTAGGGGAATGTAGGGGAAAATTCTGTGGATGTAGGTAGCCACAGTCACCAAGGCGTGGCAACACTGCTAAGTTGAGTTTGAATGGCGTGTACTGGGTGAAGCCGCCGCGTGAGTGGTGACGGTGACTGGTCTGTATTTTTCGCTATCTGGGTGAAATACGAGTGATAGCCTTGTGTTGTGTATACCATCATATCATGTAATAACCAGTGATCATTGGCGGGCAGACAGACAGTGATCAAACCCCGGTCATTGTTCAAAAACTGTAATTCTTATTTTACCCGGTATGTATAGGTATACGTAAGCTTCTTTAAATTGGTTTACCATTAATATATATTAATTGTGCAATATACCGATCTTGAGACTACAAAGTAACCCTTAAAATGCTTCATTTTAAAAAATATTCACCAAACCCCCAACTCTAGAGGCTCGTTTTGGTCGCTGCTCACACATTGAAAAATCCTAGATTTATTCCTATGGGCCGGGTGACTGTGGCCCCCCCCTCTCCATGGATCTATATACGCCACTGACAGGAGTATTTACCCAAACCAACAGCTCGCTCCTGTTTGGCCGTACAGGCAACCACAGTTGCTTCTTGCTCCAGTGGTTAAAGGAAAATGCCCAGTGTGACACCGCCTTAGCCAGCTTTGCACACTTGCAGAGGTAGCACCACACGCTCGTGTCCGTGTACAGGTAACTCTCGATTTACGCGAGTATTGTGTCCTTGAAGAGGTCGCGTAAATCAAAAACAATGTAAATCAAACAAGAGGTAGGTTTCTATCGAAAAATAAATATTCACTTCATTCAGGAGAGAGAGAGAGAGAGAGAGAGAGAGAGAGAGAGAGAGAGAGAGAGAGAGAGAGAGAGAGAGAGAGAGAGAGAGAGAGAGAGAGAGAGAGAGAGAGAGAGAGAGAGAGAGAGAGAGAGAGAGAGAGAGAGAGAGAGAGTGTGTGTGTGTGTGTGTGTGTGTGTCTCAGCCTCACTCGTGTGAGGAAGAAATGAGGGACACCATGAGCAACTGGCTAGTATTGGTACCGGTACCGAGCAGTCTGGTACCGGTACCGTACCGTATAGCTGGTACTGTTAGTACCGATACTGGTACCAGTACCTGCCCACCCCTATTGTTGAGTAACGTGGCAGCGTGGGTACTGTATTGTTGTTCAAGTGGCGCGCAGGAAGAACTGAGCTTAGCTGTGTGGCCGCGGCGCCGTGTGAGTCCAGTTGTGTGAGACATCCGGTGGCCACTCCATAAAATATCGCATATAAGTGGAAAACACGTGTAAATTAAACATTTATTTGGATTTTGGACCCCGCATTATTTCAAAAACGCGTAAACCAAACTCACGTAAATTGAGAGTTACCTGTACTTTTGTGCTCTAGTGTGCGATCTTTGTGTTTTCAGCACTATATTATATATATATATATATATATATATATATATATATATATATATATATATATATATATATATATATATATATATATATATATATAAAAGTTTGTGGATGTATTTATGTATGTAGGCATGCACATATATATTTCTATGACTTGCACTTCATCTATTAATTGAACATCAACCTTTTTTAATTGAACGTCAACCTTTTTTTATTAGAATGTCAACCTTTTTTTATTTGAAATTCAACTTTTTTTATTTGAGGGTGAAAAGGTGTAGTTAATATTAAGTTCAAGGAAGTGACGGTCGAGCTTGTTTTTAAAGGAGTCAATCATGGTACAGGTAACTCTCGATTTACGCGAGTATTGCGTCCGTGAAGAGGTCACTGCGTAAATCAAAAACAATGGAAATCAACCAAGAGGTAGATTTCTGTTGAAAAATAAATACCGTATTTTGCGGCGTATAGCGCGCACCGGCGTATATCGCGCACCCCAAACTTTAAGACAACAATTTTGAAAAAAAAGGTTCTTAAAATCCTCAGAAATATGTACGGGTTAAAGAACATTGACAATGTACAGTTTCCCGAAATTTATATATTTTTGGTGTAATTTTTTATTTATTTTTTTATATATTTTTTTATTTTTTTACGTTGTTGCCTATTGCGCCGGTAGGCATCTTCCCGGTGGGGCCTGATGGTCGGCCCAAGGCTTCTTCCAGGTGGGGCCTGATGGTCAGCCCAGCCCGTTCTGGCGCAGGCGAGTGTTTATAGTGGCGCCATCTTGCATTGGCTCATGCTGCCCCCCGGAACTCGTACTTGATTCGCTGGACGGCTTCCTCTAGAGTCCGGGTTGATGGGTGGTCTTCAGGACAGCATGTGGGTAGTTTTAAGCCACTCGGCGGTGACCGAAAAATCCGAGTGGTAGCGTGAGGATTCGAACCCGCGTCGTCAATCACGCGGCGAATGTGGGTCCAGTACGCTATCACTTTGGCCACCGCCTACCCTGCTTGAATTGACAAGTGTCCTTGAGTAAAGCAACAAAATGGCGGCCGGGCTGGTGTTGTGAGAAATACATCCCCGTAAACATACTGATGATGCACAGCTTCTGATATCATAATAAGCATATTATTCCCACCATCACTCGTAGGTTATGACAGACAACTAGGCAAGACAATTCACACGGTTCTGGTGACACGCGGCATGCAGCTGTTTGTTGTTTGGGTGTGGTTGTGTGGTTTTCAAACAATGCAAATGGCGGCCGGGCTGGTGTTGCGAGAAATATATCCCCGTACATACTGATTATGTACAGCTTCTGAGACCATAATAAGCATATTATTCTCACAGTCACTCGTAGGTTATGACAGACAACTAGGCAAGACACAATTCACGCAGTTCTGGTGACACGCGGCATGCAGCTGTTTGTTGTGGGTGTGGTTGTGTGGTTTGTAAACAATGCAAATGGCGGCCGGGCGTGAAATAACTCCTCGTACAAGACTAATGATGTACAGTTTCTGATATCATATTTACCCCATTATTCTCACTAATATTAATAATTAATAATGAACACATGGATATTTTTTTCCAATATGATTCTTTTATGTAGCTTGTACTGCTCCTTTGTCATACATTCGTAAGCCAGCTGTGACATCAAGATCAAGATCATACAAATGGCGCCCGACGGGAAAACGGGATAACAGCAAGGCATGGGTGATGCTCCATCGATTTCATTTTTGTATAGTAGTTATTTGATCGCCCTGTATTCTATGGTAACATATTATAAGACAGCCATGGACTATGAAGGATCATTAACAATAATAAAGGTATGTTTGCAGTTGTTATTGGATAAGATGAAACACAGACCCTTAAAAACACTCCAAAGAAGAAAAAATCATTAAAAATTTGTGCATTCGGCGTATAACGCGCAGGGCTAAACTTTCAGGCATTTTTTATGTGAAAAAGGTGCGCGTTACATATTCAGTGGAGAGAGAGAGAGAGAGAGAATATCCATTTCACCGAGATATCCAATCAGGCACTCAGTCTCAGCCTCACTCGTCTGAGAAAGAAATGAGGGACAGTGCATGAGCGCCTGGCTAGTATCGGTATCGGTACCGCACCGTATAGCTGGTACCGTTACCTGCCCATCCCTATCGTTAAGTAGCGTGGCAGCGTGGGTACTGTATTATTGTTCAAGTGGCGCGCGGGAAGAACTGAGTTCAGCTGTGTGGCCGCTGCGCCGTGTGAGTCCAGTTGCGTGAGACATATGGT
Source organism: Eriocheir sinensis (assembly GCF_024679095.1). Lineage (NCBI taxonomy): Eukaryota > Metazoa > Arthropoda > Malacostraca > Decapoda > Varunidae > Eriocheir > Eriocheir sinensis. The sequence continues at coordinate 6,878,828 of NC_066534.1, read as the reverse complement.
GGACACTCCATAAAATATCGTGTATAAGTGGAAAAAACATGTAAATTAAACATTTATTTGGATTTTGGACCCCGCGTTATTTAAAAAACACGTAAAACAAACTCGCGTAAATCGAGAGTTACCTGTACACTGGACCACTGAAGGTGAGAGCTTATTCCATTCTCGCACTACAACGTTGGTGAAGAAAAATTTGGTGCAGTCTGAATTTACTTGTCTACATTTGAGTTTTATGCCATTGTTCCTCGTTCGCAAAGTGTCATCGATCATAAACAATTTTGATCTGTCTACATTCGTGAAACCATTAAGTATTTTAAAACATTCGATCAGTTTTCCTTGGAGAAGACGTTTCGAGAGAGAGAGAGAGAATGATTAAATGTATATTAAATAATACTAGAAATACATGATCTCTATTAAATATTTCCATGAAGTAAAACTTAATAATTATGTACATTACCTTTCTTGCAATTGGCATACGGTTGAAGACATTCCAGAGGACGATGCCCACCACAATGTTGTCTCTGAGGTAAAAGATTATTCCCTTGCCATAGTCTTCCCCCTTTAATGGAGCATGAGGAGCACTGGAGTGGACCAGAGAACTAGTATCTGCAGTCTGAAAACAGTGTTTTGGTTGTTGCTTTTATATATAAAAGGAGGCAGCTTCAAGGGGGGAAAAAAAAGCATGCAAACCATTGTTCCCACAAACAGAAGACATCCTACCACTGAATTATTGAATACCATTTGTTAACTTCATTTATCAGAACAGTAGCTAATCACTCCTAAGAGATGAAAAAGGGGAAAATATAGTTATGATCAGAACAGGCTAAATTTAACAAGTTAATTCAGAATATTTTAAGTTATTGAAAAACACAAAAAATAGAGTCTGGTACAACTAATCAAAACAAAATAAACTTAATTGCTGATGGAATGAAAAAATATGGTCTGTTATATCTCGGCAAAAGCTGTAAAGCCCCTCACACACATTCACAGTCAAGGTCCCAATCCTCCCCGATCACTTATGATCAGCAAATCGTGACCAGACTGCTCGCAAAATTGGCAATAAGCACAGTTGGTGGTTTGACCGGCGTCACACCTGCAGTTTTCCGCCTGTGTACTGCAGGCAGACTGGCTGCGTATCTCCGGTAAACTGTAGACTATGTACAATTTTTTTATATCTTCAACTGGCGATTGATCTATGACAAGTGGAAGTCAGCCTGCAATAAGCCTTCTGTGTACCATAGGCAGATATTTGGCAGACCTGCATAAAGCCTGTGGTCCATCAGCAATCAAACATGGTCGTCGCTTCATGTGGTGGGTAGGGTATATATATTTAATGCCACTTCAGGTGTTTTTGATCATTCCTGTTCTTGCTTTCCTCAGTTCTTATGGATGTGAGATTGAACTCCTTGGATTGGATGTGGACAGAGACCAAATTTTTTTGTTTCTTGTATACTACTGGAAAACAGACCACTGAAAAGAATACATAAAACAAGTTGGGCAATGTGGATGAAAACATGGATGCAGAGAAGAGGTCATCAGTAAGTTCGATACCCTTATGAATTTGTGGCTGAGGACCCAGCAGGCTTCAAAAACCTAATGTGCATGGACAGGGACATGTTCCATGGAACAGAGTGGCACCACGTATTGTCAAGAAGGTCACCTTTTGGTGTGAATCTATCTCAAACGCTATTCAGCTCGCCATCACCCTGAGGTTCCTTGCTACAGATGACCATTACCTCAGTCTCCAGTACACATTTAGCATTGCAAACAACACAATCAACAAGATAATTCCTGAAACATGAGGCAATCATCGAAGATTTTCAAGCAGTGGTACAGTGTCCCTCAACACCAGGAGGATGGAGACCAATAGCCAATCATTACTCCAACAGGTGGCAATTCCATCACTGCCTTGCTGCCCTAGATGGCAAACACATTGCCATCAGGTGCACCGGCCACCTAATCGCAGGCCACACCCTGGTAATCCCCAGGTCATACAGGTGTTGAAGCAGCTAACCTGTGATCTACCGCCAACCTGCTGCTGCCTGCCCACAGACCATATGTCAGTTTCCTAACGATCATGTACAGTCTGCCTGAGGTAAACCGCCAGTGATACGAACTGTCATTTCAGGTCAGGTCACATGTCTACCACTGGCTGACCTACAGTTGACCTGCAGCCTGCCGTTTGTGGCCAGCAGTCAACCCTACAGTGACTGGCTGGCATATAAGGTGTATGAATTTCAACCAATAACCGGTAGTAGACCTCAGGCTTGCCTGTGGTTTGCCCCTGGTTGCCAGCGGTTGACTGGTGGCAATCGCAGGTGTACCGCCGGTCAGTCACAGTATTTTTTTTAAACTGCTGGTCGACCGAGAGCATCCCCGATATTTATTAACATCTTGAAGTTGACCAGCAGTGGTCGGCAGCATCTATGGTCATCAAAATTGACATGATGCATGGCAGTTTGCTGCCAACCATCCCTGATCTCACTGCCGATCAGGGAAAATTTCTGATGCCAGCAGATCAGGAATGATTGGGACTGTGACTGTGAATGTGTGCAAAAGGCTTAACAGGGTCAGCATCATAACTTTAAACATCCAGTAGTGGCTTTGGCACAAGATAAACATATAACAAAAGAACACAGACCACAAGTGATTCATGCAAATCTTCAATATCAAGACTTTTTGTACCCTTACTTTAAGGGGTTTCACTTATTTTGATCTCAACATACCTGTTCAGTTTCAGATCTCAAGCCCTCTCCAGTTGCCTCAACCACAGCCTTTGGCGTGTCCTTGGTGGTAGCCTTAGCAAAGACGCCCACAGTAGGTAAGGAGGAGTCAACAATGCCAATGGCTTCATAGCCAACTTCAGGTCCCAAGTCTGACCAGAACATAGACTGATGCCAATAGGGCTTACCTGTAAAAAAATTATCATTAGCACATTTTATAAAAGTAAAATAAAGCTGGGGGCATCACTAAGCCAAGCATTTTGTTGCCACTCATCTCTGGAGGCATTCCAAAAAGTTGAATAACAAAGGGTTGAATGTACTTGGTTTCATGTCAAGGAGTGCTAGCAATAGAAGTGCTGAAGTAATCCTCAAGTTCTTATTAGCTTTAGTTAGACTTAATCTGGTCTGATCTTTTAAAAGAATAGACATTAATATGTTAGAATGTGCAGAGCAAGATGACAAAAAAGATTAAAGGGTTGAAAAACTTACTATATATACAGATGAGCTTCAACACTTAACCCTTTCGCACACCATGACGCGATTCACGTCAAAACAGAATCGTCTACATCTGAGCTTTGCCAAAAATAAAGTATCTTTCAGAATCGCGCCAAATTTTTTTACATGAAAGATCCAAGCTAGACCTATAAAATAAACAAATCGTCAACTCTCTCGTGCTGTTGGATTTGAAGTGATAATTGCTGGTGGCTTAGTTGCCTCTCAGCAGAATAAACAGCCTATGAGCACAGACCATTAAATCATGTCCGGAGCCTGGTGAGCCTGGCTAACAGTTGTCAGACAAAATTGGTGAAATTTATTCTTACTTCTGTTACTATTAGAAAATATGACTAAGAAATAGGGGTGTATCGATGTATCGGTATTGGTGGTATCGGCTGATTTTCTGCCGATGCTACCAATACTTGCAGGAGTTTTGTTCGTCGCATGCCACTCGTTGCAAATAATTTTGTTGAACAGAAATTGGATTTTCTAAATTTTTGAAAAAATATTAGAAAAGTGTAATTATCTAGTATCATGATACTACATAGTTTGGAATTTCCCACGATTTAATTTTCATAGCTTTAAGCGATAAGATGCACATTACTTTGAATACAAATATATAATACTTAGAATATACTTCAGCCTTTGGTACTGCAGATACAGGTTTAGTAGCTTCGGCGTGGGATTGGTGGAGCCCCTCCACTTGCCTCATCAGTGTTGCCAGTACAATAATTATCGCACATATACGGAAATCCGACCATTTGTACGATCTACAATAACGCCTGTACGATAATACGATAATCCCGGAATTTTTACAATAATTCAATGGAGATGTAAAATAGTTTGATTATTCAATTTAAACATTTTTCTCTCTTAGCTGCTGAGCACGAAGTGTGTGGGTGACGCAAATACTGGTCAGATACACATACCATTCACGTTCTGCTCCGTCTTCTGAGTTAGCCTTTCTACGTATCTGTCAGCCTGTCAGAATTTAGCCAGCGCCCTTTGGCTACGTTCAGTGAACGGATTTATTTTAACACTGACCAAACGAATTGTGCTTTTTGGAAGTTAACCAAACGAATTGTGCTTTTTGGAAGTTAAAGTATCATAACTATAGAAATTACAGTATTTGCCTTTCACAAACAACCATACTCCATGTATAATCAAATAAATAGTACCACTTTATATTACTATTTTTTTTCATTTGATTTTTTTTACCCATGTCTTTAAGGGATCTAAGTTTATTAATAACAAACTTGATAAAAATAAATTCATGACAATGGACATCTTTTTTTTCAGGCAAGTACTGATTACTTTTTCTTTCTTCTATGGTGGAACATCAAGTAGTGGGTCTTTTTTTTCTTAACATTTGATATTGCCCTTCAGCTGCTGGAATTGTTGTATAAAAAAAATCAGTGCACAGGTATCAGTATCGGTATCGGTCAAATATTGGGGTATCAGTATCGGTCAAAATTTTGGTATCAGTACATCCCTACTAAGAAATTATCAAGTGAAGAGATTTTGAGACCCATTTGTACGGAGCATGATAATGATTCTCATGAAAGTGATGGTGATGATGGAAAAAGTGAAAAAAAAAAACTCCAGCAGAGAGTGTTAGGGAGAGAGACTAAGTGGTAATTATTATGATTATTATTTTGTCTGGTGAAGTTCTTCCAGACAGAAAATAGGTGTGCTAATAAGTCATATTTGTTATTATTATCAAAACTCTATTCCAGCCAAAAACTGACTTCTATTTTGACCGCCTTGACCTGGCCGTTGCGTTTTGTTTGCTGCCCTTGAGCTGTTTCTTGTACTGAATAGAACAGAATAGATAGAAAAATAGTTTTCCTCCATTTCCTCAAGAACTACTGGTTTATGAAAATTCCAATGTAGCGTTGGAATCCTCATAAAAATCCCCTTTTATTGGCATATAAATCATAAAAAGTCGACTCTGGACGTTTCGAGCTACGAGGTGGTGAACGTAAGCATTTCTTATTTATCTTTAATCAATGTTTTTTTCGGGGTCAGTAAACTTAGCTATTCATATGCATTTCTTGATATTTTTATCGGCATCGCAGACGCCGATCAACGGACTGTCCATCTTGTTGTTGTTGTTCTCTTCAAGTTGTTTTCCTGGGTTACCCATGCATTGTAGACATTACATTGTATAATAACATTTGTCAGCCCCGATGAACCCTACAACATGGCATTATAAACAAAGTCCTTTTTTTTTTTATATATATCTTGGCCTGTGGCGCTAGTAGGCCTTCATAGTAGGGCCTGATGGTCGGCCCCAGCCCGTTGTGGTGCAGGCAAATTGGAAAGTTTCATTTAGTCGCCGCAACATCTGTGGTCAGGATCAGGAGACGGGACACAACCCCCAATTAATACCTGGTACCCATTCACTGCTGGGTGGACAGGGGTGTAGGGTATCGGAAAAGCTGCCCAAATTTTTCCACTTTGCCTGGGAATCGAACCTGGGCTCACTCGGTTGTGAGCCAAGTGTGCCAACGACTGCACCACGTAGCCCCCGAGGTGCAGGCAAGTGTTTATAGAGGTGCCATCTTTACTGTTTAGCATTTTCATTTTAGACCCCTAGTTGCATAATATAAATTGTTGGGGGCGTGTTGGATGGTCATGCGACGCTGATCTAGCACAGTTTTTGTGCTATTAACCCCTTCAACACGTGGACGCGTATACTGCATCCTTGCGTGCTCCGTACCATATAATCTGACATGTTTATTTTGTTTTACTTCTACGTGGCAGTCTCTCTCTCTCTCTCTCTCTCTCTCTCTCTCTCTCTCTCTCTCTCTCTCTCCTACAGAAATCTTTTCATTATTTTTGTTGGTGAAAGATCTAAAGTGTTCTTTCATAATATTTTCTTGTACTTTCTCATAAAACTTTCTACATTCTGGACAGTTTCTGTGTCTTATTATTCAATCACTAACCAAAATAATTTTTCAATGTTCAATCTGACAGCATAATACATAAATCTTTATTGGTTGTATTAATTCTGTGAAAAGACAGTATTTTGAGCTACATTAAAAAAAAAAATAATCTTCATTGACTGCAAAGTTCACCAAACTTTGAATGCGTTATTCTCCCTTTTTGAAAAACAGCAATTCATACCTTGTGGCTATAGGGTTTTCAAATAGTATTACACTGAAGGTGAGTAAATTCAGATTCAACATAAACAACCCCAAGAATTTGTTTACTAATATGTTGGTAGAATGGATCAAGTTTGGCAGTCATGTGTTGGGTGCTAATAAGATAAAGACCTATATGAAAAGATTAGATAAATTCATGGATAGGAAGGATAGGTAGTGAAAGGAGTTCAATTGGGGTGGCGGTGGCCGAGTGGTTAGTGTACGAGCATGGTGAGCCAGAGGACCTAGCGTGGACTAGTTTCGAGTCACCACCGATATATGCTGATTTTTCAAGTCATCGCCAAGTGACGGAAGATTACCCACATGCTGTCTGGATCTTCAATCAACCTTAACTTCAGCGACTTAGGTCAAGAATTGCACCAGGGGGCAGCATGGGCCAAGCAAGTGTCATACATCAAGGCAGCCACTATAAATAAAATTAGCCTGCGCCACTAACGGGCTGGGGCCGTCCAAATGGCGTATTGTTTCTGTGTTGTGGTTAGGATGCCTAGCAATGAATCTACAGGCCCAGGTTTGAATCCTGGCCATGGCAGTCTGTGTGCAGCTCACCCGGCTGTTTATCCTCCCTTTCGACATGGTTAATAAATGGATACCAGGAGAAACCCGTGGAAAGGTGAACTGTGGCAATCTGGATGTCACACTTGCCCTGTGTCCTGGGGTAATGGGTTCTTACCTAATAAGGGCCACTGCAACGGAGATGAGCACCAAGGCCATGCGTAGCTATAGTATATGCCCCCACTTAATTTATGTCAGCCTTCCAGCCACCTCTTCAAGACTCCTCATATTCTTATAATTATGATGAATGAAATTTTAGAAGAGGAAACCACACCAATCAAAAAGAAGTTTGGCCAGTGAAATATTGGAGGTTTAAAGGTTAAAAAATGTCAGTGTCAGCAGGGGTAACTAATGGGGCGTGGTCAAGACGATGGTTGTATAGAGAGAAATGGAATGAAAAGGGTAGATGCAAGAGCTGAAGAATGACAGGCTAAAGAGAAAAAGGTTCTAAGGAATAATATTTGAGTCATGATTTAACTTTACAAACCCACATCTCCAACAGTTATTAAGTGACAGTACTACTTCCATGATGCAGAGATGGTAGCATGGTTTTGTTCGTAAGTAATCTTTCCTCCTTTAATATATTCCAATTTTTTTGCTTCCTCCTGTAAGACTGAATTGCAATGATGATAATGAGGATACTAACAGCTGTAGTGGTGGATGATTCACATATAAGTCAAAATGAGTCAGTATACATATGTAGTTAAGATTATTCCCACTTACCAGCTCCAGTCATGTTCTCCCCAGCTAGTCTGCCTGAGACAATAGCATGATCATGGTGCTCCACTCGTCGACGTCCCAACTTAATGTCATAGAAGCAAGCTGCATCACCAGCCTGGAAATAAATTTACTGAGTTTTTGTCTAACCTATTTTCTGTGTAAATATGTGTGACTGTGTACATTTTATCTTTACCATGAAGTACTTTAGGTTTTCTGTTTTGTTGAATAAATGTAATTAATTTACAGTTCCTTGAACTCTACCTCTGTCTCATCATATCCTACTACATGTAACACTAACAGCCATGATCTCCAGACCATTCAAAATATGGCCCTTAGGCTATAAGGACACTGGCACGCAAGACACTCAGCAGTGGCAACAGATGAACCAGCCTACAGTGTCATCACTGATGTCATGGATGGAGCAGCCATCTGTGCTCTCTCACTAAGGTGATAGAAAAAGAAGCAGACAAAGAAATACTAGGTATGTCCAATAATTAGTCAGAGACTATTAAATCACTGACAACAGCCTCCCACACTTCAATCCACAATTTCTCCTTAACCCAGTAGCAGCGACGGGCCAAATTTGTGCCATGATTTAAACCCCCCAAAATAGATGATACATAATCTGATCACAAATGCTTTGTGATATATAATGAGATAGTTTGTGCGAGGGGTGATTTTTTCTCATTTTTCTCGCTTGGAGGGACCATTAAGAAACATGATCCCCGCTGCTACTGGGTTAACATTTGTCAATTGAAAATCATAGTGCTGGTCTTTTCTCCACCTGTGCAATTAAATGTTCACAGTCAAACAGCATCTCAAAAGCCATATTTTGGTTTTACTTTCACAGCAGAAAAAAAAGAGGATATCTGCTAACCCTCCCAGTCAGTCAAGTAATGAGCAAAATGTAGTGTTTTTGGCACCTCTCATTTGAAACATCTGCATCTATCACTTGCCACAGTGGCATGACAGGGAAAGTGGATCCAGTGACCACTCGCACTCTCACTTTTCAGTGGCTGCCATCAGAAAGTATCCATGTGTGGACTCCCATAGAAACGAGTTTCATTCTGACCATTTTTTGTGACCACCACTTACCACTGAAAAGTGGCCCATGTGCAGGCAGCCTTAGAATCATCAAAGGCTTTACTCAAACCGCACACATACACACACACACACACACACACACACACACACACACACACAAAAAAAAAAAAAAAAAAAAAAAAAAAAAAAATTGCATTCCAAAACAAATGTACTGCCCATTAAATATCACATAAACATGATCAGAACAGTATTATTCCAAAGCCCTTCAAGATCACCCCATCCACATCACTAATCCCCTTCCCCATCATAACACTCACAAACATGGTCAACCACTTCCAAACCCATACCTAACACAAATCCAATAAAACATACATACAGGTACTACAGAAAAAGCTATGGTAATCCAGGCTCCCAATTCATTACTTCATGATCTCCCCCCACCAACAAATCCCAGTGGGGCAGTTCGACAAGCAGGACAGAGTAGAATGTGCCTGGCTCCTTTCTAGACACCATTAATTTCTTTGAGCATACAGACACTAAATGAACCTTGCAGATTTCCCTATTTGTTTCTTCCCTTATTCTCCTCCTCCCCTTCCCAGGGAAAAATGGAAATCCCTTCCATTTACAGCCATTTTCCATTCACCCCCTAAGAGGGCACTGGCAGCTGGCAGGGCCAGTGCTGAGCTCATTCCTGGAGGGACATGACATCAGCTTGTCAAGAAACTGCAAGTACTACCATCATCGTTCAAGCAATAAACAGTACCTACCCTCCCCACTGGTTCTGATACAATAAGATAAAACATGAAGAAAACATAAAATAGAGGAGTAAGAGATGTGATGTACAAGGTCACTTTGTGAAAGCAGGGACTAAAATACCATAAGTAATGTATATAGCAGTCCTAGACCTAGTCTCAATAATCCAATGCTTAGTGTTGAGCAGTGTCCACTGCACAAAGCTATGGGACCATGACAAATTATACTGTAATACTTCTCTTATGTAAACAGTGCTCAGAAGGGAAAGAACAGTGCTCAGAAGGGAAAGACTCTGATGGTTTGGAAATGTAAAGAGAGCAGGGGAGGATACAGTGCTGGGAGTTTTGGAGAGACTGGAGGTAGAAGGAAGGAGACCAGTTGGTAGACCTAGAAAAATGTGGAGGTGTATACAGGAAGACTTTGCATTGATGGGATTGGATGAGCATCGGGCAGAAGACAGAATAGAATGGAGGAGAGCCATAAAGCGTCCAACCGCTCAGGAAGAGTGAAAATGGACTTTAAACGAAATGATGATGATGATTTCTCTTATGTAAACAGAGACTAATGTCAAGAACAACTGCTCATGAGCCTACAAAATTTTGTTTATATCACAATTTGTTTTTAATGCAACCAATCCAAAATGAAGTGTTTTGCTTTGTTTACTGGACTTTCCTTTTAATTTTAATAAGTCTGGTTTCATACTCACCACCCACAAGTTTGATCGAGCTTCTAACTCTGCATTAACTCTGAAACCTCCATGGGTGTCATCCAACTCCAGGCCTGAGGAATGTGCCAGCTCCACATTAGGCTCCAGACCCACAGCCAAAACCACATGGTCGGTCACAATCTGTTTAAAAAAGTTGTTTAAAAATTACTTTTATAACTTCTTTACAGTAAAAAAAAGTTAAAAAATTACTTTTATAACTTCTTCACAGTAAAAAAAGTAGTTTAAAAATTACTTTTTTAACTTCTTTACAGTCAATACCATTATTAATATTATCATCAGGAGCAGCAAAAGACAATTTCTCACCAAAAGACAATTTCTCGCATTATACAAAACTTTAAAAGAAGCAGATTAGATAATGGGGCACACATTTCTTCATACACTCCTAATACATACTACATATATAAAGGTGAGGTAAAAGTTGAGCACCAGCGTAACATCTGGGTTACACATTACCGATTTTACATTCCCTAGGTGTCCCCAGGCACTTTATCCACCAGCCCAAAATGGAGGATGAATGGTTGGGTAGACTGCACACCAAGAGCTTAGGCCAGGATTTGAAATCAGGCTTGTGGATTCATAGCTAGGCATGCTAACCACCTCACCAGAGATGTTTGTAATTCTTGTTTCCATCAAAACCAAAATCAATGCTACAGCGCTTGTTTTCTGGCCTGGCTTCATGGTGTGACTTCTTCCAGCAAAGAATAATTTTCTGAGGTAGGGCATATACTGCTTAAAAAATAGTATGGCATAGCATTTGGTTTACCATCAAGATTATATTAATTCTACCAATATCAAATTTTACGTGTTTTGAGCTAAGGAGCATGGTATGACTAAACAGTTAACAAAAGTGATACATAATTTTTCTATATGAAAAGATATATATGCTTTTATTCAGAATATTGCTTTCCTACAATAGATTATATATTTTAACAAATCAATAGGACCAACCTCTTTGCCAGTGTTGAGTGACAATGAAAGCTTGCCATCTTCAGTTTTTTTTATATCTTGAACAGCAGAATCTGTGATGACACTGACACCTTCAGATTTGACTTTTTCAGTGGTCCACTTGGAGAGGTACTCTGGTAAGATCCTTCCCATGTTCCCGGATTCAGGGTACACTTGCGTCACTGACCCCTTCGTGGTTTTGGCTATTGTTAAGAACCGTGAAAAGTAAGTTGTCAGATACACTAAGTTAATTCTTTCATTAAGCTATATTTATAAATACAAGTTTGATGTGGTAACATTATTTTTGATCTTGATGTACCTTCATTAAAAATTTACAAATCTCTACTGACTGATACTGATGACTTATAAATGTAAAGCCTCATGAGATAAAATGTGATTAGTATAACAGCTTGATGCATTCATAATGGGAGGTATTCACAGGAAAGACCAAGTCAAGTCAGTTAAGAAAGCTACTTTATGGGGGCAAAAGTTTACATGCAATGTAAAACATTTAGATCTAAATAAGCTGAGGAAACTTTTCCAGAGGATGAAAGGTTGAGTAAAGGTTTTAATGCTCATTAAGCTAATATTCTTACATTTGTGCCCAAGTGCACAGGCAAGTTCTGAACCCAGAAATCCTCCTCCAATAATAGTGATGTGTTTGCCTTGTTGGGCCACTTCATTCAGCTGCCTGTAGTCAGCAATGGTGCGGAACAGAGTAACATTCTTGCTGATGTCTTCTCCAGCCTTCTCAAACACTGACAATGTTTTTGGAGACCCACCTGCAAGGGGTATTTATTATTTTTTCAACCAAACCCAATGTAAACAATTATAAAGATAAAATTGGGAGCAAACACTACAGCTGCGCGTGGTGACAGTGCTCATTTCTGTCCCGTTGGCCCATTGAGCCCATTAACCTGACACAGGGCCAGTGTAACATCCAGGCTACCTCAGTTTACCTTCCACAGGTACCTAATTATTGACCAGCCCTAAAGGATGGATGAACACCTGGGTGGGCTGAGTGCCAACTGCCCAGGCCAAGATTCAAACCCAGGCCCACAGATTCGTAGTTAGGGACATTAACCACTGCACCATGGAGGCGCAAAATTAATATTATCTGCACAAAATAAATGCATCCCTCCACACACACATACAAAAATAGACTACACTAATAACCCAAGGCATCAAAATTTCCACATCTCACCTCCAACTCCAGCTGAGAAAAAAAAAAATAAATAAATAAATAAAAAATTAACAATATTTCTATCCAAAAGTCAAAGGGAGAAAGAATAGGAAAAAAGTATAAATCAACATTAAAGTAAACAGACTTGCATGAGATTATATAAATTTCAATTAACCAGCATATTCCAAAGGATACACATCACCTGCCATATTAAACAAAATTTTATTTTGAAGAAGGGCACCAGCATTCTGTTATTTCTTATTGGATTTTATGAGATGTGATCACTACTGGAAGCAGGAAACCAAAAATTCATGATCTGGCCTATGCCACCTCCCAAGCCCCCTCTGGTTATCCACAGTCTGGGTCAAACTACCCAAGGTTCCCTCTGGAAATACTCATGGTCCTCCCTTAAAGCATAGAATTTTTTTTTACATGTAGTCCTCGTATGCAACTTATAACTGCTCACACTTACGACCAGGCCAATAATATTAGTAATACTTGTTTAAGTAACAAGTTGACATTTCAAATATCCTGCCAGTTTTTTTTTTTTTTTTTTTTTCAGTAAAGGAAACAGCTTAAAAAAAAGGGGGGGGAACAATGAAAAAAAAAAAGCCTGCTGCTCCTATAAAAAAAAAAAATAAATAAATAAATAAAAAAGGTCCAGAGTGGCTGAGAGGTCAATTCCAGGAAGAGAGGTGTCCTGCTACTCTCCTCTTGAAAGAGTTCAAGTCGTAGGCAGGAGGAAATACAGATGATGGAATATTGTTCCAGAGTTTACCAGCGTGAGGAATGAAAGAGTGAAGATGCTGGTTATCTCTTGCAGAGGGGATTTGGACAGTATAGGGATGAGCTTGAGTAGAAAGTCATGTGCAGCGGGGCCACGGGAGGAGGGGAGGCATGCAGTTAGCAAGTTCAGAAAAGTTGTAAGCTCATGTGCAGCGGGGCCACGGGAGGAGGGGAGGCATGCAGTTAGCAAGTTCAGAAAAGTTGTAAGCAAGAAATATATCAATAGAAAATAGAAAGAGACTCAGAGAGGCAACACTGCGGCGGAATTTAAGAGGTAGGAGACTATCAGTTAGAGGAGGCGAGCTGATGAGATGAAGAGCATTAGACTCCACTCTATCCAAGAGAGCTGTGTGAGTGGAGCCCCCCCACACGAGATGCATACTCCATACGAGGGCGGACAAGGCCCCTGTAGAAGGATAGCAACTGTGCAGGGCAAAATAACTGGTGGAGACAATACAGAATGCCCAACCTCGAGGAAGCTGATTTAGTGAGAGATGTTAATGCCGTTAATGCCGAAAGTCCGTTATAATCGGCGGCAAATTAAAAACACGTATAATAATACCGACGAACCTAATAAACGTAGGTATATATTTCTTTTTATTGTGTATGTTGTATGCATGTTGTCTGCATAGCCACACATCAAACTTGGCAACGCACTTAGGCTGCCAAGTTGGCAGTGGGGCCCTATGGGAGGGGGGGGAGGGCATATTTTTTATGGATATGGATATAATTTTACAAGTTCGCCTATCATGCACTGGCAGACAGAACTTTTTTTTTTTTTCCAGTTTTCGGTGTGTTATGAAATAATCTGCAAACTGTTTCTGTCGCAAATCATTAAATCACTAAATGATTGACTTTTCAATGCCTGTTGTGCACACACCACCGCCCGTCGCCGCAGCTGCAAAATAGCTCGCAGAGAGAGGTTCAACTAGCTTATTGTTTCTATATCTTACTCACCGCTAACAAAGATCACAAGTGGACAGACTAGAACAAAACCAGGCAAATTAATGTTTTTCCTGCTGTGTATTTCCCCAGTGCGCATGCATGGTGGACAGTAGAGCGACTTATTTCTGCGAGGCAGTATTTCTCGCAACACCGGCCGGCATAATAGGCCACCTCCGCTGCCACCCTGTCCCATCTTGCGCGTCGCATTTCTGCCGCCCCATCCCACGTGCCGAATAATTTAAACTAAAGAAACCTAACTTAAACCTAACCTAACCTACATAACGGGGGACCCCTTTAACCCGTAAACTACTACTGGGCTGTGGTGAGCTATCCTTGTGATGCGGCAGTGTTAAAAAAAGGTCGTGATTACAGTATAGGTAGAGATAGCATTCCAGTGTCTTTGGAGGATGACACTGCATCTACTTGCAAAAGTAAGTTGTAGTTGCTCTCTTTGTTTTCATATAATTGCTTTCCAAAGTTGTATTTTGGAGCGAATGAAAGCTCCTCTGTCAGCGCGGGAGGGAGGGGAAGTGAATAAGGAGGGACGGGTGGGGGGACTTGTTGCCATGGAGACGTGACAGACAGCAGCGTTGTCAGCGCCAGCATCACAAAGCGACGGTGCGGTAATTGACGTCATGCAAACGCGCGCGTGTGTGTATTTACGTGTGTGTGTGTATATGTGTGTGTGTACACACAGACACACACACTATATACATATATATATATATATAGATATATATATATATATATATATATATGTATATATATATATATATATATATATATATATATATATATATATATATATATATATATATATATATATATATATATATATATATATATATATGAGGCCGTGCGCGCAAAAACGGACACAGCGCCATTTTTTTATATGCGAGAAATCGCGTTTATAGTTTTGCATTGTGTAAATTCTCATAACTTCATTGGTTTTTAAGGTGGACACTTCACTCAAAGACCAAAATGACGGTTAAGGTATGTAGAATATTGGCATGTACTCAGTTATAAAAAAATAAATAAATAGGTCCAAAAAGTAGGTTTTCAAAACATCCATGATGTGCAATATTAATTAACTTTTTAATATGTCATACACAGTTCATGATATTCATAATAATCCGGAACATGAAGGAAGTTACAAAACGTAAAATATACTAATAAACAATAAATGCTAAGAGTTTGCACTACGCGCTAGACGGAAAAGCTTGCACGTTTGCAGTGATGCTATTGGCGCTCTGTACATTTTCGCTCGCGACTGCTTTCTTATCTCACTTTCAACTGCGTAGGTGATAATGTAGGGTTATTTTGAAGGACTCCCAGGCCTATTTCCACTGCAGTTTTGTACAAACCGACATTCCTCGCTTATAAAGGAAGGGTCAAAATAGTGTTATACCACAAAATCGCATTATTGTCAAGATGGCTTTAAGCTTTTTGACTTTGTCATATATATATATATATACATATACATATAAATGAGCTTGCACAAGGTATTCTGAACTGCCGCAGCTAGGGCTTCACTGTGAGATTATTTTTCTTTATTAGGTTACTTTATTCTAATTCATTGGAAATAAAATAGATCGCTTCTCATGCTTAGCCTATGTAACTGATCAATATCAAAGAAAATGCCTCTTTTATGCTTAGCCTACGACATTAATCCATATAAAAGAAAATGCTTTCTTGATAAGCCAATATAATATTCATCCATATGCAATAGATTGAGTGATAAAAAATAACTATGAAAAAAGCTACTTTCTTTCTGACAGGAAGGGGGGCATTCATCATTCATGTCATTAGAGAGAGATGCAGTGCACTGCCTCCCATCATACCTGGCGGTGAGAGACTGCGGGTAGCTGCCAGCTACTAGCTGGGCTGAGCGGCACGTGTGACTCATTGTGTGCGAGAGGCAGTGTTACCAACATACAGAACGCCTCCCTTCTGAATTCATTACAAATTGTAATTTTTCTCATGTTTCTTTTTATGCCTGAACTTTGATGTCATTGTGTTTATAACTATATTTACAATGTAACAGAGAAGAGACAGTGAGTAGGATCGTGAATTCAGTGACTCTATAGGCTTCCCATACAAATGTCTTTATCACTCGTGACAGACGACAAACTAATGACAAGATCTGCATAACTAAGATGAAAAATGAAATATGAGATGCTATGCTAACTAGGAAAAAAAGATTTGAGGGTGTACAAGGCTCAGCAGTTTTATGTAAGCAAAGTAAAAATCGCGCTTCCAAGAGGCGTACAGCATGTTCCTGAAGAAGCCGCCTGAGAGGCATACCACAGTTCATGGGTTAAGCTGTGTCAGTACCGACACTCACAAACACTTGACTAGTTTCCATAACATTTATGTCCCCTGGATTGACGCATAAGACTTTCTTGTGGTGTAAATACGTTCTTCGTTTGAATGGAAACCACAAGGAGGAAAATATTTCAGGTGGGCTGAAAAGACTACAGAAACCAAAGGATGGGACAGCAGATAAAGGGAGAAGGGCAAGGTGGCTAGCAGACACTTTTGTAGTTACCGGGCGCAGTTTAGTCAAAAACTTTTCTCGGTCGGTCCTCGTATATTTCTGACCCTCTGACCTTGTCCGTTACATCCGAAATCCATTATAAGCAGGTTCGTTATATCGAGGGTTTACTGTATTTGGTGACTATACATCAATCTACTTTTAATATCTTGGTAAACGATAGACAAACAAACTTACAGGCAGATGCCTAAATAAGAAGACTCAACTTATGGAAATTAGCAGACAAAAGAATAATTTTCATTGTAAAAGATTTTTAAAAATTACTAATTCAAACCAGTAGCCAAGTACAAAGACTCTCCTATATACGAATATTCACGTTGCACGCTGTTGACGGTACGAATAATTTGCCCTGAGGTTAAAATTTTGGCCATAAGGTTTAGTTTTTAAAGCCTACTGCTTGGTGGTGGCAATGTAGCGATGGAACTTCAGGGAAGCACTGCAATTTAACCAATACAGTGAAGACTCAATACTTGAACGTCTTGGAAGTTGAACTTTTCGATACTCAATCGCAGAAGCTCGACTTGGTACTCAAAAAAATATCTGGTACTCGAACGTCCACACACGTGGTTGTAAACAAAGGCTCCTGGCCTCTCCCTCCCCGCCGCCGCCAGTTGTCCCACCACGGTCGTGAGAACAACAACATTCTCCTGCGTTCTGTCTGTGGTTTTTCATTTAGAAACTTACAATGGCACCAAAGAGGCTTATTAGTGGTGAAAATAAGCCTAAAAGGAAGAATGTAGTGACGACCATTGAACGGAAAAAGGAGATTATTGATAAATATGAGACAGGAGCAAGAATCACCGATCTTGCAGCTGAGTATTGTATGGCGAAATCTACAGTAGCCACCATACTGAAGAACAAGGAGGCCATTAAGGGAGCTGATGTGGCGATGGGTGTGAAAAAGCAACTCAAGCGACCTGCGGCAGTGGAAGAAATGGAAAAATTGTTGATGGTGTGGATAAACGAAAGGCAGATGGCTGGTGATTCTATGTCAGAAGGCATAATTTGTGCGAAGGCTAGGCGGCTCCATGGTGATCTTATTTGTGATACTACCTCTGACTCCAGTGAAGATTTTAAAGCTAGTAAGGGGTGGTTTGGGAATTTCAAGAAGAGAACTGGAATTCATTCTGTTGTGAGACACTGCGAGACCGCAAGTGTTGACAAAGTTGCCGCCAAGGAGTTTGTGCCTGAATTTAAGAAATTTGTGGATAAGGAGCGCTTAAGCCTACAACAGGTCTTTAATTGTGATAAGACAGGCCTGTTTTGGAAAAACTACCAAACAGAACCTATATAACAAAGGAAGAGAAGTGTTTGCCAGGACACAAGCCCATGAAAGACAGGCAACCCTGCTTCTGTGCGCCAATGCTAGCGGCGACTGCAAAATTAAACCGCTGCTGGTGTACCATTCGGAAAACCCCAGGCAATTCAAGAAGAACGGTGTGCAAAAGAGCAAACTCAGTGTGATGTGGAGGGCAAACAAGAAAGCCTGGACAACCAGGCAGTTCTTCACGGAGTGGTTTGTGGAGGTGTTTGCACCTGCAGTGAAGACATACCTAATAGAGAAGAATCTACCACTCAAGGCCCTCCTGTTGATGGACAATGCCCCTGCACACCCTCCAGGCATGGAAGAAGAATTGGGTAAGGGGTATAAATTCATCGAATTGATGTTCCTCACCCCAAACACCACGCCACTGATCCAACCCATGGACCAGAATGTCATCGCCAGCTTTAAGAAGCAGCTGTACACAAAAGCACTTTTTGAGAGGTGCTTTGAGGTGACTTCTGAAACAGAGCTCACTCTGAGGGAGTTTTGGAAGAATCACTTCAATATCCTCCACTGCCTAAGGCTTATAGATAAAGCCTGGGGTCAAGTTTCTGTGAGGTCCTTGCAGTCTGCCTGGAAAAATCTGTGGCCGACCTGTGTGACAGCCAAGGATTTTGAGGGATTCGAGCCTTCAGTCCAGGAGTCTGCTGTGGTGGAGGACATTGTGTCTCTGGGGAGGGCCATAGGCATTAAGGTGGACAGTGATGATGTGGAGCTGATGCAAGCACACTCTGAAGACCTCACCACTGACGAACTGCATCAACTTCACCAGGAACAGCTGCAGGAGGTAACTGAGGAGCTGTCTTCAGGGGAGGAGGAGGGGTACAGCAAGAAAAGAGTCTTCACTGCAGAGATCAAGAAATATTTGCGGCAGTGGACAGAGTTGGGAAACTTTTTGGAGAGGTGCCACCCTGATATTGCTGCCGTACACAGAAACATAAACCAGTTTGATGAAAATTTGATGCAGCATTTCAGAGACGTTTTGAAAAAAAGGCAAAGGCAGATCACATTAGACAGATTCTTGTTGAAAAAGGTATCTAGTGAGAGTGCAAGTGTTAGTGAGCCACAGCCCTCCACTAGTGGGTTCACAGGAATCACACCAGGAGACGAGTTACCAGACGGTGACTCGTCCTCCAATGAACAACCTCCCTCCTCCTCCCCACCCTTCTACGTTATCCATCACCAGCCTTCACTTACAGTAAGTACAAATCAAAATCATAAAAAAATTTACATTGAAATTTTTGTAAACTTAAGGTTTTGCTAAGGTTAGAACGAATTATACCTGATTTATAGGTATCGGTAGTCAAACTTTTTGATACTCGAACAGCCATTTGGAACGAATTAAGTTTGAGTATTGAGTCTCCACTGTAGTGCATTACTCTAGCAGCAGCATTCATACATGTGTTTGTGCTCTCTCCAGAAATTCAATGTTATTTGTGATAACTAAGCCCCCAATAGGTCAGGCGTTAAGGCTAAAAGTAGTGGTGATGCACGTTGTAGTGGTAAGAAGTGCAAAGCCATCAAAATGGACTTACAAACAAATGGACTTATGAACAACCACTCAGAATCAAACCTGTTCGAAGGTAGGGAAGACTGTAAAAGGTTGTGGTTCACAACAGATAATAACTGTATACCCCTGCCTTCCCCACCCTGGCAGCCCAGAACATTGTTATTATCTTCACTGACCTATTTGCTTTCTAACTTGTGGGGAAGATGGTTACATCTTGATACCTACCTGTTGCAAGAAGACATTTGTCATAAGATATTTCACTTCCATCATCCAAATACACTCGTTTTTTGTGTGGATCCAGCTTGACCACCTGTCGTCCTCGCAGCACAGAGATGCCGCCATTTTCTCTTGAATCCAATTCAGTCACTGGAGTGTAGTAGTCTTCATGCTCAAAGAAAATGCTGTAATTCAACACCCCTGTTACTATGGAAATCTCACAAATTATCCTATACATGTTTATGAATATTAAGTCTCACCATCCCAATATTCTGACACCTCTCAATATAATAAGATACTACGAATGTCAAGATTGCCTTAGTAACAGCAAATATCTGAGAGAGGTACATGTGTTGTTGAGGAGCACAGATTACTGCAAAGAATGAAAGTTGTTGAAGCTTCTACATGCCTATTCATCAAGGAAAGATTGACATGAACAGCAATGACTAACAATAAAGAAATTTTGGTGTCATCTTTATTGTACGGAAGCAAAATTCTTATTCAACATGAGCACCAAGGATCAAGAATTAAAAAATACCATAACTCCTTTAATTCATGATCATTTGACACGCATGAGCTTACCTTCTCTCTTTCCCATTCCATTGCTTAAAGCGAAGCAACTTTGCTGCCTCAAGATCCTCAGTATACCATAACTCCTTACTAAGTGGTGGTCTCATGTAAGGACTCTCGCCCTCCCCAGACACCACTAGGATCTGAGAAACAAGAATAACTTGAGACATGATATCCTGTCTCCGGATTTCAGAACAAAAACTATAATATGACATGATGCCCTGTTACTTGATATATTTTAATACAACTACCAAGAAACTTATGTTGAGACACACAACTCTAACTTTTTTATATTATTTGTGACATTGCCATTTGCTTTTAGAGATAACAACTGATGTCTGCCAATGACCAGCTTTCTCTGTTGTTTTCAAATTTCTGCAATTCACAAGATTTTCTTTGATCCTATCCATGCTAAATTAAGACATTACTAACATTCCTGCTGTCAGTAAGTTCTGCCAACGCTATCTCATTCATTCTAGTTCTGAATTTCATATCATTGTGTATTTTTAAGGTCTTTCATTTCCTTTGATAATTTACTGACATTTTTCATTGGTGCCTTTTCTCCTAATCCTAGTGCTGCTTTTATTACAATCTTAGTTAATTTGTAATTTGCTGCCTGTACATCTCCTTTAACCTCATTACCGAAAATTGTGGCGTACAAGTCAACCTCAAGATTATTAGCTCAAAATTATGGGTTAGGCCTATACTTGCCGTATAAGTCTGCCCCAAAAATACGGTAGACTACTGGTAGGCCAAAACTTAAATGTGGATAGGCTATGGTACAGTACTCGGTAACCTGTCACAAAAACATATCAAGCTGGTGTCACACCGGGTCTTTTTCCTCTAACCGCAATGGCGGTAGGGACAACCGGCAACTCCAATTTTTGCGGGTGTGCGTCACACACAACCAAGATTGGTTACCCGTATCCACAACGTAAACAAAGCACGAATCATACACTTCTTTTTAAATTATTTTTGGCAAAGTTTTCATGCCTGTTGTCCCACAGCACAGGGTGTTGTCTTATCTTGTCAATTAAATAGTAAACAAAGAGCTTTGCCAGTCCACTTTACGAGTCTCTTGTTAGGCCATCTTCCACTGCTACTCAACTACTTCTGTCGTCTGTTTACATACAGCCATGCGGTTGCTTGTACCCACAATCATTTTCCACCATATGGATGACCGGCAACTTGCTCCCGAATGGGCGTACGGGCAACCACAGTTACCACTCAGTGATAAAGGTTCACATTTTATCCTAGCTGTATAAATCGATCCCTAGTTTTTTGGGGGATTTTTTTAGGGTCAAAAAGTCAACTTGTACATCACAATTTACAATAAGTAGATTTGGGAATTTGTTCTTTAGTTTTAAACAAAATTCTTTAGCCTTCTCTCTAATTGCAAAGACATTGGGTGTTTCTTATTCAATAATTTTTCCCTCTCCTCTTAACTTAGCTTAAAGCCTGCTTTACATCTTAAAGTAAAGGTAAAGTTGGGGGTACACACTATAACTGCGCATGGCCGTAGTGCTCATCTCCATCAGAGTGGCCCTGGAGTCTGTAGTAGGTAAGAAGCTAAGATCCCTTTATCCCAAGACAAACTCCAGTGTGATATCCAGCTTGCCAGTTTACCTTACCCATGTTTTCCCAGGTACCAATTTATCAACCAGCTCAATAGGGAGAATGAACAGCTGGGTGAACCGAATACCAACTGTCCAGACTGGGATTTGAACGTGGGTCCACAGATTCATAGCTAGTCACACTAACCACTGTGCAATGAAGGCATATCTTACCAATCATACAATATTTAGTACAATTACATCCTTCACTACATCCATACTTCTAGTAAAAATAATGTCAATTTTATTCATCTTGTCATTAGGGCTTTCCCAGGTCCACTTGTTGTTCGTACTTCTCATGAAAAATGTGTTCATAACTACATCTCTGTTTCTCTTTGCAAATTCAAAAAGTTGATCTCCCATTACTCGTACCTTTTGGAAAATGGCCAGTTACTAATTCATCTTTTTTTTTTATCCCTACTCTGGCACTGAAAGATCCCATAATCACTGAAAACTTGGTTTTATGTTTCTTCACTGCTACTTTCATGTCCTCATAGAAGTATGCAAAGATAGATTTAGAGAGACACAAAGAGTAATGTGTTATTACACAAACCAGCACATCCACACACATGGCTACACATCACCACTCTGCCATACACACAAACTTACTACCTCAAAGATAGAAGCAAGATAGTGGCATGGTGGTGTGTGCAGCAGAAATAATGGTTTGTGAAGCAGAACGGGAGTGGTTTGGTGGTGTATGCAGGAGCAAGGATGTGGTGTGTTTATGGGAGTGTGCTATTCTCTGTGTCAATCTCTGAGTCCATCTTTTCTTTATTTACGTTGTCAGTTGATGAGGAGCGGCAGATCAATGAAATGCAGACACATACACATGTGCAGTAGGGGCCACAGCCACCTATGATTTGGCTCCTCAAGCAGCCAGTGTAAGTCATGATTGTGGTGGAGCCCTGCCACATGCTTGCCTGATTTTTTTTTTTTTTTTTTTTTTTCCTATCTTCACATATACTTTTCTGATAATAATGTATCCTAAAACCACAGGAAATATAGGTAAATACAAATCAAAATTTTTTTTCATCAAAGATAGTCTTGAAACTTCAGATATCTTAATCTCTGAAGAAATGTATTCCATGAGTTTATGGAAAAAATCAAAGGACTCACCTTTGCTTTAGCATCCCTGCTCTTTATGGCCCTGAAAGCTGCTACAGAGGATGTGCCGGCACCCACGATGAGGTAAGTCACATGTTCTGGTACTGCCTTTGCTGCACCTGACATGACAAGGTAAATCAAACTTAGGCATGAAAATATACTAATATCTTATAATACTAGAGCATTTGAAATTATATTAAAATGAGATTTTATGGTAATTTTTTTCTTAAGTCTAGATATGAATGAAACCAAAAGTCAAAGTATCCAAAAAATAGCTAGAAATAAATCATTGTCAATCTGCAGTAACATAAAAATTTCTGAATCTATTCTGGCAAATCATATCACCCAAATCTGTGAAAAATGACCCTCCATTACTACTCAATATATGCAAAGCTGAAACATTCACAAATCATCAATAAAATATCAATGCAAACCATTACACCAACAACACATTCAATGCCCACACATTACAAAACTTCCTGATTAAGAGCATCCTTCAATCTGAATATCAATTGACACCTAATTACTTCAGGAAAATTCTAGGTGGACACAAGACAAATACTTCTATCTATATGTATCTCCTTCCATACAACCCCAGTTCCCCAAAATCATATTACTCCTCTTTCCTAAGCAAAGCTGTGCCTCACATGTTATCACTTCTTTCCCTATCACAATGTACCTCTCATTCAGAGAATATAAACTTCCTTCATACAGATCTTTTTACTGAACCCAAGTTCATATACTCTAGATCATGGTAGGCATCATTAACCATTTCATATTTAGCCCAACTTCCCTATATGTTCAATTTTCCTAAAACACATCCATTTCATGTCCAACAAGCTGTTTACTTAAGATATATGTATCACAGTTATCAAATATTAAGCTATGTTGCACTACATCAACTTCCTCATTTCCCTTTCAAACACCACAGTGACTTAAACTGTTAACAAGCTTCCTACACTTATTAACCTATGTTGCAATACATCAACTTTCTCATTTCCCTTTCAAACACCACAATGACTTGAACTGTTAAGCCCTTCATTACTGAAATCGATAAGGTTTATTCTAGTAAACCTAAAAAAACTTTGGGCAAGGAACTGCAAATTGTTAGGTTTACGGGGGGTAAACCTGATTATTATTGGAAGTTATAAGAGGATAGGAGTGTTGGTTTGTGCATTATTTGAGATACAAGTGAGAACTGGCAGCCTTGATTCTGACATCATTTCCTTTGTAATGGCCATGCCCCAGCCATATAAAAGTTTATTGAAGTCAACTGGGTATTTTGGATGATTTGTATATATATATATATATATATATATATATATATATATATATATATATATATATATATATATATATATATATATATATATATATATATATATATATATATATATATATATATATATATATATATATATATATATATATATATATATATATATATATATATATATATATATATATATATATATATATATATATATATATATATATATATATATATATATATATATATATATATATATATATATATATAGGCCTACATGATAAAAATAAGTAGAAAACAATAGTTTCATTAGGTATCTTAGCACAATGCATGCCACCCACAACCTCCTCAAGGCCACTGGCCTCCCCTAAGTCTACGTGTGTGAGGTCGCGTGGCGTCATGGAGTGTTTTTCTTATTATAATGGCTTCGTCAGATTCACAGTTTGCTAGCGAATTAGAAGGGTCTAATGACGATGAAACTCAGTCAGACATATCAGTGAGTGAGTCAGACGATTACTATATCCCAGAAAATGAGTAATACATACACTACGAGTGGTGAGAGCGAGATGACCGTCTCAGATTCTAGCCTAGTAACCTTGCCATTGTTGCCAGGTGACATGTGGCCTGCCTTCACAATCTTGTCAGATCCGCTTGCTGACCAAAGGCCATATCCACTACCTACACTTCACCTGGACTTTCCTGACGTACATTCTGAAGTATATTTATGCCACAAAGAGAAACCTTTGAGTGATATGGACTGTTTTCAGCTTTTCATTACCAATGATTTCATTGACTCTCTCTGTTTGTGGACCAATGAGCGGGCACAGAAGTATTTCAGGGAAAATCCATAAAAAAATATAAAAACTCACAAATTCATGGGACTGAAATGGCGTAATGTTACCCCGGGTGATACGAACGTGTTTATTTGCCTACAACTGTTGATGGGGATTAATTAATATAAAATGAAAAAAACAACTGTTTCCAAGTTTGCAATAAATAGGTCGACATTGCAGGTCGCAAACGTTGAAATCGCAAACTTTGAACCATTATTCTTGTGGGGAAAATTGAAAACCGTCGACATCTCATCTGAAATGCCGACCCGAAAGCCAGCGATAGAGCGAGCCGGGGCCCCCATGCCCACACAGCCTAGCGCATTCCACGGAAGGGCCAAAGACACGCCGGTCCGAGCTCTCGGCACGAGTGGCGAGAGGGCTTGACTGCCACCGCAAAATGCGAGCCACAGCACACCAGGCCATTGGCCCCACTCCGCATGAGCGTGTCCCGCCTGAGACCAGCGCTGCATGAGCCCTGCGGTGGATCCCTGCCGCTGTCCCGCCGCGCCAGCTTTAGCGCGGACGCCGGAGGAGGACCGTGAGCGAACGGAGAGTGCCATGCTGGGGCTTTGAGGGCCCAAATGACATGGGGGTAGAAGTGTGGGTGGGACCAAGGATGAGAGACATATAAAGGATAGCTCGCTAAGCATTTGTTTCTCCCACAACGCACCGCACTCGTGACATCACATGTAAACAGAGACGTCACTGGAGACCCACACGTGTGGCCGCGGCACCACTGGATTGAAGTTTCAGAGAACACCACACTTCATAATATGATGAGTAAATCCTTGAATAAAACAAAGATTCAAATGAGACTCTTGCTGGCGAGGGTCTCCAGCGCGCGTCGCCGCCATGACGTTATAGAACATGTGACGTCATGGCTGAGTTGATGACGTTTCACTGAACTATCCTTAGTTGGGTGGGACCGCAGGGGTGAGCTGAACAATGGCAATGTTGTGGTGGTGACGCCACAGTGCGCCCTGACGTCATGACCCCCTCCACCCTGTTAACTAGAGCGGAAACCATCACTTTCTCACGCGCGCCACCCACAAAGTTCAGGTCATATCGCAATTTCAGTTTTCAATAAAAATCTAAGTTTTTGGGTCCCTATCGCAAACTCGGTGAATCGCAAACTTGAATTCAGTTTGACGCAGGGTGAGCGGGAGTGCTTGGGGCAGATCGCGCAGTAATGAAGGGGTTATCAAACTTCCTACACTTACATGTTATCCTAGAGTAGTAAAATGGGAGGCCAGAGCTGTAAAATACTTTAGAGAAGGGGAAACAAAGTGAATGGATTATGAGTATGAACAGGAGAAATGAAGACTTTACCATGGCTATGCCCTTGATGGAACCGAGATATAGCAACCAAGAGACAATCAAGCCAAAATTATAATTAAAGCTGTAAATCATATAAATTTACCCAAAATGAGCCAAACAAATAAAGGAGTACATTTTACATGCTTAACTTAAAATTATGTGTGTGTGCAAATACTTGAGTGTTCATTAACAGTAAGAGCAAGTTATTAATGCATTCTACACAGTCCAGCTAGATTTCTAAATATACTACAGGTGCTGTCATGTCAGTTGATGCAAGTAAACACCCTATATGTCAGTTTAATTATTCTGCTTGTGCATTATATAACTCAGAACATATCTGCAAATTCTGAGGGTAGTATTTACTTAAGAAAGTTTTGATTGCACACGGACAATCCACTTTGGATTCTATATTTCAGTAATACTAAGACATCCTATCACCTGATGAAAGCATATTCTACATACATTTGCTCTACAACCTTAGACACATAATGCACATATATAATAAAATAATAATATTAATAATAATAATAAAAAAAAATAATAATGGGCCATATTACGATAAGTTGAGATATCTGTCAGTATTTGATCCACTAATGTGGTGTCTTCTGCTGCCTCATCCAGACATAGGTAAAAAGTGGGAGACTCACCCTGCATCCCACCAAACCTCATAATGTGGCATTCAGCTGTGACTTTAATCTATCTCAGCCCAGGGTTTGATGACACACAGGCCATATTAACCCAATCGCTGCGCATGGTGAGGAAGCGACTTCCCCCCAGGCGCACTCCGGCAGCCCAACAGGGGGAGGGGGGTCTCTTTTAACCTCTGTATCTCAAAAATTATTCATCACAGCTAAAAAACAAAAACACCATTGGAAAGAGGAGGCCAAGATCTATAGGATTCGGTTATGTATGCCTCTCCTGCGAATGTACATGCATGTTCGGGGGGTGTTGCCTGTGAACACTTACGTCAGTTTGTGCGCGGCGGTCAGCTATATTGAGGCAACTGTGGACATCTCTCCATGAGGTGCTGGCAAGGTAGTATTGCCAACTGCAAAATTTACAACTATGTATCTGGTCAAAGAATCAATCACGTGATAAGTGAAGCTATGCAAAAATGCCGCTATATTGCACAAGAACATTCACCAGTTACTCGTCCGTAGATTTTCCGTGCTAGGCTGATACGATTTTTCATCAAATTTAGTGGAAAACCCACTGAATTGGCAATCCTGTGTTGTGAGAAATAGTGTTGGAACACTCTCATACGCGGGAGATTTGAGTGCAACTGGAGCTCGCAGCGAGCGTTTAGCAATACCAGGAAATGCGCTACCGCTCACTGCGAGCGTTTAGCAATGAAAGGGTTAAGAGAAGTTGAAATAACCCAGCCAATATTCAGCCCACTAACACAATGTCTTCAGCCAACCCCCACACAGAGGTTAAAAGTGACTCACATATACTGTATTTCCCGCCATATAAGACGCACTTTTTTTCAAAAAAGAAGATTCGAAAAATCACCCTGCATCTTATACACCGATGGTTAGGTTTTGGTAGGCCAAGGGGTTATTGTTACTGGTAAGAGACCAACACCTGAAACGCAACCATTTGACACAATAGTTCCCAGATATCCCCAGAATGAAATATACCGTATTTTGCGGTGTGTAACACGCACTTTTTTTCACTCAGAAAATGCCAAAAAGTTACCCCTGCGCAGTATACAACAAAGGTACAAATTTTGATTCATTTAATTAAATAATGAATAGTGTGATGCAATAGAAAAGGAAAATATGAATAAGCAGAAGAGAGGAGGAGGACATGACCATACAGGTCACAAGAATAAGACGCGCCACACGTGGGAGCCGAGGCGCGGTGTGAACATGAAACAACACACAACACCGCCGCAGCACACCAGTCACCAGTGTGCCGGGCACCTTGGTGGTGATGGGTAAAGCGTTATTACACGAGAACAATATTGGTGGAGCAGGGTGCTGCCTGACATGACTGTTCAGCGATCGTGGGGTGGACTTGGGCGGATTAGTCTGGAGGTATTTCTGCTGTGCAGCGGCCCGCTCAGCTGACGTTTTCTGTGATACATGTTCAAAAGAACGGGATATACGTGGATGACTAAAGTGTTTATTGTAAATGCTTTTTTTCTTCTCATTTAAAGATAACTATATTAAAACATAATATGACTGCATGCCTCCACCCATCCTGCAGCCCACCTGCACACAACTTTCTACTCATGCTCATCCCTATACTGTCCAAACCCCTTATGCAAGAGTTAACCAGCATCTCCATTCTTTCATCCCCTTCACTAGTAAACTCTGGAACAGTCTTCCTTCATCTGTATTTCCTCCTGCCTATGACTTGACCTCTTTCAAGAAGAGTGTATCAAGACACCTCTCTTTTGGCGATTCTATACTTATTGCTATATGAGAGCAACAGTTAGCGGGCTTTTTTTTTCTACATCTTTTTGTTGCCCCATGTGATTAGTTCTCTCAGTAGCTCGGCAAAAGTTACTGCCTGCACACTGCACAGTGAGTGAATCTACCAACCAACCCTTTTGTTTACCATTTCAAACTCACAGCTGCTCGGGGGAAGAGCACTGCAATTCTTCAAACAACAGTGGAACACTTTGAACACAGAGAAGGGCACAAAAGCAACATACGGTATCATAGTCATAATTGTAAATAAGGTGACCAAATGTAATACTGCACACACATTAAGCTCAGGGAAACTGTGGAGGTTTTTTTTTTTTCTAAATATATCTTGCCAAATTACAGGTGTGTCTTATACGCCGGTGCGTTTTATATGGTGGGAAATACGGTATCTACCATCCAACCTCATCATGGAGGCTGGGACTTTAATTTATCCTTGACAAGGCAGCAGAAAATATCATGTTATCAGAAGACACCTTGTTAGCAATGGAATAATGGCTTAATATGGCCTAAGTAGGATCTTGCCTAAGATTTCTAAAATGCCATTTCTTATCATAATTTTATGTCAGGTGAGATCAAAGTTGGATCCTTTCAAATAACAGATTATTTGTTAGACGGAGGCATCTGGGCATCTTGGATGGTGTTTGGTTGCCACTATCTTGACACAGCAGTCAGACTTGCACCGTGGTCATGTGTATACAGGGATTTTTTGGTCTGCCACCAGTACTGCCCATTTGAACCCCTCCTATTACTACTTTTTTACAGTGGAAATGACATGACTCAATATTAAATCAACATGAGTAATATAAAACCCATTTTTAAAAAGTTAAGAGGTATTTGGCATGATGATTGATCTGAGCTTTGGAAATGTAGGTTATGTGGCATACCACTGTACCAATGATGGGGACCCCACTCAGGCCTCTCACACCTGGCTTGCACACTTCCATCAACACATCCATCATCTTACCCATAACAGCCAACTCTTACAACTACTAGTTTTAGAGGCAAAACTATTACACAGTACTACAGACTCCACTTTAAACCACACAGCCAGAAAACCTGAGCTATGGGTGACCTTGTCACAACCATAGACAATAAGAATATTTCACCAAGCCTTGTTTCACCCACAATGTATGTGTCGTCTGTGACTCCTAATCCAAATACAAGGTAAAGTGTTGAGTGGCATCCAAATATTTACTGCATTAATCTGCATAATATGACCATTCCTGCAGTGTTTTTGGTGTTTGTTGCTGTTTACATGTCAGACAGGAGTCACAGATGACTCTTGATGCATGGTGTTATTGCCTCTTCTTAAGTGTGGCCAGGCAACCCACTAGCTCAAAAGTTCTCACACTCTATGGTTTAACCCTTTCGTTGCTAAATGCTCACAGCGAGGACCAGCGGAACTTGCCGGTGGTGCTAAATGCTCGCTGTGAGCGCCATTCCCACTCAAATTTCCCGCATATGAGTGTTCCAACACTATTTCTCACCCCACAGCATTGCCAATTCAGTGGGTTTTCCACTAAATATGGTGGAAAATCATATCAGCCTAGTGCAGAAAAGCGCGGAAAATCTACGGACGAGTAACTGGTGGATGTTGTTGTCCAATATAGCGGCATTTTTGCAAAGCTTCACCTATCCCCAATGGTGTTTTTGTTTTTTAGCTGTGATGAATAGTTTTTGAGATACAGAGGTTAAAAGAGCAAGCACAAGCGTCACTTGCTAGTGGTGCTAAAAGCTCGGTCCCATCGCACTCACAGGCAACACCCCCTGAACGTGCCTGTATGTTCGCAGGAGAGCCTTACATGACTGAATCTTATAGATCTTGGACTCCTCTTTCCAATTATGTTTTTGCTTTTTAGCTGTGACAAATAGTTTTTAAGATTCAGTGGTTAAAAGAGACCCCCCTCCCCACGCTGGGATGCCCGAGTGTGCCTGGGGGGATAGTCTCGCTGCGAGCGATTAGCAATGAAAGGGTTAAAGCGGTGTGTGTGCTGCTGAGGAAGCTTTGCCTCTGTATGCAGTAGTTTTAAGGGTTGCCTTTGACAAGGTTCATGATGTGTTACTGGAAGTGGGTAAGCCAGGTGGGAGGAACCAGGATGAGGATTGAGTGAATGGTACTCCAACATAGCCATCACAAGGAAGCTTCAGAACTACCATCATACCAAACACCTCATTAACTCCTTTATTGTGACTTTCCTATTACTCATGGTGATACATTTAGGGATCTTATTATTTCAGCTAAAAAAGGGTATTAATAGGAGGGTTTCAAATGAGAAAATGGGTGAAAGTCCTGGGATGGAAGAACCAATTAGCCCTATAGATGGCAATATAGGGTCATTATAAACATTTGCCTGTGCCATAACAGGAATTATAACAGGCTCTTCGTCTCATCAACTCCCTTCCTCTTACTGACAGTCTTTTACCTCTTAAATTTCGCCACCATGTTGCCTCTTTCTATTTTTATTGATACTTTCATGCTGACTGCTTTTCAGAACTTGCTAACTGCATGCCTCCGCCTCCCCCGTGGCTCCGCTCCACTTGACTTTCTACTGTAGCTCATCCCAATACTGTCCAAATCCTGGTAAATTCTTTAACAATCTTCCTTCGTCTGTATTTCCTCCTGCCAACGACTTGAACTCTTTCAAGAGGAGAGTATCAAGACACCTCTCCTACCGAAATTGACCTCACTTTTGGCCACTCTTCTTAACCTATTCTAGGGGCAGTGACCAGGGAGCTTTTTTTCGTTATTTTGTTTTTCCCTTGAGCTGCTTCCTATACTGAAATAAGTAATAAAAAAATAAATAAAAATCTGCCCTCGAACTTGTTCATGCAGATACCGTGACCTGTCTTTCCTCCCCTTCCCATCACCTCTGTATGCTAACTTTTTTTTCTTGAGTGAACAGTCAATCAAACTTGTATTGATCACCCATTTGCATTATAGAAGAGTAAGCATTTATGTCCTTCAATTTATTCTTGCAAACCCATATAGGCATCCAGGCCTCTAAAATTCCCTGGTGGCTTAACCTCAGGCCATGACAGGCTCCTCCCATGCTTCCCTGTCTTGAGGTGGTCAAAATCATGTCATCAGTGGCATCCATTTATCTGTTACACCCATCAATTTTTTCACAAGAAATACCCTTCCCCTCCTCACAGTAATATAGCAATGCATTCTTTCATGGTAAAGTATGCAGTAAATCTTAAGTCAGATGATCCCTCATATTGTGTATGCCTCCAGAACTATAATTTCATTTTGTTCATATATATTATGAATTTATTGCACAATCACTCATTTAATGCTTTTGCTGTGAATTTTTCCAGTGATGTGAACCAAAAAGTGAATTGTTAACTGGACTGTGAGCAACATCAATAAACTTTAAAACTGGGCAGACACATCCCCTTTTCAGTCCATCAGTTCCACATCCATAGTGACAGTACTTTAACGTTACCCGCTCCTAATAATTCCACATTCTGGTGTGCAGACATGTAAGAGCAGAAGTAAGGTAAAATCTCTTACAAAACAGTACAGTATCAAAAGTAAATGTAATTATGTAGCAATGCAACAGAGCAAAAAGAAACAAAAAAATTGTGTTATGATCACAACTGCTTTTGAATAATTCTCCTCCAAAATAAATTAGAAGCATTTGGAATGACTTGTGCATCATGCTTTTTCTGGTGGTTTCTGACTAAGTACAATACTAAAACATCAAGAAGATACAAAATAACAATAAGTTCCCATTCACACATTACTATACTCATTCAAATGTGGCCTGTTTGGGCAGGGTTTGCATGGAGCAGCCCCTCTCCACAGCACTGCCGCATCACCTCCAATGCATCTCTCTCTCTCCCTCATTTGTCGGCTATTTACTGTATGAAATTGTGTATTAAATATTCCATATATATAAGGCTATATAGTGCTATGAACATGTCGCTTTTTTGGAAAATAGTAATGAATTGTATAATTACATAACATGATGTTTCTGACATCAGTGGTCAAGGACACAATGTCAGTTCCTTCCTGGCCTGACCTGACCTCCCTGACATCAAAGTGGTTATTTTTACACACAGTCATCACTGGAGGTTATAATTTCCAACTGGTAATTAGAATCATCAGTAATATAACCTACTGTCTGCCCAAAAGAGGAACAGGGAATATATATGAGAGAGAGAGAGAGAGAGAGAGAGAGAGAGAGAGAGAGAGAGAGAGAGAGAGAGAGAGAGAGAGAGAGAGAGAGAGAGAGAGAGAGAGAGAGAGAGAGAGAGAGAGAGAGAGAGAGAGAGAGAGAGAGAGAGAGAGAGAGAGAGAGAGAGAGAGAGAGAGAGAGAGAGAGAGAGAAAAATATGTGGGTGGGGGTGGCAAATAATTCAATAACTAAGGCTAGGTTTGGCAGTGCAGTGGAGAGGGGAGGCCCTGTGCCAGCCCTGCCCAAAGGGACTTGATAGCTGAGTCTGACCATTGTAAGTTTGCCATGCTGTTGTGACAATTTAAAACATGTTTTTTTAAATTACTTGGTGTAATGGAACAAGCAGGAATGTCAAGAATATCTTTAACCACTATCCAAACCTTTAGCTTCCGGGGAGGGGTCAATTTTGTTTACAGTTTCATCCCCTTCAATTAGTTCTGGTGCTGAACATGCCAGTGTTGATTCAGGGGTTGAAGCCAATTCAGGGGAGGAAGCAGATTCAACAGGAGAAATAGGATCTACTGAGGAAGGCACTTCATCAGGAGAACTGGCTGGAGGGACAACACAGACTACACCCTCACTATCTTGTTGATCTGCAGACCTTTCATCTTTTATGCCAGATTCTGCTTCAATATTGGACATGGACTGCAGAGACACAACTGCATTTTCAGTCTCTGGTGTTTCAGTCAGTTCAACCACATTTTCATTAGTTTCCTCAACTGATAAAGGCTGTATGGTTTCTTCATGGGATGGGCTTTTTGATTCTGTCAAAACTACATATATTACTACAATGATTAATATACCACTAACTTCTTAAAAAATAATAATAAATAAATAAATAAATAAATAAAATAATGTGCCTAAGTAGTGTAAACTTTTTTATAAATACTAATATTTACTATTTTTTGGGGGGGCAATGCAACATTTACCACTCCACACACAGAAACTACCTAGTATAAATGCCTCAGGATTTGCATACTTTTCCAAACTTCCACCCATTGTGAAACCTTAATAGGCGCACCTAACATCACCTTAGCCGATCCAGGATTCAGGACATTTCCTAAGGTAGAGGAGGTAACATTATAATTGTATGTCGTAAAGAATCCTTATAACCAAAAACTAACTAAAATTATGAGTATTCTTTTTCTTGAACACAACATTGAATAAACAACAGAACTATAATATGAAAATATGTATAGCCATCGTTGCCAGATTGTCGTACTCAGAGCATAGTACTACTTACCGGTTTCTGACGCCTAACTATTGCCAAGAAACATCAGAATCTAACTCTTTTAACGATAACTATAAATTAGTTTCATTATTGGAGCCCAGAAGACAGTTTTGAGGTAGGAAGTCGGGAAATATAATGGGCTGAGTACGACAATCTGGCAACGTTGAGGCTGTAGCTCCGAGGCCCGAGGCAGCGTGCACGCCATTTACCGGGTATCAGATACCTGAAATAGCATACTTGTACTGCGCAAAGCAGGTGATGTCACTTATTGTGACTTCGTGAGCTTTCATATTTATTTATTTGTGTATATTTCATGGTGGCAAAACTTAAATTACTAGTTTCATTTTTACAAGTGACACAAATTTGTGACTGTTTATCACAATAGAATTTCACTCTAATAAGTGAATCAGACCCCACAGAAATATTACCAGTGTGTGTATGAATAAATACAAAGATAAGCACATACTTTGATTTAACTCTAGGATGTCTCATGGATCATTAATAAATAAATAAAAATATCCGGATACACAACTCTTTAGTCCGTTACTTTCAATGGCCCCCCAAAACAGTCCCCGCGCCAAGTTTGTACCCCACATTTTGGTGATGTTAGGTGCGCCTATTAGAATAATACAAACTTGGTAAACTTGCATGTATGGAGTGGTGGGAGAAGTTTAGGAATAGTGTTGTAAAAAATCATCTCATGGTATCCAAAACAGCCTGGTGCTTTGACCTGCACTTGTTTGCAGTGCCCTGCTCTGATTAACTGACACTTAGCTTTGTACTACCTTGTCACTGCCAGTCTCATCCAATGGCCTTCTATCCTATTTTCCTGGATATGTAATGGCCTTTTACTGGACAAAGCCCTGAGTGAATAATGAAACAATCAACAAACTTGCACATTTATTGTGCAGTATATATTTACAATTGTTATTGCACTCAATTTTCTAAGCTGAGATCCTTCAGAATATCTGTATCAATATAAAACTCTTTGAAATATAGAAGTTATCAATAGCAATAACAGACAACTCTGATGATCACATTATCATGGGCATGCAATAATAAATTCAAGGTATTACACTTATAAAGTTAATACCTTGAATATATGGCAACTAGCATACTTTAATGTTACATTTCAGTAAAGAACATTAATGTAAACATTAATATTTCAAGAGAAAAAACTACTCTATTTTAAACAACAATGGCAATACTAAGGATATTTCCAGTAAGAGGCCATTAACTATACCAGGGTTACAGAGTCCCTATAAAACTCAGCTTTACTATCTAACCTACTATATAAATAGTACTCACTTCTTTTACTATGGCAAGTATAAAAAACAAGATTCTGGAAGCCCTGAATGTTTTTGAGGTAATATTTGAGCAAATTATTTGAGCATGTTATAAGTACCTAACTACCTTCAGAAGAAGTTGTTGGTTCTGCCTCAGGTGCAGCAGTAGGTGCTGTCTCTGCTGTTGGAGTATTCTCACCTGGAGCAGCAGAAGTTTCCTCAACAGTAGCTGCCGGTGCAGATGGCTCTGGTACAAGAGGTTCCTGGGAAGGAGGAGCACTAGGGGCTTCTTCCACAGCAGCAGCAGAAGCTTCAACTGGGGCAGGTGCAGCTTCCTCAACTGGGGCAGGTGCAGCTTCCTCAACTGGGGCAGGTGCAGCTTCCTCAACTGGGGCAGGTGCAGCTTCTTCAGTTGGGGCAGGTACAGCTTCCTCAACTGGGGCAGGTGCAGCTTCTTCAGCAGGAGATTCAACAGGCTCAACAGATTCCTCTACAGAAGTTTCTTCTTCCTCTTCAGCAACTACAGGTGCTGCCTTGGGAAACTTTGGTTTGCCTGGTCCAGTTGCCAGGGGTAGCAGGCCACTCTGCTTAACCTGTTGACAAAATTGACAGATTTAGAGCAGATGCTAAGAGACCTTGTCTAACATACTTGAGGAAAAAAAAAATCACAATCACACACAATGTCTAGTCCAGCTTATGATCTGGCCATGGTGAATCACACACACACACACACTATTTCACAATTAGGTAAATACACACACCTAATTTTCACTAAAAACATAGAGTTGGATAAAGGAGTCAGTCATGAGTGCCCCTTAGGAAAGAGCGACCATGAACTATTGGAAATGAAAACTTTGGAAGGAAGTGAATATTGAGAAGAGGCTTCTAAGGAAAAAAGGAAAAACTACGCTAAAGCAGATTACGTTGGACTCAAGACTTTCTTCGGTGGAGTAGACTGGACTGATATGAAAAGGAGTAATAATATTCAAGAGAAATATGACACTTTGATGAATACTTACAATGGAGGAAAAGAGATATATGTTCCACTCTATACAGTAAAAACTGAAAGAGAGAAAACATGGTTTGGATGGAGGTGTGAGACAGCAAGAAGAAATAGAAATAAGGCATGGAGGTATTTAAAGAAAAAACAAATAAGAACAATAGGGACAAATATAAAGAAGCAAGAAATGATGATGTGAAAATAAGGAGAGAGGAGGAAGCTAAATTTGAAAGAAGAATACGTAGTTTTTAAATGTAAAGAACCAAAAAATGTTTTATAAATTCGTAAATGGAAAGTTAAAAAGAAATGAAGGAGTGGTAAGGCTAAAGGAAAAAAATGTAATCTACGAAAAGGACAACGAAATTGCAGAAATATTAAATAATCATTTTCATAAAGTGTTTACAAAAGAAACCGACTTTGACTGGGGTCTCAAAAATTGGAATGAGGGAAAACTGAATCAAAGAGGCGGTGGCTGAGTGGATAGTATGACAGCGCCGCGTTCAGGACGACGCGAGTTCAATCCCCGCCCGGTGCCACCAAGCTGGGATTTTTCAGCCGCTGCCGAGTGGCTTAAAACTACCCACATGCTGTCCAGAAGACCACCTATCAACCCAGACTCTAGATTCTACGATTAAAGATGAGCTGTGAACAAGTGAAGAACAAGGAGGCTTCAGGAAGGGAAGGGGGGGTGTGGATCAGATATTTGCCTTCAGGATGGAAGTAGAAAAAATAATAGCAAAACGCTGCCTTCATGGATTTGGAAAAAGCTTATGACAGAGTCGATTGGATTGCATTGTGGGATGTTTTAAAGATATATGGTGTGGGAGGAAAACTGCTTAGTGCAATAAAGTCTTTCTATGAGGATGCATCTGCATGTGTCAAAATTACTGGAGAAACAAGTGAACATTTTGAGATAAAAGTGGGCTTAAGACACCATGGTTATTCAATATTTATATGGATGATGTTATTAGAGAAATGAAGGGCGAAGTTGGAGTAAGACTGTTCGATGAGGGAAGGAAGTGGGTACTGAATTCGATACTGTTTGCTGATGACACGGTGCTCATTGCAGAAAATGAAAGTGACCTACATAATTTGGTCAGTGTTTTTGATAGTGTCTGTAATAGGAGAAAGCTGAAAGTAAATGTCAACAAAAATAAAGTGATGGTTTGTGAGCGAAGTAGAAGTGAGGTTGTAGATTTTGTATGCCCATATAGAGTGGGAATTGAATGTGAAAAAGAATGGAAAATAATTTTGAATGGTGAAGAAATGGAGAAGGTTAATGATTTTAAGTACCTTGGATCATTTATGTGTAAGCATGGTGGTATGGAGGGAGAGATAAGAGAAAGGGCATTGCAAGGAAGAAGGGTGGTAGGGTCTTTGGGACGAATCATGAATGGCAGAAGTGTGAGCATGGAGGTAAAGAGGGATTTGAGAAATACAATAACAGTATCAACCCTCACATATGCAAGTGAAACGTGGGCCTGGAATAAAGTCAGAGGTCTAGAGTGCAGGCAATGGAAATGAGTTATTTGAGGAGTGCTTGTGGTGTGAGTAGAATGGATGGAATGAGTAATGAAAGTGTGTACGAGCATTTTGGAATGTGTCACAGGGGTGAAGGGAAGAAGTGTGGAGTGGTGGAAGAAGTGAAGCGACAGACTTTAAAGTGGTTTGGCCACATGGAGCGAATGGAGGAGAGAAAGATGACCAGAAGGGTGTAAGTGAGATAGAGAGAAGGAATGCTAGAGGACAACCTCCAGTGAAATGGAGGGATAGGGTGCAAGAGTACGTTAGGGAGAGGGGGGAAAGATCTTTGAGAAACTTTGAGCAGGCAAGGAGGGAGTGTCTGGATAGAGAAAGTTGGCGTCAATGAAATGATGAATGATGAAGATGAGCTCCGGGAGGGCAGCATGAGCCAATGCAAGATGGCGCCACTATAAACACTGGCCTGCGCCACAACGAGCTGGGCCTCCAAAAAATATGCCTACCGGCACCACAGGCGAAGACGTAAATAAAAAAAATGTAAAGGTTGATAAAGGAAAACTGATATAGCTGATGAAAACCTTAGATGGAAGGAAAGCTATGGGACCAGATGGAATCTCAGGACAAGTGCTAAAAGAGTGTAGAAACGAATTATTGGAGACACTTTATGACATAATAACATGCTCTATAAATACAGGAAAAGTGCCCTAATAATGGAAGAGAGGAAACATTGTACCAATTTATAAAAGTGGAGATAAAACTGAACCACTAAATTATAGACCAGTTTTTTAGATGAGTGTGATGTGCAAGATTTGTGAAAGTATAATAAAAAAACAATGGGTTGAACATTTAGAAAAGGAAAACATGATAAATGAAGGAAAGTTTGGATTTAGAAAAGGGAAATCGTGTGTCACTAACTTACTATGTTGCTACTCAAAAGCAGAGAAGGGTGTATATCTCGATTTGAAAAAAGCTTTTGACAAGGTTCTGCACAAAAGCTTAATCTGGAAACTACAGCAGTGGGGAGGAATGGATGGAAAGGTTATCGAGTGGATGAAGGATTACTTAACGGGAAGAGAAATGAGGACAGTGATTAGAGGAGAAATCAAGTCCCCCAAGGCTCAGTTCTGGCACCAATAATGTTCATAATATATATAAATGATATGCCAAAGAGTATAGAAAGTTATATGAGCCTTTTTGCAGATGATGCAAAGTTAATAAGAAAAGTGAGGACGGAGGAAGATTGTGAGGAGCTGCAAAAAGACCTAGACAGAGTATATAGACGCACCAAAATACAACTTTGAAAAGCAATTATACGAAAACAAAGAGACCTACTACAACTTTATTTTGCAAGTAGATGCAGTGTCATCCTCTTAACCCTTTCAATACGATGACGCCTACGTAGGCGTCATATTTCTATTCTGTTTCTTCTTCTATTGAGTTGTCCCGTACTTTGTGTTGGTTACAAAGTAAAGATGCCGTATGCTGTCCTTGAAATCCTATTGCTCCTCCCACCATCCTTGTTCCCACCAATCACAAAAAATGAGCAACAGTATGCACCGCCTTCTTCCCGCCTTGTGTCTAAAATTAGGAAGTCTCATTGGCTGTCTCTCTCTCTCTCTCTCTCTCTCTCAGACACCGAGGCGCCGACACCATCACATCTCGCCCACCTCTCTCTCTCTCTCTCTCTCTCTCTCTCTCTCTCTCTCGAGAGAGAGAGAGAGAGAGAGAGAGAGAGAGAGAGAGAGAGAGAGAGAGAGAGAGAGAGAGAGAGAGAGAGAGAAGCCGAACCTCGACCTTCTCTCCCAAGAGAGAGGTATCTACCTTTCGACGTGACCGTGACATGTTGACTGAAGCAGATACATGCTGGGTCAGGTTTCCCGCGCGCGGCCGAGCACGCCGTATATCAGCCAGGCGGGCTTTTTGAACATCCAGCACGAAGGGGTTAAGACACTGGAATGCTTGCTTTATCGATACTATTATTGTGACCTTTTTTTTTAAGGATGCACACCAGGAAAAAATATTATGAAATACACTATCACCCTTGGTCTCTCATTTCACCAAATTTGAGCATCGTAGCACAAAATTTACGTACTGTATGGGCCATTTAAAACTTAAATGTCACACCGTTGGGCATTTGTTTACATCATGTGCGAGCCACGCAAGTGGACTTTAAATCCTCTTATATCTATTTTTTGCTATTATTGTGCTATTTATTTAGAAATATTGGGATGTTTATGTTCTCGTTAGAAACTCAAGCCTCTAGCCTTGCTATGAGGTGCTCTTCAAGGTGAGCCAGCCTGGCCCAACCATGTGTTCCTACCAAACATACACACAGCTAGTCGTCGCGGTGTTATCATTTTCAAGAGCTTTTCATTCTAGTGTATATTATGCACATTCAAGATGCCTAAGAAGAACAGGAGATATAAGGGGAAGACAGAAAAGAACAAGCTTTCGGCTGCAAGGTGGAAAAAGACTGAAAATTCCCTGCCACTAACTGACCACTTCTCTGCCACTTGCAGCTCACCCACCACCTTGCCCACCACTTCCTTTGACTACTCCACCCCCTACCACACCTGTTGCTTCACCCAATGTGTCTAGTGCATCTCACGTAAATTCTGTAATGCCCCAGCTTTGAGGTTTTATAAAACTGGAAAACTTATTTTTTATTCATCATATAGCCAAAAAAATATTCATATTTAAGTTGGCACATCAAAATGCACACAAAATAACCCCAATGAGCAATATTGAGTCTAATTATGTGCTCATGACTGAAAAAAAAAAAAAAAAAAAAAAAGCCACAGTTATAGTCATGCTTGATAGCCCATGCATTCACTATTTATTGACCAATTGCATTGGTTCTGGTCTTAATTTGATCCTCATTGCTTACTCTTCAAAATGAAAGTAACAAATTTTGTCATGGTTCTACCTGGTATGTGTATACCTATGCCTAATCTTAAGGAAACGTTTTCTCAAAAATTTTTTTTTAAAGAAAAACTGAATTTTGAATGCTATCTTCTGTTAATAATGATCAGTTTTTACTGAAATTTTTCTTTTGAACACATAACATCCTAAACTAAATAATACTTGGGGGACTTTATCCTATATTTATTGTAAGCTTGCAAAATATTTCCTGAAATTCAAGTTTCTATTTCAGAAAGTTAAAAAATGTCAGAGAGAATACGTGCTTGTTAAAAATCAGCTAATCAATTTAGAATAAATTCCTCCAAGCATATTGTAGGGACAAGACCACAGAACATGTCCTAGAAAGATGAAATCAAATTACATGATAGGTACTGAGAAGATAGGCTTCAAAATATTGCAATTTTTAACATATTTTTAGTATAATACTTTTAATAAAGTCATCATTTTTCTATGCAGGAAACTGAACTTCGGTCAGAAGTACTCTATTAATTATTATGTCATTGAGTGGACACAATTCAAGATGATCGGATGATTTTGATTGCACCACCAAGAGTAAATCCTGGCTTGCGTCCTTAATACTGCCGCACCACAAGGATAGCTCGCCACGGCCCAGTAGCAGTTTACAGGTTAAGTACAAGTAGTGAGTACATGTACTTGGACCCAAGCCTGCTTCAGAACATTACCCCTTGCCCATCTTTTGTGAAGTACAGTAAAAGATAAAATGTAGTGTTGTGGTTTGCTCAAAGGCTGAGTGTTGTGACAATTTATTACAGCCCTATCACAAATACCCATTTCTCTTCCTTTCCCTGTTTTTTTCATTTTGGTCTATAGTGCCAGTAAACTTTCATGGTGTGGCCAGTTGGTCAGCCCCCCCCCCCCATGTTAGTGGTTCAGGCAAGTGTTTTATAATGGTGACATTCTTGCTCAGCTCATGCTGCCTCCCAGACCTCCACTTGATCCTCTTTACAGAGTTGCACTAGAGTCTGCATTAAAAGGTGGTACTCAGGACAGCATGTGGGAAGTCTTAGGCCACTCGGAGATAACTGAAAATTGTCAGCTTGTGGCAGCAGGCAGGATTGGAACCTGGGTCCTCCAGAACACTGCACCATCATACTGACCACTCAACCACTGCCTACCCTAGAATTGCTAAGCCTGAATACCTTAAGATTCATAGCTTTTGCTGCTCATATATGGGTTCAAATATACTCAATGGTTTTACCATGTGGAGTGATACCATCTTTTAGGATGCCCGCTTGTTACAAAACTGTTACAATACCAAGAAACAGCCACTATAATGGTCAGTGACCCAACATGTATATATTGCATACATTGTACAGGACACATAACAACTAGAATACAACACAAAAGAACAGCTATCTGAACTTTTCAATCATCTGATTTATTCCCCTTAACCCTTTCATTGCTAAACGCTTGCAGCGGGCGTTAGGCGTATTTGCTGGTGGTGCTAAATGCCCGCTGCGACCTCCACCTGCACTCAAATCTCCCGCGTATGAGTGTTCCAACACTAATTCTCACAACACAGGATTGCCAATTGAGTGGATTCTTCACTAAATTTGGTGGAAAATCATATCAGCCCAGCGCGGCAAATCTACGGACGAGTAACTGGTGGATGTTCTTGCCCAATATAGCGGCATTTTTGCA
This sequence comes from Eriocheir sinensis, assembly GCF_024679095.1. Lineage (NCBI taxonomy): Eukaryota > Metazoa > Arthropoda > Malacostraca > Decapoda > Varunidae > Eriocheir > Eriocheir sinensis. The sequence continues at coordinate 6,836,275 of NC_066534.1, read as the reverse complement.
TAGCTTCACCTATCACCGACTGATTCTTTGACCATATAGTTGTAAATATTGCAGTTGGCAATGCTCCCTTGCCAGAATCTGAAGAAAAAAATGTCCGCAGTTCCCTCAATATGGCTGATCATCATGCACGCACCGACGTAAGTGTTAACATTCAACACTCCCTGAATGTGCATGTACGTTCGCAAGAGAGGCATACATAACCGACTCCTATAGATCTGGACCTCCTCTTTCCAGTGGTGTTTTTGGTTTTTAGCTGTGATGAATAGTTTTTGAGATACAGAGGTTAAAAGAGACCCCCAATTGGGCTGCCCAACTGCGCCTGAGGGGATAGTCACGTCCACACTGCGCGCAATGAAAGGGTTAACTCCAGTTGTGAATCCTGTCTTGACAGAAAAACAGAATCAATTAGCATTTTCAAGATAAGCCAAACTGTGCAAAAGTTCTGGCAAGTCACATTTTGTGGTGAGATGGAGATTCCAAAGAAAAGTATAGAACCACTTTGTAAATGGTTCAGAGTTAGCATATGGTAATCTGGCTAGAGTAAAAGGCAGCTCACATTAGTGCAATCATCATTCCATATGAGACAGGGCAGACAACACCAAACACTTAATAGCCTTTCAGCAAATGTTGTCACAGTGATAATCATTACTAAAAGCAATAAGCTTATGAAATCTACTTATGCATAGTTAGCTTGGTATTAGTTTAAATCTTGACCCTAATACTCTAAAAAATTAAGTATACAAATTTTGAATTACCAAATAAATTCTGATGAAATCCTATGGAGTGAAATGCCATCTAATCCATTCTTTGTTATTAAATTTTTGGGGATGAGTGCAAATTGGTTTGGCAAGAATGCACACCATTTTCTTGAGGTGAAGTTACTCACACAATGGGACAAGGTTGCCATGCTAATTTGTTTGGAGCTTGGCTACAAATTTAGTGAGACTAGGTTATTACATATCTAGTTATGTTTCATTAACTGGCATGGGGTAGTTAGTTAGTAAAGGTGACCCACAGCACAGCTGACAACGCAGCCCAAGCTTAAAGGGGAAAATGGAAATTATCAAGTGTTAAATTTATTGGAAATGCATGAAAATCTACAGGAAATGTGTGATCTAGGTGATCAAGGTAAAATAATCCAAATTAAGGTAATAGCTAGCTACCGAAAGTCTGTACTAATACTACACTAAGCACCAATACATACAAAGAAGAGGGTGAAAGTAGCAACTCCAATGCCGGCTGCCAGCTGTAAGTTGTACCTCCTTTGCAAGCGTTCATATCTTTGAGTCCAGGATCCTTGAGGTTGGGGCAGGTCATTCATGGTGGGGGGTTTGAATGGGACATTGCCATATTCCCTGCTTGAGCGAACTGAAAAATACAATATTACCAGTCTTAACAGAATATAAAGTAATCTAAAGAAAAAATATTTGCACAATAAAAGTAGAATAAAACTGCCAGCCTCAATTATATCAGCATCTTAAATAAATTAATTTCAAATTGGCTGAAGAATTAAAGCTAAGGATGGTGGTAAGAGATTTACAAAAGCATCAAAGAAAGTACAAGAGGCAAGACTACTGTTGGTGGACATAATTATGATGAGAAGAGAGGAGGACTATGTAAGAAGACGAGCAATGAGAATGAAGAAGGAAGAGAGGGAGACTAAGGGCCGTATTACTAAACATTTCGTCGCCCAAGTACACATATTTGACAAGGCTTTCATAGGAGTTGTGGGTATTTACAGTAGTAGTGTCATGACCCTGATTGTAGTTTGCCCCTTCTTCTGTACCATGAACCTGAAGAAACACTCATTAGAACCGAACTGACCCCCTCTTTGACCTTTAGAAATAGCTGATGTGAGAAGCGAAAGTGTCTTATAATACCAACCTAAGGATGCTGTGAATGAAATATTGTTACAGAAGGCAAGACAAAAACATCAATAAGCAAATAGCACAAAACAGACCAAAATGGAGGAGGTTTATACACAACAGCAACCCCATCTAATCTGGGATAACAATGTTGAGAAGATGGTGGTAAGAAGAATTATATGTTGAGCTCTGAGGTTTCCAGTGTAACCATGGATGAAGTAAAGAAGATATTTGGAAAGCATTGAGTAAAACAGATGACCTACTTATATACATAATCAGATTCAGGAAATTTCATAAATTCATACTAAATATAGATCCACAAAAAAAATGTGACCTTAATGACAAAGTACTACTAATCACCAAGTCTTCTCTCAGTAATCAAGAATCTCTTCACAAAGATCATAAAAAAATAACTGCAACACTAGACTCAAGCCGGCCAAGTGAACCAAGTGGATACTCAACAACTGACCACATCCACTTCATCGACCTATCTCCATCCTGGCGGGTGCCCGAGGCGGTTTTTTTCCTTGCAGCGATGCCAAAAGGAAAGGGAGGGGCTTTCCTGTCCTTTCCTCTCTCCTCTCTCTCTCTCCTCTCTCTCTCTCTCTCTCTCTCCTCTCTCTCTCTCTCTCTCTCTCTCTCCTCTCTCTCTCTCTCTCTCCTTTAATTTTCTGTTGTTGAAAAATTTGATGGGTACAATAAACCGCTTTGCAGTGCCTTCATGAACTGTGATCAAACATTTCACCCAAAACTTCAGCTGTCATGCAGGCACTCAGGAGGCAGGGCACAGATGAAAAGTATATAAAGACATGTAAACCTACATGAACCTCCTACTAGTGCATGTGGGGGGGGAGGGTTTTGCCCCACTCAACCCCCCCTGAGTTTCCACATTTCGTCGCATAGGCCTACTCCGCTATCCGCGACCACCCACATTCCCACACAAATTTCACACTTTTGCTCTCTACACCCTTTTCTGATGTTTTCTGGGAGGTTTGAAGGTTTTAGTATAAGGCATATATGACAACAGGAGAGCAGTTGGTTAAGTAGGGAAACAAGATTTGGAAGGGTGAATAAAAGAAATCTTAGCCTATCTTCATTCGTAAATGACACTTCAGTACACTTTAGCCTTGCTGACATGGTGTTTGTTTACCAGCTGCTAGTACTAGTGATCCATAAACTGCCCTTATACTTGCCCAATGTCAACACAAAGTTTGTTAACTTGCCACTTGGCAGGATAGTGGTACGACGAGTTGATGTCCCGGCTACTTTACTAGCTACTTGTCAATCATATGACTCTTAGCGGCCACAATCACAGAACAGTCCACGTGTAAAATCAGATTACCCAGATGCTAACATGCATAAGAAGTGGAACACTGAAAGTATTTTAAAGTTTTTGGACATCTACGAGGATTATTGATTTTTTGAGACAGAAAATGGCTAATATTAATGAGAGGGTAGCCACCTCTTGCGTAGTTAACGCTTACATTAGGGATTCTTTTTAAGTCCCTGAATGCAGTGCAGGGTTAAGATTCGTTTAATTAGTGTGCCAGTATTTCATTACCTACCTTATGAAACATCACTAGCTCTTCATATATCTTTTCTACAAACGTTCAACAATCATGGAAGCACTTTTTAATACAAATCAAGGACCATTTTTTATTGTTGAAAATAGGGGATAATATTCACGAAAGCGTAGCCTCTTCTGGCGGCGGTCCAGCCGGTGTTGCGAGAAATACCTCCTCGCAAAAATAAGTCACATATACATGTGGGGGTGTCCAGCCGCCCCTGGATTGGAGGGGGGTCGAGGGGGGCAAAGTTAGAGGTTAGGTTATGTAAAGTTCGGTAGGAGTAGTTCAAATATGCTCCCCCACCCAAAAACCCCAATTTCCCACAGGTCCCCCAAGTTGAACCTCTCTGTGAGCTATTTTGCGGCTGCGGCAGTGGGTCCCCAAAAGGCATTGAAAAGTCAATCATTTAGTGATTTCCAGAGAAAAATACTATCTCCATGATAAACAGCATCAAAAAACACCCAGAATAAAAATGTTCTTATCCAAGTTTGAGCAATGTTAATAAAACAAATCTTTACCCATTGCAGTAACAAATGACTTCCAGAAAATAGGAGGGCAAAACCCCCGTCAGGAAGGTTATGTCACATTGTTAGGTTAGTTTAAATTTATTCGGCATGCGGTGTAGGGTGGCAGAAATACAGTGGAAATGGAAATACGCGGCACGGGATGGGACAGGACGGCAGTGAGGGTGGTTCACTAAGCGGGCCAGTGGTAACGGTTGGCAGCGGGTGGTGGTGGGTGAACAACAGGCATTGAAAAGTCAATCATTTAGTGATTTCCAGAAAAAAATAGTGACTCCATAATTAATTGCATTTTATTTTGCCCAGAAATAAGCAGTCAGTACCTCAAAATTTGTAGACTACCCTCTCATTAGTAATCCCTTAGAAAATTGGTTAGTTATCAAAATGTATATAGACAGGAAGTGATGAAAATTGAAAATAATCAAAGAATAGAGGAGCAGACTTGGATGGCATTTATCATCCTTGACTGTCATGATTCAGGAGAGCTGGCACCTTCCTAAGAATAACAATCAGTCGTGCATGAACGGTGCTTCGGCCTCAAATTTGGCAAGTGTTTGTTGTGGCATACTTTGTTCGATTTCCTGTCCATAAACCAAATATAATGCAGGCTTGATGGTTACTCTCAACCGGGGTGACTTCGGACAGTTTTCAAGGTTTTTTGCTTATGAAATTTTTGTTTCAAGGCCTAGGATCTATGCTGAGTGTGCATTTACTCTGTATTGTTAATGGCTAACATTACATGGTGCAACAGTTTCACGAAACTTAATAGTTTTTGTGCTAAGTGAAAAAATATGGGTGTCCGAAGTCACCCCATGTCTGGGGGGACTTCAGACAGTGGCTATATTTCATTGGGTTTACGTATCTGAGCCTGTTTGCATATTCCGGAGGTGACTTCGGACACTGTTGAACCGGGAAAAAAAAATGGCAAAAAATCTTGGGAAAGAAGTTCCCACATTTCAGGTCAGTAGTAGCAGAAAAGTAAAAAATGGTCAATAATTTTGAAAAAAATGTTACTACAAAAAAACTATAAGATGTAGAGCACAGTTTTAGTTTTTTGGGGGAAGCTTAATGATCACATAATCACCACAAGAAATTTTTATAATGGTAGGGCAACATTCAAGTGTGTTAGGGCTCTTTTAAGTGCACACTGACGCAGCTTCGACGACGGGTGATGGTGCGCTGGGGCTGGTGTCCGTGGTGCGTTCGTACCTCGACAAGGCCTCACGCGGAAACTCACCCACCAGTCTGCTGACTTGTGCACGAAGAGGGTTGGGCAGGCGACGTGGCCGCCAGAGTTTTGAGCCCACACATCCGCCATCTCTCTTCTCGGTTAAACAAGAGATGCGGCGTCACTGACCAGGGCTGTCTGACGCTGAGCGATCTCACAGCTCTCCACAATATGTAGTTATATTTAGGTGTCCAAAGTCACCCCATTTTGAGCCATTTTTCGACATGCCTCCATTCAAGTGACATTTACAGGTGTGTAGGATATGTTAAGCACCCCTGAATCATTCTAACTTTTCTAGTTAACCATGTTTCTGATTGTTTTCTCTAGTTTTGATGTTGTGTGAAATACAAATCGTTCCTGCTACGAGAAGTTTTCCAAGTGGGGTAAATTTTTACGAAATCTCAAAAACACATTGTGCTTGTTTTCAAAACAGAAACGTGTCTCAAGAAAACAACATTCTTATTCGAAAACTATAAGGCAAAAGACAAATTCTCACACTAAAATCATCTAGCTTGTTGCAACTGGCTACGAGTTACCAACATGTCAACTTTTTACCCACTTTTTGTCTGAAGTCACCTCGGCTGATGTTACTGGCTGCAAACATTTTTTCACCAAACCATTCAGGTGTCAACAAACACTTGGCGGGCAAGTTGTGAACTAGCCATGTAAGCGAGCCTTTAGAACCCTGAACGCCAGATAAGTGAAACACACAAAGGCGCCAGTATGACTGTCATTTTCACATGAATGCATTAGCATGAGATTTTGTCAATCATTGAAACCAGCACACAATATTGACCAAGAGCAAGATATTACTATTAATTTCTGATGAGTGATGTTGGGGTTGAAAACATTACAAATTAATAGAGCTACTAGACAATGGCAGCTATTACTACTTGCCGTGCGTGGTGCACCACACCCACCCAGTGGCTATTCAAATACCTGCTAGCTATGCGAATTTCAATTTCCGTAATAAGAAGGAAAAATCTGCCACTGAATGTCTAAATTTAGGCCTGACAGTCTTCCCAAAGCACAAAACTTATGTAATCTTTTAAATTTTTCATAATCTGCAGCAAGCTCACCCTCGGCCACTACAGACACTCCCCCGCCCAGCACTGGCGCCCCTTCTCCCCCAGTCGCCCCATGGACACAGCCATCACCCATCTAAGGATTGGACACACCCGCCTCAATGCCCACCTGCACAGACTGAACATAGTCCGAGATCCACACTGCCCATGGTGCCCCACACAACCTGACACACCAGAACACCTCCTCCTCCACTGCCCAAGATTCCACTCCCTCCGCACCACCCTCAAAGCATCCTTAACCAGTCTCCGTATTCACAGGCCAACCCTAGAGGACCTGCTGGGCAGCGACGCCCTCAGCCCCAACACTGCCTTCCACGCCCTCAAGTGCACGCAAACCTTCCTGCAGAAGTCGGGGCAACTCGACAGGATCTAACTCCCGCCCTGGTGACAGGACGGCCAACACAATCAACGACTCCTGATAACAACTACCACTGACGGGGCTCTAGAGGCTGTGGGCCCACAGCCTAACTAGCCCCATAAAACACCCACGAAGAAGAAGCAAGCTCTTCCTTGAACCCCTCAATTTCTCTGGTCTTCAGAGCCAACCCACTACCGTGCGTTTTCCCTTCACTGGAGTGGAGGTATAATATCTTTATTTAAAATGAATTTGTAAACCCTGCATGAGGCGTTGGTAAAACAAGAATATGAGTTCCTTTTAAGGGAATTATTTTCGTGGGGATAAAGATGAGTAGTGATTCCCAATTAATACCAATTTTTTTTTCCCACCAGACATCGTGAGCCTGGAAACACCTGCCACGACACCTGTGCCCTGGCCGCCGTGCACCGCTGCCCGGCCCTGGGGTACGTGCCGGCACGGGCAGGGCGCCGCGGGGAGGCCAGGACAACACCCTACCAAGCAACACCCACACCGAGGCCCTCCCCTGATGCTCACCAGTCGCCCCTCCAGTCCTCCTGACGCAGTCCGCCGCTCTGGAGGACTTAGTGACCCGCGAGACGAGGCCCCCGCACCGGTACATCCTTCCCTGCTGCCTGCTGCTGTACCACACGGCCGTTCCAGCACTGCGCCGATTGCAGCCGGGATCCGTAAAACTAGGCAGAAATATACATTTCCTTCATAGTTATGCTTTGAAAATAAGCATAATATCATTACATTGATGGCTGATACCTCAATTATTTTGTTTACTCCATATCTTGCTTAACACTACAGCATCATGCCTTCACACTATTTCACCCAATTAGGCTAAATACATCTATAAATAAGTTTATTTGCTATTTTAAATATACAAATCAATATTATTTATATTATCTCCTTAGTTGATTTGAGTATCTCGTATATAAAACTGATTGTGTTTATCAAAATTTAGAAGACTATGTGCTGCTGTGAAAAATATCAAGGTGCGAAACGGCATGAGCCAGACTTAACTCAAGGGTCAATTATGTAAGCGGGAGGACGGGCTAAAAATGCAACCAGCCGTTACTGTACCCTGTGTATTATGTAATTATTCCACGTTTCACTTTCAGATTATGTTTCACAATTTGTCGTGTGAAGTTGTGAACTCCATGAGACTGAATCGCCAGAATAAATATCATTCACTTTTTTCTTCCTTCTTTTCAAGAGATACGCTTTCTGCAAGACCGTAGCAAGAGGTAATGAAGTCTGTGTAGTGCGGCGACTAGGCCTGATAAGGGAGCCTCCCATAACCCACTTGGCGAGTGGGGTACCTCTATGGCCGACTCGGTAAGGAGTGGCTCTCTCGTCATGCTAGTCGCGGGTTCAGTCTCGGGCAGCCGGCGAATACCCTAGCTCTCCTTGTCTTGATTAGTTTCTCGTGTGTTTCGATACACGCAGAGGACGTGTGGGGCCGAGAGAATAAAAGAAAAGAGAAAATCAAATCACGGTGCATTTCACTGGTGGCATAGCGGTGGGCATCCTCTCCTGCAATTCTGTTGAGTTTCCCCGACAGGTAGGATGGCCCATGCTCTCCGAGGGTAATATAAAATGGGAGAGTTAGAGGTATGTCTCTACGGGGACGTTGTGGAATAGTGAACCGATAGTGGTCACTGTCTAAGGTCTCAACACACAGATATTAATCTACATAGGCGGGAAAGCCGTGTAGTGCGGCGATTAGGCCTGATAAGGAAGCCTCCCATAACCCATTTGGCGAGTGGGCTACCTCTTTGGCCGACTCGGTAAGGAGTGGCTTTGCCGTCACGCTGATCGCGGGTTCAATCCCGGGTAGCCGGCGAATGCTACCCTCTCCTTGTCTTGATTAATTTTTCGTGTGTTTCGATGCACGCAGAGGACGTGTGGGGCCGAGAGAATAGTAGAAAAAAGAAAATCAAATCTCGGGGCATTTCATATGAACAGCTCATCATTAGACAGGTGTTGAGTACACCTATGTTAAGAGTAGACTTAGATCCCTTGTTAGTGAGTCTGTCACCAATCAGCTTGCATTGAGGTGTCAGGATAGTACGTCCCTCCAGCATTCACTATGCCCAAGTATCAAGTAGCCTATCTGCACCCACACTTCTGGCAAGCTTAGTGCATCCTATGATCTGGTGGTGATGCGGCTGAGGCTGGGCTACAGCTGTTACTGGGAGGTCAGTAGGGCTGACCCTGTATACCTTGCAGCTTGTGTGCCAGGCCAGGGGGTCACACGTACGCTCAATCACAATGTCCTGCAATGTCCTGCTATTAGTGCTTACTGCCCACAGGGCCACTGGGATCTGTCTGAGCTGGGCCTGGTGGGCTGGTTCATTAACAATAATATTTTTTCAGCTGTGCTCAGTGAGTATCCTGCATTTGCCCCTAGATTTTAGTTCATACCATTAATTGTATCTTTTTAGTTTCCTGGTGCTACGTACCTCCTCATGTCTCACTAGTTGTATAATCGCATTACGTACTGCCTGAGGGTTGGGATGGCATGTTGCTCCCTTCTCCTTTGTTGTTTACTTGCAGCAATAAACTATCATTCAATCAATCAATAGATATCCGTATAAAAACCTGTGTTTGGTAACCAAATAACCAAGCACTCAAGATCTATATGGATCTTGAGAGCACTGCTGATCTCAAAATATATGGCTTAGTTAAGGTGAATTTCTCATGGCATTATTTTTGAGAAAATCATTTTTCATGTTTTTTTCGCGATTCATCAAGTTAAAGGCCTAAAAAAAAGAAAAAAAAGCTATCCTGCTCATGAAAAGTTGTTTATAATCCACTTTTAAAAGCCGAGCCGCACGTGACTAGACCTTTAATTTTGACGCTAGGAGCAAGAGACTGAAATATTATGGGTATTTGCTGATTTTTCGTCTGTCTGTTCGATTTCTTTTAGTTTGATTTAGTCCACCTTTTCATGAGAACGTGTTCTGTCAAGCTGGAGACGAAAAAACGTAGATTTTTATCCTATGACTCCCTTAGACTTTTCTATGCACTCTGGCTCAGCTCAAGAAAGCATCTGCAGCTCACTATGCTACAGGAAGCTTATAAATACTGGCCAGGAACTTAGGTGGAGTGTGGCAAAGCAGCCTACCTCTGGTAAACCAAAAAACCCTCATGAAACATATGTTCCGATGATCCCCAGGGTAAAGTAAAACATTACCGCGAAAGGCCAGAAATATATCAGTCTCATACTTTTAAAGATAATTCAGCTACAACCATTTTATCGGGGTTAGATGACCACATGATAAAGATGACACCTACCAAATTTCATCCAGATAAGTCTAATACTTTATGAGATATGGGGTAATATGTAATGTTTTTTTTCAACGCTAGTTTCTCAGGAATCTACTATTGGAGGTTTTAAAAATTAACCAGAAATTCATTTCTTTATCAAACTGTACAATTTTCTCAACACCTATTATTGAGCCATGTCCCTAACACTTCCTTATTCTGAAATTTAAGATCAATAATTTCAAGTATTTTATTTTCAATTTACAAAAAAAAGTGTACCCGTTTTTTAGATATATAAAAATAGAACAAAACTAAAAATCTGAAATTCTGGAATAAGGACATTATAAAAAATATAGGTTGAATTTTAAAGCTAAGTAAAGTGGAACTGCCTTTTGTTCCATACTGAGAAGTAGATAGCTTATACGTTTACATGATTGATTGATTGATTGATAGTTATTGTTGCAAGTAAAACAACAAAGGAGAAGGGAGGAGCATGCCATCCCAACCCCCAGGCAGTACAGAGTGTGATTATACGACTAAGGATACATGCAGGGGCGGATACAGGGGGAGGGCCCAAGGGGCCCGGGCCCCCCAAAAAAATCTCCCCCCCCCCCCAGAAAATCTCGAGTGTATGCGTTTAGTGGGTACAGAGCTGACTCGCTTATAATGTGCTGCAACTATAATACGGAATGTGTCGTCCTGCTGTAGGCATATGCAGGCGCGGATACGGGGGGGGTGGGGAGCTAGATGGCCCGGGTCCCCCCTAAAATATATTAGGATAATTAAAATATTTGAAATACACATAAATTGAGAAAACAAAATATATTTAAGATATCCCTAAAAAGCTAGAGAGCTGGGGAGCGAAGCCGGCCGCCGCTAGATAGCTCTGGACGCTGTCCTCTAAACTTTAAAAAAATTATCCGCTATAGATTCCTTGGGCTTTACTATGCGGAAGTGGACGGGATGCTCAGGCAAGATTTTTTTTTTTTCGGTGTCTGATGTAATTTTTCACTCTCCTGCAGGGCCAGGGCACAACGGGCATGTACCCAGGGCCCCGCGCTCTTATGGGGCCCGCACTCTTCTAACAATCTATATACTCGTACAGGGCCGTAGTGCGCCGTACCCATGGGGGGGAGGGGCCGGGGGTGTCGGACGACCCCCCTATCTGCTAAAGTGTCCACTTTCTGAGAGAGTCAAAACGAAATCTGGTACCTTTCTGTTGCATTTCTGGAGAACTCAGGATTTTCTTTATTTATTTTCAGTATTTAAGTTACGGAATCGTATATTGAATATTATAGAGTAAGATTTAAAGGCCCAGGAAAAAAAATCTTAATGACCTCATTCCTCGCATGCAAGCAGAAAGAGAATTTCAGTAGAGGCCACTATCATCATTCGGCACTTCGAAGAGGAAATAAGGGAAGACTTCCTTGCCTTTGTGCACGCCCAAGACCTCACCGGTAAAGGTTTAGCCTGGCTCCTTTTGCGCACCGTTGAAGACCTCGGATTGGACATGGCCAAGTGCAGGGGATTTGGTTTCGATGGAGCAAGTGCTATGATGGGTATATTCAAAGGGTGTGCCGCAGTACTCATGAAGAAGTACACCCTGGCCAAGCCAATCCATTGCTTTAACCACCGGCAGAATCTAGTACTGACGAAGGCGTGTGACGTCAAGGAAGTGAAGATCGCTCTTCAAACACTGACCGAGGTGTACAACTTCGTTCATTCTTCGAATATGCGCTCTCTCCGCTTCACAGAGGTTGTCAAGCTTACCTCGGCCAAGCGCGAAAAGCTTGTTCCCCTGTGCCCCACCAGGTGGATTGAGAGGCATGACGCAGTGCTGGTTTTCGTTGAATTTCTGCCTGTCATCGCTGTTTTTCTCGAGGAGGAACTTGACGCCACCGCTGGGCTCCTCATCGCCATACGTGTTCCCCGCTTTCTCGTTGGACTGGTTGTAGTGGAGTGTATATTGGCGCATACTCTCGAGCCGAGCCGAACTCTTCAGAGAAAAGATGGCGACCTGGTGTCAGCCTATGCCACGATTCGTGGCATCGAGACCATTTTTGCCAAGTTCAGAGCAGATGCGGTGAATCATTTCCACGACGTGTTCATGAAAGCGGAAGAGCTTTTGGTCGAGGTGGGGTCATCGCATGACACCATCCCTGCACCACGACTCCGTGGACGACAGACCCAGCGATCAAATGTTCCGTGCGAGAATGCTGAGGAGTACTACGGCCGGGCGGTGTACATTCCGTTCGTGGACCACGTCTTGGCTGAGTTGAAGAGTCGGTTCGGCGACGACACAGTGCCTGTCGCACTTCAGCTCAAGCAACTCCTCAAAGGCCCCGAAACGGATGTTGCGGCTGTGCTTCAAGCGGCGAAGCTCTACGAGCTTGACATCGAATCCCTGACACTCGTGAAGGCGGAAGCGGAGCGCTGGGCATTATCTGTTCCGGTCTTCCAAACTATCAAAGAAGCCCAGGCACACGCCAGCACCAGCATGTTCCCCAATCTCGCCATTCTCTTGAAAACTTTTTTGACGCTTCCAGTCTCCGACGCGGAAGCCGAGAGGTCTTTCTCCGGCTTAGCCGGTGTGGTTTCCTCCCGGCTTAGCCAGGAGGAAACCACACCCTGATAGTGAGGTCAGGCCGCAGGTGTACAGTACTGCGCAGGATGTCAGGTCACCAGACCCACAGGTGAGGGGTACTGAGGTAGCAGTGAGGTCAACAGCCACGCAGGTGGTTGGTGTGGTAGGGGTAATTGAGGATAGTCAGGTCTGACGCCCTATTCCAGTGATACGACAGTTGATAGATGGCGCACACTCGACGAATAAGTTAATTAAACATCTTTTATGTAAATGTCCGTAGCAACAACCCGTTGTAACAACAAAGAGTTGTGATTGACGGATTTAACTCTCCAGTGTGCCGGTCACTCTAGGGGCTCGGTTCGCTGGGTGACTCTCTTCATTATTATGCTCTTGCACACTGATGTGGATCATTTAATTAATAGTTAAAATAGCGATCGACAAAAGACAGGTAACTCGGTTCTCACAGTAAAAGACAGGCAAAGCGGACAAATGGATCAAAACATCCACGTGCAGACATCAAATGCATGGAGATTGTTGCGCAAAAGATAGAGTGTAATTACGAGGTACACCACAAGGGAACAAAAGTAATGAAGGGGAATACTTGAATTGTTGGGGAAATATTGGGGTATTTTTATAATTATTTTTAATTTTCTGAATTCGAAATTCATACAATGGGGTTACCATACCAGGGATACTTTTCAAATGGTCTTTTGTTTCCTTTAAATAATACTTCGTCAAGCATACAGTAAATAATATAAATTGTCACTTACCTTGCCATACATTTACGCGTGCTAATATGGTCGTATGTTGCAGTCAATTTTTATTTTTAATATTTTATTTTTACATTGTAATAAGTTAACAGCAATAGAGTTACCCTATTGTGTAATGAATTTTACAATGAGGCGAATTTTTACATCAGGCCTTTTAGTTTTTTTATTTGATCTTTTCATTTCATCATTTATTTATTTGAATTTGATTAACCTAGCGTTTCCCTAGCACAAACATAAAGGAAGAAGAAAAATCAGAAAAAAGAAAAAAATTAGCTATAAATGCTACATCAAAAAATTTTATAAAAATTTCTAATATAAACTAATAAAAAACAAAAAAAAAAAAAACAAAAAAAAACATAAAAAAGTAGAATAGTAATAGTTTTGCTTTTGATTTTTGAGCCCAGTAAACTCTTTTTATTTATCTTTTTTAAACTTTAAATTTTTTTTTTAAATTTTTTAAAAAAATTTTTTTTTTTTTTTTTATAAAAATTTAATTTCAAAAAAATTTCCAAAATTTTCATCAACTTTGTCACCTGAAAAATGGTGATCCTCTGATAATATCTTAAATCTATGCATATCCTAGAAAACATGAGCATCTCATACCTTACTGGACCTGGGGATTAAAATCGCGTCAAACTCCAATTCAAATCGTTCTTCATCGATGCAGCAAAATCGCGCGAACAATCATGCAATCACAAAAGAAACTTATACCATTATAAAAACTTTTGTATAAGAATAAAGATGTAATACTTCCGCTCTATAAAATCTTAGTATAATACTGCGCTTGGTCTCCCCACCATTTGCGGACATTGCTAAACTAGAAGGTGTTCACTGTCGGGTGTCTGCATTCGACATTCAAAAATCCCAACACAACGCCGCGAAATTGTACTTTCCACCACTAACATTCTCTTTTGTTCTTCTTTCTCTCGAGGAAAAGGAGGAGAAGTGAAAAAAATCTAATGGAGGAAAAATAATCGAATGAATACAGATTTAAATAAAATTGTGACACTTTGCGAACTAGGAACAATCGAACTAGGAACAAAAACTCTAAACAAAGGCAGACTGCACCAAATTTTCTTTCAAATTTTTCACTGTGCGAGAATGTTCCTGTAGAATGGAATAAGAATCCCAGTGGTCCAGGTAACACGTCCTACTCTTTAACTCAAGAAACCTTCGCTCAACAAATCACACTTATTCAACTTAATAGAAACTAGCATCTTTGGAGCTTTCTGATTAATATAAAAAACAAATAAGTTTAAGTTTAAGGACACAGACCACTAATGAACCAAAGGTCTGTGTGGTCTGATTTTCTATGTAAATCTATGTAAAAATCACTCAGAAGCGTAGCCACTTGATAATACATGCAATTACTGAAAAACCCGACTTCATTTTGATCACGGAAACATGGCTGAATATGCGCGATAAACATCACTTAGGTGAAGTAGCTATAAATGGTTACAATGCGTTTGCTAAGTGTCGTCTAAACAAAAAAGGAGGAGGTGTAATAATATGTATGCGAATAATAATTTAGAAGTCATTCAGCTAAACATAGCCAAAAGAGAGGCTTATGATTCTTTGTCCGTACAAGTAACGATCAATAATGAAAAGTATGTTCTGGGCGTAATTTACCGACCTCCTAAATCAAATGAAGATATTGATGGAAATCTCTAAGCAGAGATAAATAGAATTATCAGAAATAAAAATGCAATAATTTGCGGTGACATCAATAACCCCTCCGTTAACTGGAATGCACTTTCTGGCGACAGAGAAGGAGAGAGATTAATTGACTTTGCACAAGATTCATTTCTTAATCAAACTGTTACCATGCCGACACGCGGAAATAATATTCTTGATTTAATCTTCGCGACCGATAGTCATCTCATAACTGCCTGTGAGGTAGGCGAGCCATTTGCAAGCAGTGACCACAACATAATAAGATGTGCTTTGAATATTGAAACAAAAGCACGAGCAAACTCACTCTTAATACCTAATTATAGTAAAGCAAATTTTACGGACCTAAAAAGAGAACTGGCTTCAGTAAATTGGAATCATTTGCTCAACAACGTCAGCGTTCAAGAAATGTATAATCGTTTTACTGCAAAAATTACAGCGAACGTAAATAAATTCACACCACTCAAGGTACGAAGGACTGATAATAAAAAACCGTTGTGGATGAATAATTACCTAAAAAAAATCATCGTCGAAAAAAGAAAACTTTATAAGAAATATAAACTGACACATAATTCACAGGATCATACTAATTACATCAATGTCAAGAGAGAGTGCGAAAGGAAAATCAGAAAACAGAAACGCGAATATGAGATGAAAATATCACTTGATGCCAAGAAAAATCCAAGGTTATTTTTCAGTTACATAAGAAACAAAAAAACTGTTAAAAATAATATCGGCCCACTACTATTAAGTGGCAATACGATTAGTGATGATAAAGGCATGGCGTCGGTCCTAAATTCAACCTTTAGTAGCGTATTTACAAAAGAGAACATGACATCAATTCCAGCCCCGAAGAAAATTTTTCAAGGCCCTGAAGAACATAAGCTTGCATTGACCGAAATTGATATCAGCGAAGTGCGTGCGTACCTGCAGAGAATAGATCCAAATAAATCTCCGGGCCCCGATAATTTATCTCCTCGCGTGTTAAGAGAATGTAGTCAACAGCTAGAATTAACCATAACATTAATATTCAACAAGTCATTATCACAGGCCAGTGTGCCTCTCGAGTGGAAAAAGGCCAATATTACCCCGATCTTTAAAAAAGGAGACAAAAAACCAGCCAGTAATTATCGTCCTATCAGCCTTACGTCTGTCCTAATTAAACTATTCGAAAAAATAATCAGGGATAAAATGACCACTTTCCTTGAAACAAATGAATTGATAACTGATAGTCAGCATGGATTTCGTAGTAATCGGTCTTGCCTTACCAACCTATTAACCTTTTTCAACGATGTTTATACATGTTGGGACGCCCGAAGCCCATATGACGTAATTTACCTAGATTTTCAGAAAGCGTTTGATAAAGTTCCTCACGTTAGGTTTATTTCAAAACTGCGTTCCCACGGTATTAACGACCATCTATGTGCGTGGATTCATGACTGGCTTACCGACAGAAAACAACATGTAGTTCTTAATGGTGAAGCATCGGATTGGCAACCCGTCACCAGTGGCGTTCCCCAAGGTTCGGTCCTGGGGCCAACACTATTCATAATATACGTGAACGACTTAGAAACTGATATCCTATCAAAAGTAGCCAAATTCGCCGACGACACCAAATTAGGAGGTACGGTAATGAACAGTCAAAGTTGCGAAAACATTCAATCAGACTTAATAAGACTTGCCGACTGGAGCGAAAAATGGCAAATGAGTTTTAACATAGATAAATGTAAAGTAATGCACATAGGTGAAAAAAATCCTAACTTTAAATATCAGATTCAAGGACATGAGCTCAGCGAAGTAAAACAAAAAAAAGATCTTGTATCATTATCAGTAACACTCTTAAAATGAGTGATCAATGTTCTGCAGCGAGTAAAAAAGCCAATATGATGTTGGGATTAATCTCAAGAAACTCTGATTATAAATCACCCGAACTTATGAAGAGATTATATTTAGCATTTGTAAGACCACACTTAGAATACGGCGTTCAGTTCTGGTCACCGAACTATATCAAAGATCAAGTTTTGCTAGAAAAGATACAGCGACGAGCAACCAAACAAATTCCAGCGCTCCGAAACTTGCCATATGACGAGCGTTTAAAGCGTTTAGATATGTTTTCCCTAAAAAAGCGAAGGATAAGAGGGGACTTAATTGAAGTGTTCAAAATCCTTAATGGATTCGATAACATTAACCCAGATAGTCTATTTCAGAGAGACACCAACACAAGAACACGCAGCAACGGTATGAAGTTAAAGGGAAATCGATGTAACACATTGGTGCGCAGAAGTTTTTTCAATAACAGAGTCGTCGATCACTGGAATAGACTCCCACCGTCAGTAGTTAGCGCACAGACTATCAATAGCTTTAAGTCTTCTTTGGATAAGTACTTCAGGGATATAAGATTATACTGACCATTTTTCGCATGTTTTCAGACAGATTGCAGCAAGACCTCAACCTACATTCATATAATTCTCCCCCACAACCTAGATTGCAAGTAGCGAAAGTAACAATAGAGTAAAGCAACAGTTAATGTCCGCATGACAGGTGGAGTGAGGTGTGGGTGCAGTAAGGTGACAGGTTACTGGTGCGTGCCTAGTACCGCCGGTAAAACGAGGATCAAGCCTCCACCTGTGCCCCTGAAACTACACCTCATCCATCGTGGGTATTAGGGGGTATTTTGGGGCTGCCCTGTGTAGGCCACTCGTCCTCTTCCAGTTTCCCTGTATTTCTATGTTCTTATGTTCTTATGTAATGAAGTCATTTTCCCCCACAGCTTAGGTTACCAGTAGTGTAGGTTATGGGTAGTAATTTCCTCTTATTTCTCTCTTTACTGTAAAATTTCCATGGCCCTTTCTTCCTTAAAGGTACATGGTGTTCTCTTCTAACTATTTCCTGCCGGCACGTTGCCGGAGGGAGAGGTAGGTGGGGAGCAGCCTTCATCTTTTCTGTCCTATCCTACCACATGTAGATTACTAGTAGTAGCGGTAGTAAACAGACACCCTCGCCATTGACCGATAAGTCTTCTGGTGTCTGTTCTTCCTATGTATTCCTATCCTCCTCCTCCTTTTCCTCCATGAATATTCTGCTGACGTTCTTCAGCGTGTTCTTCATTGTGCCAGTCATCGTTTCTTCCCCATCCTTCTTCTTTGGGTTTCTCCCTGTCTTCTCTACTGCCTCATTCACATTCTCATCGTACTCTTAGTCCTCTTCATCTTTATCTCTTGTCTTCTTTCTTCGCCTTGCTCTTCGTTTCCGTTTTTGTTTTCTTCTTTCACTGACTTTCATTGAGGTGGTCTTCTGTCTTCATCTTCATTTGTCTTTTATATTAATCTCATCGCACACAGCCTCAAATGACTCACTATGATTCTCCACATATCGTCAAATAACACAATCTTCCAAACTCGTATCCCTGTTCCTCGACAAAACTCAGTTGTCACTGGTCATGCAGTTTAACATCCTAGTCCTAAACTCAAATATTGATTGGAAAATATATACATATATATCTCTTATATATATATCAGCTTATATATAAGGTATGGGCGTTCTGTATCGCCTCCTTTTTTCCTCCTCCCAGATGCTATCCATATATATGGGCTTTGTCCGCCCTCTTTTGGAGTATGCGTCTCATGTCAGGGGGGGCTTCACACGCAGCCCTTTTGGACGGAGTGTCTCTCCTCTTACTGACAGTCTCCTACCTCTTAAATTCCGCTGCAGTGAAATACATCTGTCTATATTCTACCTCAATTTTAATGCTGACTGCTCTTCTAGATTTTCTACCACCCCCGTGGCCGTTGCACACGACTTTCTGCTTTAGCTCATCACTATACTGTCCAAATCCTTTTGCAAGAGTTGACCAGTATCTTCATTCTTTCATCCTAACTGGTAATCTGTGGAGCAGCCATCATTCTTCTGTATATCCTCCTGCCTACGACTATATCCTTCAAGAGAGGAGTATCAAGTCACCTCTTCTAAATATGACCTATTTTGGCAACTCATATATACTTTTTATAGGAGCAGTAATTTGTGGGCTTTTTGTCTTCATGTTTTGGCCTGAGCTGCTTCCATTGTGTAAAAAAAAAAACGTTCATAGTCGTCCTCTTCATTATCCTTCATCCGTATTGTCTCGACTTCTTCTCTTACTTATCTCCATCCCGTTGCGCTGCCACCACAAATTAATTTCTATCCATTCTTCCCTGCCGTCGCCGTCACTCGATTTGCTTACCTTACCTTCGCTACCTTCGCTTTCCTGCCCTCCGTCGCTCGTTCAGCTGCCACCTTGCCTTCCCTGCCTCGCCTAAGCCGCAGTTGGCGAGGGAGCAGTCCTAAAGACGGGTATCCATAATCCGCAATCGCACTAAGATTGATTATGAAGGTTGGGCGTTAAGAGGGAGTGAAAAGGCAGAAAGCAGAGGAGAGGAATCTAAGGTGGAAATGCCCCTCGCGTTTGTATATCATGTCTTCCTCCTTTTCATTCTCCTCCCTATGTCTTTTCAAAGCTCTATGTCTGTTTCCCATATCCAAATTCCTGGTCACTCTCACTCTTTCATTTTTTCCTTAAGCTCATTCCTTCCCTCCTTTCCCATCTCATCTTTACCTTCCTTCTTCCTCTCCAAAAGTCTTCACTTTTCACCTCCCTTCCTTATCTGCCTTCTTCTCCTCTCCTAGTTTCTCTTCCTCTCTCCTTTTCCCTTCCAGTTCAAAGCTTACTTTTCTTCATCTCCCCTCTAACCCCTTCCTTGTTCTCCTTATTCCTAACAGATCATCTTCTTTCTACTCTCCTACTTCCCTTCCCTTTTTTGTCCACCTATTCTCCTCCTCCTCCTCTTCGAACTTTTCCTGCCCCTCGCCCTCCATCTCCTTTGCCTCACCCCACACACACACACACACACAAACCAGTCGTCATTGTCCTGGCCTAAAAAAAAAAATTACATATATCGAGTCGTTGAATTATCCCGCTTGTTCTCGTTAACCTACTGCACACCTCGTCTCGTTCTGTACATTATCATATTTGAAAGTTAAGTGTTTGGGATTCTTTTATACTTTATTGTGTTTTGGTTAAGATGATATCTGTGGGATTGATTTTCATTTGTTTGTTTTCTGTATTTTCGCGTCAAGTCAATTCCCGAAATTTTACTCTTTGCT
>NC_066534.1:6668713-6811213 GCF_024679095.1 Eriocheir sinensis | reverse complement strand
TTCATCCCTCACGCTGGTAAACTCTGCAACAATCTAACTTCATCTGTATTTCCTCCTGCCTACGACTTGAACTCTTTCAAGAGGAGGGTATCAGGACACCTCTCCTCCCGAAATTGATCTTTCTTTCAGCCACCTTTTGATTCTTTTTGGGCAGCAGTTTTTTTTTTTGCCTCCTTTGTTGTAAAAAAAAAAAAAATATATATATATATATATATATATATATATATATATATATTTTTTTTTTTACAACAAACGAGGCAGCTCAATGGGTACAAAGAAACAAACAATAATAAAAAGTCTTACTGCTGCTCCTAAAAAGAATCAAAGAGGTGAAAGAGAGGTCAATTTGGAGGATTCTTGAAAGAGTTCAAGTCGCAGGCAGGAGGAAATACAGATGAAGGAAGATTGTTGCAGAGTTTACCTGCGTCAGGGATGAAAGAGTGAAGATGCTGGTTAACTCTTGCAGAAGGGGTTTGGACAGTATAGGGATGAGCATGAGGATTGTCGTGTACGGCAATGCGGGAGGGGGGGAGGCATGCAGTTAGCAAGTTCAGAAGAGCAGTTAGTGTGAAAATATCGATAGAAGATAGAAAGAGAGGCAACATCGCGATGGAATTTAAGTGGAAGAAGACTATCAGTAAGAGGAGGAGAGCTGATGAGACAGAGAGCCTTAGACTCCACTCTGTCCAATAGAGCTGTGTGAGTGGAGCCCCATCACACGTGGGATGCATATTGAAGTGGCGGAGACGATTCAGAACGCTCAACCTCGAGGAAGCTGATTTAGTGAGAGAGGAGATGTGAAGTTTACAGTTAAGATTTTGAGTTAAGGATAGACCGAGGATATTTAATGTTGAAGAAGGTGACAGCCTAGTATTGTTGAAGAATAGGGGATAGGTGTTTGGAAGACTGTGTCGAGTTGATAGGTGGAGAAACTGAGTTTTTGAGGCATTGAAGGACACAAGGTTCCTTCTACCCCAATCGGAAATGATAGCAAGGTCTGAGGTTAAGCGTTCTGCAGCCTCCAGCCTGGAGTCATGTAATTCTTGTTGGGATGGTCTTCTATTGAAAGAAGTTGAATAATGCAGAGTGGAGTCATCAGCGTATGAATGAATAGGACAGGTTTTTTGTTATGGAAAGAAGATCATTTATGAATAACAGGAAGAGATTGGGTGATAGGACAGAGCCCTATTAAACACCACTGTTAATAGGCTTAGGGGAAGAACAGTGACCGTCTACCACATCAGAGATAGAACAGCCGGAAAGGAAACTGAAGATAAAGGAACAGAGAGAAGGATGGAATCCGAAAGAGGGGAGTTTAGAAAGCAAAGACTTGTGCCAGACTCTGTCGAAGGTTTTCGATATGTCTAGCGCAACAGAGAAAGTTTCACCGAAACGGCTAAGAGAGGATGACCAAAAGTCAGTTAAGAGAGCAAGAATATCGCCAGTAAAACGCCCCTTGCGGAACCCATACTGGCGATCAGAGAGAACGTTAAAAGTGGAAAGGTGCTTTTGAATCTTCCGGTTAAGGATTGATTCAAAAGCTTTAGAAAGACAGGAAAGTAAAGCTATTGGGAGGTAGTTTGAGGGATTGAAACGGTCACCCTTCTTAGGCACAGGCTGTACAAAGGCGTGCTTCCAACAGGAAGGAAAAGTAGATGTTGATAGGCAGAGACGAAAGAGTTTGACCAGGCAGGGTGTCAGCACGGAAGCACAGTTTTTAAGGACATCAGGCCCATAAGCGTTCTTAGAGTTGAGGCCAGAGAAGGCATAGAAAACATAATATGAAGAACCTTAATAACAGGCATGAAGGAGTCAGAGGGGGGATGAGTAGGATGAATATGCCCAGAATTGTCCAGAGTTGAGTGGAGTTCTTACAGAATGTTTGGGAGAAGAGTTCAGCCTTAGAGATAGATGAAACGGCAGTGCTGCCGTGTGTGTATGTGTGTGTGTGTGTGTGTGTGTGTGTGTATATATATATATATATATATATATATATATATATATATATATATATATATATATATATATATATATATATATATATATATATATATATATATATATATATATATATATATATATATATATATCTTTGTTTTTCTGTCTATTTATATATTTATATATATATATATATATATATATATATATATATATATATATATATATATATATATATATATATATATATATATATATATATATATATATATATATATATATATATATATATATATATATATATATATATATATATATATATATATATATATATATATATATATATATATATATATATATATATATATATATATATATATATATATATATATATATATATATATATATATATATGAGGGTTGGCAATGATTAAATTAAATTGATTTAATCAAATGATTAAATCATTGATTTTATACTAAAAATAAATAATGATTTATTTATTTATTTTTGACTAAAAGTTAAATTAAACTTTGTATATCTCCGGTAAAGTAAAGAAAGCAACAGGACTTAACAAGCATTTACTGTAGATGCCATTGAACTGGTAATCTCACAAAAGCAAACTGCAGAGGCACTGACTGAGTGACCAACTGGTGGAAAATACATGTACTGTTCTGAGTTTAGTGAGTTCTCTTGCTCTAATGTTGCCAACTTGCCATATGTTTTTACTAGGTAAAAAATCAGCTTCCTTTAATATATATATATATATATATATATATATATATATATATATATATATATATATATATATATATATATATATATATATATATATATATATATATATATACCGTCTTGGAGACCGGCCCAACATTCGAGACCTCTTCCTTACCTCACAGCTTTCTGCTTAGTCTGTCAAACTGGTCTCTCCGGTGGGCTCCTCCGAGCACACTCTTAATTCTGCATCCGGTCCTCTCGCTCCTGCACATCCTCTAGACCCACCGAAGAGGCGATGCTTCTGGCATTTTGCTTCAGCTCGGTGGGACGACCTGAGGATGTACTTTTCCGATTTCCCGTGGAATGGCTATTGCTTCCAGGTGAGAGACCCCTCTGTGAGTGGCAGCGCATCACATAGGTGATTATCTTTGGAATGGAGTCATACATTCCACGTACTTCCTATACTCCTCATGCTAATAAGACTTGGTTTAATCACGCTTGTTCTCGTGCTGTCAATGATAGAGAGGTAGCTCACAAAAGATACCAGAGCCTTCAAACTAATGCTAATTATGAACTTTACATTTCTGCTCGAAATCGTGCCAAATCTATTCTCCGACTAACCAAAAATTCTTTCATTAATAGAAAATGTCAACACCTTGCTTTCTAACTCTTCCCGTGACTTCTGGCATCTAGCCAAAAACATCTCCTCCAACTTCACTTCTTCATCTTTCCTCCACTCCTCAGTCCTGACGGCAACACTGCCGTCTCATCGATCTATAAGTCTGACCGCTTCTCTCAAACTTTTTCTAAAAACTCCACTCTGGACGATTCTGGGCATATTCCTCCTACTCATCCCCCCTCTGACTCCTTTATGCCTGTTATAAAGATTCTTCAAAATGATGTTTTCTATGCCCTCTCTGGCCTCAATCCTCAGAAGGCTTATGGACCTGATGGAGTGCCTATTGTCCTTAACAACTGTGCCGCCGTGCTGTCACCCTGCCTGGTCAAACTCTTTCGCCTCTGCCTGTCAACATCTACCTTTCCTTCTTGCTGGAAGTATGCCTTCATACAGCCTGTGCCTAAGAAGGGTGACCGCTCCAATCCCTCAAACTACCGTTCTAAAGCTTTACTTTCTTGTCTATCTAAAGCTTTTGAATCAATCCTTAACCGGAAGATTCAAAAGCACCTTTCCACTTCTGACCTTCTATCTGATCGCCAGTATGGGTTCCGCAAGGGGCGTTCTACTGGTGATCTCCTAGCCTTCTTAACTGACTCTTGGTTATCCTCTCTTAGCCGTTTCGGTGAAACCTTTGCTATTGCGCTGGACATATCAAAAGCTTTTGATAGGGTCTGGCACAAATCTTTGCTTTCCAAACTACCCTCCTACGGTTTCTATCCTTCTCTCTGTACCTTTATCTCCAGTTTCCTTTCTGACCGTTCTATTTCTGCCGTGGTAGACGGTCACTGTTCTTCCCCTAAATCTATTAACAGTGGTGTCCCACAGGGTTCTGTCCTATCTCCCACTCTTTTTCTGTTGTTCATTGATGATCTTCTTTCCAAAACGAACTGTCCTATCCATTCCTACGCCGATGATTCCACTCTGCATTATTCAACTTCTTTTAATAGAAGACCCACCCTTCAGGAACTTAACGACTCAAGGCTGGAGGCTGCAGAACGCTTAGCCTCAGACCTTACTATTATTTCCGATTGGGGCAAGAAGAACCTGGTGTCCTTCAACGCCTCAAAAACACAGTTTCTCCACCTATCCACTCGACACAGTCTTCCAAACAACTATCCCCTATTCTTTGACAACACCCAGCTATCACCTTCCTCAACACTAAACATCCTCGGTCTATCCTTAACTCAAAATCTCAACTGGAAACTTCATATCTCATCTCTTACTAAATCAGCTTCCTCGAGGCTGGGCGTTCTGTACCGTCTCCGCCAGTTCTTCTCCCTGCACAGTTGCTGTCCATATACAGGGGCCTTGTCCGCCCTCGTATGGAGTATGCATCTCATGTGTGGGGGGGCTCCACTCACACAGCTCTTCTGGACAGAGTGGAGGCAAAGGCTCTTCGTCTCATCAGTCTCCTCCTCATACTGATAGTCTACTACCTCTTAAATTCCGCCGCAATGTTGCCTCTCTTTCTATCTTCTATCGATATTTCCACGCTGACTGCTCTTCTGAACTTGCTAACTGCATGCCTCCCCAACTCCCGCGGCCCCGCTGAACTCGACTTTCTACTCATGCTCATCCCTATACTGTCCAAACCCTTATGCAAGAGTTAACCAGTATCTTCACTCTTTCATCCCTCACGCTGGTAAACTCTGGAACAATCTTCCTTCATCTGTATTTCCTGCCTACGACTTGAACTCTTTCAAGAGGAGGGTATCAGGACACCTCCTCCCGAAACTGACTTATCTTTCGGCCACCCTTGGATTCTTTTTAGGAGCAGCAGTGGCGGGCTTTTTTTGTTGATGTTTACTTTTTTGTGCCCTTGAGCTGTCTCCTTTGCTGTTAAAAAAAAAAAATATATAAATATATATATATATATATATATATATATATATATAAATATATATATATATATATATATATATATATATATATATATATATATATATATATATATATATATCTATATATATATATATATATATATATATATATATATATATATATATATATATATATATCCTGCTGAGTGATTTGAAAGTCTCCATAGATTACTGTAAGTTTAAGTTTAGGGCCTGTAAGTCAGAGCACAGTCAAGGATCCAGATACATACTTGTTCAATACTTGTTTGTAGTTGGTACAGGACCAGGTTTAGGACAGACAGTTGCCTGAAGTTGTCATTCTCATGACAGCATATTATATCATTACCATACAGAAGAATATCTAGTTTTATTATGTTACTGTTTGGTTGCTAACCTTGGTTATTATTATGATATATTCCCTGCCAAGTTAGTAAAGATTAAAGGAAGCTGATTTTTTACCTAGTAAAAAAATATATGTCAATTTGGCAACATTAGAACAAGAGAACTCACTAAACTCAGTACAGTACATGTACTTTCCACCAGTTGGTCAGTTACAGTCAGTGCCTCTGCAGTTTGCTTTTATTAGATTACCAGTTCAGTGGCATCTACAGTATATGCTTGTTCAAGTCCTGTTGCTTTATTTTCTTTACCAGAGACATACAAAGTTTAATTAAACTTATGGAATACTTTTAGTCAAAAATAAATAAATAAATCATTATTTATTTTTTAGTTTAAAAATCAGTGATTTAATCATTTGATTAAATCAATTTGATTTAATCATTGCCAACCCTCATATATATATATATATATATATATATATATATATATATATATATATATATATATATATATATATATATATATATATATATATATATATATATATATAATTATATGATCGATCGATGACACTTTGCGAACAAGGAATCATGGCACAAAACTTAAATGTAGGCAAGTAAATTCAGACTGCACCAAATTTTTCTTCACCAACGTTGTAGTGCGAGAATGAAATAATCTCCCACCTTCAGTGGTCCAGTGTAACACGATTGACTCCTTTAAAAACAAGCTCGACCGACACTTCCTTCAACTTAATATTAACTAGAGTAGAAATGCAAAGTTTTGGAGCCATCTGATTAATGTAGAATCACTTAGGTTAAGGACAGATCACCTAGTCTTGACCATGGGGTCTGTGTGGTCTGATTTTCTATGTAAATCTCTCTCTCTCTCTCTTCATCTGTCTATATGTTATTTATTTGTCTGTCTGTCTGTCTGTCAGTCTGTTTGTCTATCTGTCTGTCTGTCTCTGTCTGTCTGCTGTATACCACTATGAATTCTATAGCCTCAACGAAAGGAAAGCAGAAATCATTATCAAGCTCAGAGAAGATGCAGTTGTGACGAGACGTGTTGGTGAAATATCATTTGGTGTTATTCTTAACAGGGACAAGAAACGGGAGATGTCAACTCGTTGAATTTGCAGAGATATGTTGACTAAAAACCTCATGAACACATTTTTATCGGCGTCGCAGACGCCGATCTACAGATTGTCCATTTTCTTAGTGTTGTTGTTGTTCTGTTCAAGTTGTTTTCCTGGCTTACCTGTGCACTGTAGACATGACATTGTATAATATGATAACATTTGTTAGCCCTGATGAACCCTACAACATGGTATTATAAATAAAGCCAGCTGTTCTTTTATTTATTATTATTATTTCTTTTAAGTCTTGGCCTATGGTACAGGTCTTCATGGATAGGCCTGATGGTCGGCCCCAGCCCGTTGTGGCGCAGGCAATTGTTTATAGTGACGCCATCTTTACTTTTCAGCATTTTCCATTTTAGACCCCTAGTTGCATAATATAAATTGTTTGGGGGGGTTGGAGGGTCATGCGACGCCGATCTAGCACAGTTTTTGTGGTATTAACACTTGTTCACATAGCACGAGTAGAAAACGGACCTGGGAAAGCTCCGATGGGGAGAGGGTGAACGAGTTTACTTTCTTTTTACCGGAAATCTGGTGAAGGTGAAGAATTTAACGAAACTAGGTAAGCTGGAATCAATGGCCACGGAATGATAATTTGCGAAGTAGGCTAAAACCTAAGAAAATAGAGAAACGCCAATGGAATGAGCAAGAAACATCCTAATACTTCTGCAGTCAGGAAGAAGGCAGGATAATCTGATTCAGAAATTTAAAACACCTTACAGGCAGCTGAGCCACTGAGTGACTGTGTCAGCGAATGGAGGAGGTTATGGCCGAGTTTGTTTATTCCACGCATTTATCGCGTTGCATTGGATAACGTAAGGTGGAAGTTTCTCCGACTTTCTTACGACGTCAATAACTTAGAAAAAATTAAGTGCTGTCCAGGTGTACAACTGTCTGATGATTTATCCATCCTAACGATTGATTGATGATTTATCCATCCTAACGTCAGACAGAAATAAGGTTATGACACTGAGGTTCAGCAGGATCCGTGTTACGGGTGACCCTGTGTGTGCTCAGGGTGACCCAGGTGTGTGCTTGGGCTCCTGCCGTCAACCTGGGAAACTACACTCACCAGCTGGGGATGAGCCTTCAGCCTCCTGTCCGTTGTGCTCCGCTCCGCCCGCGCGGCCGCTCCCCGACCCCGCGCTAGGAAGGAGCTTCAGTGCTCTGGGACGCTGTGTCCAGTGAAGACGCGTGGTGATTCGCTCTGCCGTTCTTGCTCACGCTGTACAGACACTTTGTTTTGTCAAGTATTTAGGGCTTGTGATGCATCTCTGCCAAGTGCTATGAATCTTGTGTTGTGCCTAGACACATTGAGTGAAGGATCAGCACTTAAACCGAGGAGGAGATGGAAGGAAAATGTTTGGAGTAACGTGCAGGCGTCCAGCTCGTCTCGTTGAACCCTCGTACGTACAGAAACCTCGTATACAGCACGTTGTGAACTGTTGTAACTGATACCGGGATTGGAAACAGAGTGTGGTGCGGCAGCGGCAGCAAGTCATCGTGTGGCTCTCCTGCCCTCTGCGTGGTGGAGGAAAGGAGGTGGTGAAGGAAACGTTTCAAATTCTTCCCCTGGGGCATGTTGACTACCTAGGTGCTGCTGCCGGATTTCAGAAAGGTGGCAACGGGGCACACGCGCTACCCCGCTACCTACACCCAGGGAGGAAGAACGGTGGAGGTAATGTCGTGGAGGGAGAGAGCAACAACAGCAGCAAAATCTGGCTTAGGCGGGAGAATAAATATAAATAGTTTTCCCTTTTGGCAGGCGTAGAGTGACCTGGCTGGGATTGCCGTACCTCAGGCAGCCGTGCGCCACAGCTGACCAACCAACTCTTGTAGATAGACACTTTCCCACTAGCTCCGTAGTTTTTTTTTAATATATATATTCTGACGGTATTGATATCAGCACACTGGTTCTCCCTGGAACTTACTAAACGAGGCTTGAAAACTTGTCATTAGAACTTGTTTATCTCACCCTAGGAATCCAACACAGCCTTCCCGCCCTCGTGCACGTTTTAAAGAGTTTCTTGGGGGGAGGGGGGCTTGAATTTCAATGCACTCGGTCTCACACGCACACTCCGCTTGTCTCTTACGCTGCCCAAAATAACGCAGGAAATTGGCATGGTTCGCTACCACCACAGAATCAACAAGTATGCCACTTTTGCCGTCAGTTCCCCTGACGCCGTGTTTTCTTGTATTCTTCTCGTTCAGGATACTTTGTAATAACAATTAACTCAAGTGCTATGTGAATTGCAAATATCGGAGGTAAAGATTTGTGTGAGTTGATTTGTTAGTTTGGTGAGCCTTTATTTGTTGAGATACATATATACAGTTACTGGGGATAGTATATGATGTGTAATAATGCAAGGTACACAAACAAGCAGTATGGACATTTCTTAGTTCTTAGCTTCTAGAGGGGGAGAGGTATGACAGGAAGACGGAGCTAGACAGGTAGTTGGTCGAGGGGCTGGGAGGGAAGGTAACCGCATATTCCTTCCCATCAGGGGGCTGAGTTGGGGCTTCAGGTTTAAAGTATCACATGACGGTTGAATGAAGGGGCTGGTGAGGAATGTTGCAATGGAGCGTTGTGAGGGGAGGGTAATGGGGATTGGGGGCGCAACTACAACTAACCGGTAGCTCTTGTTTGGCTCCGAGTGTCTTGTCAACCATCTGGGTTTGGGGAGGGATGTTTAGCTCGATTTGAAGTGAGATGCTCACCTATTTGCATGCACCATTCCAATTAGTACTCGCATCAACAAAAAATATGAATTGACCTTTTTTTAGTATTGTATTCATATCTAAACTTAATTTTTCTCCCATGTGGGGATGTGGGTATACTGACTGAAATGATACGCACGTGTGTTAAGTATCGCATGCAGGGGTGTCTCGTTATTTGTGCCAGGTCTTCATGGGAGCCTTAGTGGCTCTGCTTAACTTCCTGGGCAACTTTTGGCCCGGCTGACAAATTACTTCCGGCAGTGCAACAAAAAATCTGAAACTTTCCATTGTTTCCTGGGTGGTGGCAGGCGTTGTTTCTATTCAGCTCACCCGACCCATATAGGCCAGATACTTTCCATTTCCTGGGGCAGCAAAATTAAGGTTTATGACATATCCTGACCTTTCAGTAATAATAATAATAATTATGATACTAATAGGTTTAACCAGCCAAGAAAGGTAGCTGTGAAGTGCATAAGACCAAATCTAGTGTATGTGTATCTACGCTATAAAATATATGCTAAGATAAATAATTATTATTACTGTTATTGTTTTTATTATTATTATTATTATTATTATTATTATTATTATTAATAATTATCATCATCTTATTAATATTGACATAGGGTGTTCATAGTCACTGGAGACGTAAGTTGCATCGAGATGATTTGGCACCTGAGACGACTGACAGGTTAAGCTCGTATTCAGGGACACGTACTGCTTCATCTTTCCGTCTATGATTAGGATAACAATTTCCAAAACTTTATTTTTACGTCTTTTTGTTTACGCCATGACGCCATATGTTATGGTGCTTGGTATTCCCATTACATAATAGATGAAATATCCTGAGTCAAGCAGGTGTGAATATACAAGTGATACCGTTGTTTGATTAGGCAGCGTAAGATGTTGCGAGACGCGTTGAGGCTTACAGAAAAGTCTACTTCATTGTAAATACTTATAATACAAAGAAATGAAACGAATTGTTATTTATGGCACATGACTTGAATGATACATGCAAACATATTCTGAGGATATTGAAGCTGTGTTGTCTGGGAAAGTGCAGACGTAATTAGGAAATCAACTTAATAATACCACAAAAAAAGACAAGTAAAAGTGATACCTATATATTTATAAACATAGGTTTGTGCCGCTGACTTAGGAGATCAATTTGTAGCTACCCAAGAACTGTGCTGCTTCTCATTTGTTCCGGAGCTCAGGAGCTGCTCCGTGACGTCCCTGGGCATCCTGTAACTAACGTTCTTGGGTGTAATATTGGTATCGGTTTGATCGAGAGACTGAGTGACGGGTTGGGGAGTGACTAGCTGAGTAACTAGTTAACCAATAAATATATACCATACAAGTGAAAAGTTTTTCAAACGGCGAATGGGATGCATCTGATCGGACACACACACACACCTTCGTTACCTCGTTTGGTTTCGTTATATTTCATTAAAAAAATAAACTATTTAAAAGTAAGGCAATTATAGTTATGAAAAATAAAGCGTCATTGAAACGTATCAGAAGGAAGAATAGGTGCACCTAACATCACCATAGCCGATCCAGGATTCAGTACGTTACCTAACTTATAGGCGGTAATGTTATAACTGTATTTCGTAAAGAATCCCTATAACCAAAAACTAACAAAAACTATGAGTAGGTATTCTTTTTCTTGAACAGAACATTGAATAAACAACAGAACAATAATATGAAAATACGTTTTTATTTTATACGGCAACTGTGGCCTGAGGCAGCAGCGCACGCCATTTTGCGGGTATCACCTACCTTAATTAATGCGCAAAGCAGATGATGTCACTTAATGTGACTTAGTGAGCTTTCATACCTATCTATTTGTCTATTTCATGGAGGCATAACTTACATTAGGTACTACTTTCAATTTTACTATAGACTCGAATTTGTAACTATCACAATAAAATTATATTCAATTAAGTGAATCAGACACCTTAGAAATATTATCAGTGTGTGTATTAATGAATACAAAGATAAGCACATACTTTGTTTTAACTCTAGGATGTCTCGTGGATCATTTATAAATAAAAACAAAAAATCCGGATAGGCTACTCTTTAGCCCACTACCGTCGCTCGAGGCACAAAAACAGTCCCTCCGCTAAGTTTGTACTCCACATTTGGTGATGTTAGGTGCGCCTATTGTCGGTATTGTTGGTATGATTACTAAAAATTTCTCGTTACATAGCCCTGCCCTCGTACTCCGATGCTTTCTCATACATGTCGGCACGGAAGATGGCGGACAGCCGGACTTGTCAAAATACTGTCTGCGGTGGTAGCAAGTAAGTTAGACTGAAGCAGTGGCACTCAGACCACGAAAATGATCTGATGTGACGTGGAAAGTATTTTGGAGACGTTTAGGATTTTTTTTTTTGCCAAGTTCGTCAGCCGCGGGTTGCCGGGCTTTTAACTGTGTCATGGTAACGCGCGTTGATAAGTTTTACCGTGATCATTCCACGAGGACGTGAGCGTGTCGCCACGGGTGTGGGAGCATGGCGTTGGTTGGGTAGCTTGGGCGGCTGGCTGACTCAGACGTGACTTGGGTTGTGATTCTCCCAGTGTTCACTGAGCAAAGTAACTTTTATTCTGTCTTGTGCACACACACACACACACACACACACACACATTTTTTTAGCGACCGAAAGTGTCTATTGGCAGTTTAAAACCAGACGAACACATTCACCTCGCAGCCCTGAGTCCTTGACCTTAAAACAGCAGTAGTAGTGTACAGATGATTAGTCTATTAGTCTGAGGTCTTCACGGGTAACATGGAATGTTTATTTTCCATTAGTCCTTACGGTTTGTTGTTATAGAGGAAGAATTGTGTTGTTCAGTGTAGGTCGATTGTGATTCTCCCAGCTCTATCTTCAGTTCAATACATGTCATTAAGTAATTAAAATAAGAAGGGTGCTCGTTGGTAAGTGATGGGACGGGGGTGTAGCAGAGCAAACTTGAACGTCAGCCACGTAGCGAGATGTGGCGAACTTGGCGAACACTGCAGGAGTCCTGGTGAGCAGGCTCATCAGAACACAACATCGTCTTGGAGGTCGAGGTGGTTGTTCAGGTTCTAGCATGAATGATTCAGGTCACGCTTGACGTTTTAAATGCTTTGGATGTAGTTTTTGAGTATATATCCGCCATACAACATAGGGCTTAATAAAATTTGCGAAACAAAGGCAGTAAGTAGTATTTAGGAGGCGCGTGGGAGCGGTGAGTCTTGAGGGCTGTGGGCGGCAGGCTCCGCTGGCCGTTAGCGATCAATATTTTCTCTCAAAGCCTCACATTCCTCCTTTTTGGATTTTGATTGCGCCATCAAGGCGCCATTCTTTCCCTCGAAGACGCTCTGTCCTGCTCGAGGGCAGGGAGAGATTCTTATTACATTCCGGAATGTTTAAAGAATGATTTATAAGAATGAACAAGTGATTTTACTAATTACCTAGAATCTCTCTCTCTCTCTCTCTCTCTCTCTCTCTCTCTCTCTCTCTCTCTATATATATATATATATATATATATATATATATATATATATATATATATATATATATATATATATATATATATTTTTTCACACACACACACACACACACACACACACACACACACACATATACACATACATACATTCTTATATGTAGCTTTGTAAATTGAGGGAGCGACGAGGAACTCGTCGGTTGAAATTCTTGTGTTGATGCATATTACTAAGTATTATTAACACCTTTACTGTTTTGAGTACTGGATCTGAAATGCTGTTCCTGCAGCAGAAGTTTAATTGGAATTAGGGCCAGGCTGGTGCACCTTACCGTGTAATCGAAAGAATGCTTTCATCAGTCTCACGCTCATAAAGGCCGGCGGGGTGTGTCCTCCCGCCTCACCTTGATATTAGCCTAGTGACGTCCGAGAGACCAGTTGTGTCGGTCTCAAGGTGGAGGGTTTTGCAAGCAACTGACGTACACAGGCCTTGTCCTGACGTCACACGAAGGACCCGTTTGTAGGTTTCTCTTTTTTCATTCATGCTTTTGCGACGTTTATGTCATTGAAATCCCAGCGGGCGACCTCGGCTGTGTAGGAGGGCAGCGAAGCATATATTGGCTTTGGTGCTGAATGTCAAAAAATAGGGAAAGTGTAGTCTGTGATGGGTGTGCTCTTTTTGTGGTACTCGTATGTAGTTTTCAGTTTAGAAGTATACGTTATGCCCCTCTTACGTAATTATGCGCTTATTGGGAAATGAATGTATGTAGCCACGATTATTGTGTTTGTTTCGTGACTGTTCCTTTCGGCATAATCATGGAACAAGAGCTCATTTTGTTTTATTTATAACTAATCGTAGTTTGTGCTGTTATTTTACATTGTCCTCTTTCTAGAAAAAAAATCAAGGGCTACAACGTCAGATTTTCAAATGCCTAAATGTTCTATTATATATATCAGTGTCAGTACGTTGATATTCTTCCTTACCTGTTTCATCACACCCATTTTGTTCGTTATGAACAGGCTTTCAGTGATTAACGATCGCATTGTCTAGTTGGAGCCGAGATCAGTATATACAACTTGCACAGAGAGGGACTTGTCTTTTCAATCATCAGTTTGCCTCTCGTTTTGCTGTATTTCTTTTGTGCATGTGTTCGGAACCAAACTTCTTTATGTAGTTATTTTTTTCCTTCTTTCCATCCTTATTTAATTTCTTAATACATGGCTCGGTTTACCCTTTCCTACTTCTCGTTTGCTCCCTGCTTCGAGTTCTCTTCCTTTCGCGAAGCAATTTAATTTCTGGAGGTGCCTTTTCTCTTAGCCAGGCCGGGCATAACGCAACATTCACTTGCGGCATTAACATTTTCCTGACGCCGTAATTAAGTCTCGTGACGCAGCTCTGGAGTGGGCTGAAGTGAGAGGCAAAAATTATATTTTTTTTGGACATCAAATAAAATCATTGAAGGGTATCGCCTTGCACCAGAGAAATCAAATGTAGCTAAAAATAAATGTATATCGTATAAATTTTCAGTTGTATTCTGTAAATGAAAAAAAAATCAGACCGTATAATTATAATGTATTACGAATTCGTCTTTTTAGCTTTATAAATTTTTGATTTGCAATATAGACAACTTTTAATTAACGGCTAAGCAGAATGTCAAGATAGACTTAAAGGCTTACTCATCAGTGGCCACAGTCTTGCATATTCGCTGGGTTGGCTGATGAAGAGCAACAGTGAGACAGGCAGCGGCAAGACTCGGATGTGGGGGACGAGGAGCCGCCGCCGCCGTTAAGAAAGAACCGGGGGCCGGCCCGAGGAAGGGAGCCATGAGTGGGGGGTACTGGGTAGTCTAGTGAAGGTGAAATCTGGGACTCGTGCGTATTATTCTCTTTTCGCGAAGGTCCACCTGAGATGTACACTACTGAGATGTATATATACTACAATGGTGACCGGTAGGAAAAATAGGAGGTAATTATCGGGGATTGAATATTCCTTTTGCTGGATTTCCTTGTCTTGGGTTAAGTACGGAACCAGTGCGCACTTTTTTTTTCTCTTTTAACGAGGGATTTTTTTTGCGAGCGATTCACCTGACATATACAGAAGTAATCGGAATTAAATAAATAAATCTGCCTTTTGCTGTCTGTGATAAGTACGGGACCAGTGCGCACTAATTATTCTCTTCTTTTGAGCTATGATAAAGAATAATAACTAGAGGTAAAGAAGAGAGGATGATAACCGGGAAATGAATTAAGGTATCCCCCATGGCTCATCCTTTTTGCTCTGCTTTCGTAACATTTTTTTAATTTTTATTTCGCGAGGAATTCAACCGAGAGAAAAAGTTAATCATAGGTAAAGAAGAGAGGCTAATGATCAGGAAATTAATTCAGGTCTTTTGCCTTGACTTATTTTTTTCTCTTCTCATCAGCATAAATTGAGGTACCTATATTTCTCTTTTTATGGCTTCCTGTATTTAATTTTCATCAGTTTTGTGTCTGGTCTTCTTCCTCTGGACCTCTGTCTGTATTTTCCATTTCATCAGCATTAATTCAGGTCTCTTTCCTCTTGATTTGACTTTTGATACAGTTTCCTTTATCACCGTCTTCATGTCACCTTTCCAATATCGAAGAATTTCAGTTTCCATATTTTGATTCACTTTCATCTTGCCCTTCTTGAAGCTTCATTTTGGACCAAGGTATTTCGTTTGCTTTTCTCATCACACCCGCCAACCCTCGTCCTTTGCCCCCAGTCTCTCCCCCTCTGCCACTCCTCGTCCGTTTCTTCCCGAGGGACCCCCTGACAAGACCTTTCCGTCAGGTATACACAAGGCTTGTTTACATAGGCTGGCTGGGCTGGCTCAGAAAGGAGGGAGGTGAACGAGTGAGGGAGAGGCGGGCGAGGAGGGACGAATGGAGGACGGTGTTGGGCGAAGGGATGGGTGAGGAGAGACGTGTGGCTTGGTGAGGCTTACGAATGAATGAGAAGGAAGTGTGGATTGGTGAGGTAGTCAAGGTGTGAATGAAGACGGTGTGTGGATGAGTTGGCACAGGGATGAAAGAGGAATGAAGCGAAGATGACTAGGTAAAGGGATGAATAAGAAATAAATGTGGATAGATAGGGAGTATATGGAATGAGTGAACTGATGATGGGTGGTTAAAGAGATTAATGACAAGAAGTATGGATACGTAGATAAAGAAATGTATGTAGTTTGTTTTGTTGTGGTTTGTTTAAAAGGACATGCATATGATATCCGAGGAAAGCCACACTTAAATACACGTAGACAGAATAGAACGAAAGGCAGACTAATAGACCAATAACTGTGAAAGTATCGGAAAATAGGCCAGAGATTGAAAGGTAACATATCCAAAATGACTGGGGGACTCGTGTCAGTTCGGGTGCTGTTACGCCACGAGCGCTTATACGTAGGGGAGAGGAAACGTTGTATCAGAAAACGGAAACGAGTCGCATTAAGTTGGAAAACAAACCGATCACACAGCTGCACAAATCTACCCCCCCCCCCCTGCTCAAAGAGACAAAACGGCTGCGTCAGATAGTAAGAAAGAGCCTGAAGACGAGACGGATGACAAGATAGACTTTGAAATGAAGCCGGAAAACGAGTATAAACCAAACCTAACCTACATATTCTTTTCTTCATTCTCTATTCTTTATCCTTTATCCACCATCTTGACCTCTTTCGTCCGTCCCATCGTTCTTTTTCCTCCTAGATCTTCACAGTTTCTCTTATATCTTCCATTCGTACAAGATCCAGAAATATCGAAGAACACTATAAACGTATCGGACTTGCGTAACGATTTTCCAAGGCCACAGAGAAGATTAACCGGGTTTTGATGGGCGATTTTCCCGTTCACGATGCAGAGTTGTGTAAAACTATCACTAGGATCACAGAAGACTCATGGAAATCTCGGCATCCCCATAGGAGCTGGCGAGGGTGCTGCGTCTTTCCATTTAGAAGATTGATAGTAGTAGTAGTAGTAATAGGAGTTGTTGCTGTAATAGTAGAGGTGGTGGAAGGGTCGCCAGGGGTAGTTCTACGAGAGGTTATTCAAACAGACGAACTGAGGCGCCAAATTATCGTATTAACCACATATCGTATCTATCATTTTTATGCCTCAAACTCGTACCTACACAAGTAACCCGAGAAAATCAAAGTTAGTGCTAAAACTGTTGAATATTGATGTTTTTCGTTCTTTGTTGTTATAGTTATCGGTCAGCAACTACGAAAATGAAATGCGATGAGTACGATAATTTGGCAACGCTGGTTTAAGGGCCCCGACGACAACATCCGACTTCCCGACACACGAGAAGCGCGTCTCTGGCAGGGCGTCGACGGAACTAACGAACTTTTAGGGCCGAGAAGGTTACGCGCCGAGGGTGAAAGACCGGAGAAAAGAGCCTGACGAAGGGAGGAAGGTGGGGCTGAGGTGCGAGGGAAAGAGGGGTTTGCTGTGACCTCTGACCCGCAACGTGAGTCGACGCCGGCGTAGAAAGGTGGCCGGAAGTCATGGTCCGTCTCCACCTCGGCTCGATTCGCTTTCCTCTATTCCTCCCTCATTTCAGCGTGTGGTTAGTATGTGGAGGTGAGGGAACTGGCAGACATAGATTCCCATATACTACACTGATTTTTTTTTCTCTCTCTCTCTCTCTCTCTCTCTCTCTCTCTCTCTCTCTCTCTCTCTCTCTCTCTCTCTCTCACACACACACACACACACACACACACACACACACACACAATTCCCCCCCCCCCCCCCTCACACACACACACAACCCCTCCCCGCCCCCAACACGTCTCTTCACACTTCTGTCTGCAAACTAAAGCCATGAATAGCGTCTTCACCTGGGAGGGAACATGACCTGTTTATGCCTCGCTCCAGATCAGTAGGTCGCCCGGCTGGAAATGGAACCGCGACCACCTGCCAGTAAGGGGGCCACGTGTGGGGAACGAGCTGAAAGTGTTTATGGCTTGAATAAGGTATAACGGTAACGTGCGGGGTTGGCCTCGATAGCCTGAAAATGAAGGTTGATAAAGGGTGTGGAAGAGTGATGGACATAGGTACGGTAACTGCGGGACACGGAGTGGAATGAACAACGGAAGTCATTAGGGTGTAACTTCGAAGCAGCGACTTGTTTCCCGAGTCTCGATTCGTTGAGCGCTGAATTTGTTTACTGTACTTACGCTTTGTGTTTATTATTATTTATTAGGTATGTATTTGCCAAAGCATTGCCTGGCGCAAATCTTGGATCGCTTTTCCGACAACTTGACCTCGATCCGTGGCGCTGTCGTGCTGGTGACGTCAGCCAGCACCTCCCGGACTGGTTCTTCGGGGGGAGGCGCAGTGAGAGTTGTGGCCGCGCTGCTGACTTTTATCATGCTGTTTTTGTCGAGTGAAACTTTGATCTACTGCAAGACAGGATTTACTGGAAAGCACAAAAAATGCGTCTTTTCTAGCTTTGTTGTTGGTTCCTCCTCCTCCTCGGTTCCCATGTAGCTAAACCTGACAACTTTCAGACGAAGTGTATTGATGCACGGTGTGGTGATGAGGACAAGAACAGATACTGGAGTGAAAATTTGATTACGATAAAGTGAAGGTCAGAATGCATGCTTTAATTAAGTTTTTCTCCCCCTTTCAAGGTTAGTGTCGTCCATGTAAAAGAAAAAATATATATAAACACTCATTTGAAAACCTTAGTGAACTAAACCTTAGTGAACTAAACGTCAATGGCGACGCTTGGGACGTAACATACTTTAATCCGCCCACCACGACCACGACTCCGCCCGACCACCGCCCACCTACCTCTACCGCCCGCCCGCCCGCCCCATCCCGCCCAGCCGCCACCTATGTGCTACAGATAAGCAAACCTACTGGCACCGCTTGTCCGTGGGGCGCGGGACTCCTGCGTGTGTGCTAGGACGGCCAGAGTGTGCCAGGTGGAGGTCGAGGCTGAGTGAGGGTCGCGCGGAAATTACCAGATGCGGACCAAGATGCGGATGCCGAGCAAGAAACAGTACAACCTGGTGACCAACGATGACTACGACTCCCGCATCCCGCTGCACCCCGAGGAGGCCTTCACCCATGGCATCAAGTTCAACGTCAAGGTTAGTTAGTTAGCCAGTCGGTTGTTCTTTTCTATCCCCTAACTGCTGCTACCAAATTTTCCTTCCTTCCTCTCGTTTTTCCGCTTCCTTTCCATTATTTCCACACCCCGAGGAGGCCTTCACCCATGGCATCAAGTTCAACGTCAAGGTCAGCCAGTCAGTTGTTCTTTTTTCCCCCGAACTACTGTGACAAACTTTTCTTTCCTTCCTTTTTTCCTCGCTTCTTTCCGCTTCCTTTCCCTTGCACCCCGAGGAGGCCTTCACCCATGATATCAAGTTCAACGTCAGGGTTTTGTTTAGTCTGCCAGTTATATTGTTCTTTCTTTTCTTTCCCAGGCCACTAGGTGTTACGGTTTCTTTCCTTTCTTCCTTGTTTCATTCGTCTTTCTTTTCTCTTCATTAAAGTTTCCACCCCGAAAACGGTTAGTTTTGTCTGTTTTTTTTTTCCACAATTACTGCCACTACTACTACTACTACTACTACTACTATTACCTGCTACCTACTACTACTACTACTACTATTACTCAACCACCACACTTTTTCCCCTTCCTCTTCTTTTTCCCGCTTCCTCTCCTTTGTTTATATATTGTAATGGGGCTGGGAAGTTAAGATTCCTTCCTTCCTGCTTGCCTGCCTGCTTGTTTGCCTGCTTTCTTCTTTCCGCGGTGCTTCCTCTCCCACTATCAGGTTTGTCGTTTCCCGCCAGATACCGTTATTTTTATCAACGTAAGTTTCCCCTCCTTTTTGTTACTGCTAGTTTTGGTTTCCTTGACGTGACTACATATTTCCTAGAGTTGGTGTTCTACCCATTCCTCGTTGTAGCTGTTTTGTTTTTTATCATTATTTGCGTCAGTCATAAATCATCTCCTTTCATCGCCTTAATTAATCTATGGTCGTTTTCAGTCTCAATAGTTTCCCCTTAATGGCATTCGGTGCAAGTTATAATTGAATGTTGGCATCGAACCCTCTTCCGGCTCGACTCGAATCCTCTCTATGCGCCGTTCAAAGGAGGGTTGATTGGGTTCACGCTGGCTCTCTTTGGTTCGTTGCTTAGTGAGTCTTCAGTAAATGTTCGTTCGGGAGGAGTATAAATGTTTGCTCTTTGCCTAATGCATGAGGTGGCCACATAAATAGATGAACGTGTTTATTGCTTCTTCTCTACGACCACCAAAACCACCACCACCACCACCACCACCAACCGTATTCATAACCGCCATCACGACCACAAACAACCGCCACCCCCAACTCCATCATCCACTACCTTCACAATCACCACCCTCACCATAAACCACCACCACCTCCATGACCTCTTATAACTAACCACCATCACCACAGCATCCACCACTAACTTATTAACCCATCTACTTCACATCACCACTACCACTGCTTCCACCTTTACGTATTGCCTATATCACCATCTTACCATCGCTACCACTTTCACTACCTCCACCATTACTTCCTACATCACCACTACCGTTATCGTACCAATACCACCACCACAGCCACCACTACCATCCTCACCATTACCACTACCAGCGCCATCACCAAAACTACCACCTCGACTGCCATCCATAACCGATCACATAACAATAATACCACACCAAGCACCACCTTCACAGCAGCGTTATCACCACTTTCGAGGCACTCCATCACCAACATTATTGCTTCCACAGTGTACCAATCAATACTAGACACCACCACCACCAGAGGCACATTGTAGTCAGGTCCAGCTCTTCCAGGCAATCAGAATCAATAGTCATGCGGAGCTATCCCTTATACCGCCATTGATTAACCCAACGACCAGGATATTCACCCCTTACCGCTCTGCCTCAGCCTCCTCTACAATACTGACCACATCCTCCAGACTAACCACTTCATACTCCCTCATCAACCTACTCCTTTAGCCACTGACACACCACCTATACCACCATGGCACCCCTTAAATACTCGCACTGCCTCTGCCTCCCCTACCATGCTCACCACAGCTTCTAAACTACCCAGTCATACTCATATACCTACTCCTTAAAACCCCACCACATATAACCCCACCATTTATACCAGCATGACCCTCAACCTGTGCTCTCACTGCCATCAGCTCTACTGCTTTTCTCACCATCGCCTCTCCCAAACTGCCCACTCCACACTCATATACCCACTCCTTTAGCCATTGACCCCACCACTTATACCAGCATTACCCTTACTTTCAATGCCACCAGTTCTAGTACCACCACTTCTTCGCTTACCAAACTCCTTACTCATTACAGTATATTCTATAACTCGCAGCTTCACCATACACAGCGATAGGTAAGTGTTTCAAGGAGATTGCAAGTGGCCAGTTAGCCTACTCATGAGTATAAATAAAAAAAAAATATTCACCAACTTCCTTCCCCATCTCTAAAACTATCGACCCTCCAATGGAAACTTTTAATCGTATTTGCATGATCTGCATAATTATCTAGTTAATTGGTTCCATTCATCCAGTACCTTTTTGCGAACCAGCTCTTATTTATCTACTTCGTGAGCTTGAACTTATCCAGTCTGTTAACTCATTGCTACATGTTTTAACATTTTTTCAGTAAAATTACTTTATCTAGATTATTGGATAACTCAATCAGTCCACGCATTTCCAAAGGATGCAATTTGAACCTCTTTAGTCTTTCTCTGTACGGTAATTTTTTGAAGTCCTTGGATCATTTTGGTCATTCTTCGGTGAACCTGTGCAAGGGAGTTTCTATCCTATCTGTAATAACGGCATTTAAATTGAAAGGCATAATGAAGGTGGGGCCTAACCAGTGCCAGATACAATTTAATGATAACTTTGAGTCCCTATTATGAACACTGCAAGGTATAAAGCCTAAACTGTGTAGCAAGGTTTCTGGCGGTAATACAGTGATTTTTAGGTCGGTAATCAGAGTCCACGTGCACACCAACTCCCTCCCAGAGTTGAAATGGCCAAGATTTATATTATTTAATGTTGTCAGTCACTAAGGGAGTTCTTTTTCCTACACTTTAAAACGCTGAATTTTTCGATGTTGAACTTCACACTACCAGAACACACCATGGCCACCACTGCCCCAGACACGCTCCCACACTATAACTTGCACCTTCATCATCCCTTTCCCTATACCATCACAGACGCCTCAACAGCCACACCCCAAATCAGTTCGACATACTACACGATAAACAAAGAGCAGCAGACTACACTCATAAATAGATACGGGCATGACGCACTACGCTCCATGTCCTTTGTCTTGCATTGTCTCGGAACATCTTTCATTTATTTGGGTTCCTTCCTCTGTTATTACTTGGCGGGCAGGAATGTTTGTTTAGTTGGCTGGCTGCTTCCATGTCGCTCCTGCATTCCCCTGCTGGTGGCC
The DNA here is from genome assembly GCF_024679095.1 of Eriocheir sinensis. Lineage (NCBI taxonomy): Eukaryota > Metazoa > Arthropoda > Malacostraca > Decapoda > Varunidae > Eriocheir > Eriocheir sinensis. The sequence goes on along the minus strand of NC_066534.1, from coordinate 6,788,852 downwards.
CCCGAGTGTGACCCAAAAAGAAAACACACGTGACAAGGCGGGTTCGGGGCGCTGGAGAGAGAGAGAGAGAGAGAGAGAGAGAGAGTGTTGTTACGAAGGATCAGAATAATACAAAGCAAAATGTGTGTACCCGATATTCTTGTTATCTTGATCCTTCTTTCTTCTTCCCTCTCTCTTTCCCCTGTTTGCTTCTTCCAGTTCGTCTTTTCCTGTGTTAGCCGTTCCACATTTGTTTGCCCCGTGTTGAATTCCACCTGTTCTTTTTTCGTGTTCTTTTTTTTCCATTCCGCATGTTTCCCTTTCCGCCCTTCCGGTGTTCGCTTTTCTTTTGTCCGCTTTTTAGTGTGGCCGTCAGTTTCGTGTTGTTTTGATGTGCGTTGCTTTGATTTCCCGCCTCTTTTCCTCTCCCTTTTGTTATAGCTTCCTCCCGCCCCTCACTTTCCCTGCGTCATACTTTCTTTTTCTTTCCCGTGATGGTTTTACTGCATTGTTCCAGTATTTTATTTCCCTCACGCTTTTCTTTTCCTCGAGTTTTCTCCTGTACCCCTCCAGGTTAGGCAAGACAAATGATCGGGAGTTTGTTTTATATCTCCCACTCCTATCATTTTCCATCTGGTTTTTCATCTCCCATTTGCTATGTTTCTAATATTAGCTTTTACCCAGCAAGTATTCGAGTGGTTCGTTCGAGTAAATAGCTCTTCTGTTCAAATGGTAATGATTTAGTTCTATACCCCCCACTGTACCTCCTACCTCCCCTCTTCTCATCTTCCTTCTCATCTTCGACCTACCAAGTACTCTGCTGGCTTGTGTAGGTAACTAGGAAATGTCAACATATCTTCTCTTCAAAAAGGTAGAGTTGAGTTTCATATCCCCGACTCAATCCCTCTTTTCCTCTCTTTATTTTGTTCGTTTCCTACATCAAGGTTCTACATCTGTCTACCTTACACCAGCGTTCATCTTAGATATAGCTGGCAACTGTGAACAGGTTATCTCTTCCAATGGTAGGTATCGACGTTGCTTTTATCTCCCACTGGACGCTTCCCTCCAGCCTTCTCATCCCTCATTTAGTTCATTTCTGGCATCTGTGTTCTCCGTTTGCCTTATATGATCGTGTTTTGATTTATCTAAAGGGCTGGCAGGTGTAAGCGTGCACGTCTCCCCAGTAGCTGACCTCTATTGATCTGGGTCATGGCTGAATCTGAGAGTATTTACATGCTTCAGAATCTGTTGACATAACTTATTATTCATCATTTTCAAGTAGGCGCTCCCCCTTGGTGTGGCTGGTAATTAGGGTCTCGCGACGAAACGACCGATCTTGGTTCAATCCAGGCCGTGGGTTAGGTAAATGTGTGCAAGTGTCTGTAAAACTTGAGAAGATAATGCACTATATAAATGTAACCCGGATGTCTCAGTCGGTAGGTACAGTTATCAGAGTTAACAGAACCATGCTCCGTTCAAAAAAAAAAAAAAAAAAGCCGGAGACGCTTTTAAGGGTTGGGACTACGAATTATATAGTAAACAAATTTTTCCTACCAGGGTGGGGCGCGGTATTTCAGTGGCTTAGAGCGTCAAGCCATGGAAGCGAGGAGTCGTGGCGAGGTGACCGGAACCCGCGTGACGTCAAGAAGGGCATCCGGTCTTAAGTCCAAAACCCTATTCACACATAGGCGATCTCGGGACGAAAGCGCCACGATCCTGGTTCGTTCTGGAATCCTCGGAAATTGGTGCACTTTGGCACGTCCTACAGGGGTGTGGATTATTTTGGCACGGCGCTTGCACGAGTATTGCCCGAATGCTGGACGGAAACTGCACAATAATAACGATGCCTGCCCGACAGCTGCCCGGTATCCGAACGATCGACGACGATCAATCTTGAGATTTGAATTTAACGTTTTTTTTCAGAAGATTCCTGCCCGACTAGTGGCCGGCAACAAAACGACAATAAAGAACATTGCCCGATTGCTAAACGAATACTGCTCGATTACTGGACGAATGGAGAACGACTCCTGACAGGGTATGTGCCGCGCCCTTTCCCTCACTAGCTAATCCGGGAACTGGGTGTAGCCTTGACATGCGTTCTGGTGTCCTACCCCACCAAACACACACACACACACACACACACACACACACACACACACACACACACACACACACACACTCATATGCCCGCCCGGCATCTGCGGGCTCTTGGTAGCGAATATGTCAAGTGACTGGGCCATGATGTCAACCGGTTGTGCAAGTGCAGCACACAGGGGCGTCAGGTCAGGGTAGCACACAGGGGCGTCAGGAGTGTAGGATGGCAGGCAGGGCGACAGGGCGTATCAGGACGTCAAGTAGGGTTGCAGGACTTAAGGGGAAAGCGAGCGTGGTGGCGGTCTTTGTAGCCGACGGGCTGCAAAGTTGCCAAACCACTTGCCCGCTGATGACATGTCGGGCAGCACTCGTTTAGCTATCGTTCAGCATTCGCTCAAGTGAACGACTCGCCGGGCAGCTATCATGCAGCTGTTGTGCAGCTGCCGGGCAGCTGTTATAACTCAAAATTTGAATTTTGTGCCCGATTATTGCACGAGTGCTGCCCAACCTAACATGAAAGCTGCACGAATGCTGCACCATAGCACGACGATCACTGTGAGTGCTGCACGATGCCTGCAGCACTCCTGTCCGATCTTTGACAGGGTCGCCGGCCACGCTGATGGCTGCCCGAAAAATAAGCGCAGCGCTTATTTTTCCCTTCAGGTTACAACCTAAGAGCAGCGACCTCATTATGAACATGGTTAAGAGCTGTCAAGACCAAGACGATCTGATTTCCATACGAGAGGGTGACACGCTTTGCTAACGAACCGGTAAAATGTCCTGATCTCCGTATATACTTCTGATGAGACAAGTGTCACTGTGGCGCTCCCCTTAATTTCAATACTAAAGTTGAAATGCCATGCACTTCCATTGCTATCCAGTTTGTTTAGATTAAGTTTCAGTTGTCGGGCAGGCAGTTTATTTTTCCCCACCGTTTCTCAGCCCTTGACCCTCACAAAGAGCGACAGACAGACACACAGGCGGCAAGGCGCTGTAAATTTTCGACATTCCGTGACATAAAACCAGACAGCCAGACAGATCGATCGACAGACGACACGGAGAGCGAGGCTATCCGACGGAGAAAGACAGGTAGACGGACACACACACACACACACACACACACACACACACACACACACACACACGTACACGGTTTATTTTCCAGCATAGGGGAGTGTTTGCGTGCGTGTAAGTCCCGTGTTATGGCATGTTAATGGTGCCTTTGGGTAATGATGTGCACGTTAAAGGTGAAAGGTCTGTAGTTAATACCACCTGCCCGTGACGGAGGTGCGCAAAGGTGTTCATGAAAGGAGCAATGGGCAAGGAACCTATCGCAAGAGGGTATAACAGCTTTTTTCCGTCCCTATATACCTTTAAAAAAAAAGTAGTACTAAATCAAAGTTTCTCATGACATACCTCGGAAAACCCCCTAATAACAGTAAGGAGACAAACGAAGCTATGTATATCCCTCTCCCCCCCCCACTCCCACCCCTGGTTTCGTGTATGATTTGAAGTCGCAAATATGTGCTAAAAATACACTGAGTTGGGGAAGGATGAGGCGAAGGAGTTGGATGCAGAGAACGAGGGAGCGAGCGAGCGGGACGCAATATAATGATGTGTTTTTGACTGGCGGCGGGAGGCAGGCGAACTAATTGGAAAGAGTGGAGGGAAGGAAGCAGGATTATGGAAGACTGAGGGCGTGTGATGGACTTGAGAGAGAGAGAGAGAGAGAGAGAGAGAGAGAGAGAGAGAGAGAGAGAGAGAGAGAGAGAGAGAGAGAGGTTAACTTAGCTCCATGTTCATTCACTACAGACGTATATAAAAAGCCTCCAGGGTCTATTTTCTCAAGCATTTAGGGGCTCACACACCCACATTCCTAAGGCTTCCGTAGAGGTTGTGGGTATTTTCTTGGGCAAATTTAAGAGCCAAGTAATAGTTTGATAAGGCTTCTGCACCATGAACATGAAAACCAGTAATGAGAACACGACTAATCTCCTTTGTGGACTTTGGAACTATTTGTTGTGCGATTCGAAGGCGTCTGAGAGAACTGGTCCGGGAAGGTGTGTGAAGAGAGAGAGAGAGAGAGAGAGAGAGAGAGAGAGAGAGAGAGAGAGAGAGAGAGAGAGAGAGAGAGAGAGAGTAGGTGACAATGTGGTTAAGCGTCTGAGAGTATTGGTCCGGGAAGGTGTGTGAAGGGGGGGAATAAACCTTGGGGGGGGGGGGGGGAGAGAGAGAGAGAGATAGAGAGAGAGAGAGACGTCGGTATTCTCAGACGCTTCCATCTCCCACATCAGCTATTTCCAAAGGTAAAAAAAAAGAAGAGATCAGTGGTGTTTTAATGAGTTCTTTCAGGTTCATGGTACAGAAGAAGGGTCAGTCTACCACCAGGGACATAAAACTACCCCTGGAAATACCCCAAACCCTCCACGAAAGCCTTGTCAAATATGTGAGCTTGTAAGGGGCGGGGCGTTTAAAAATATAGGTGAAAGTGTGTTGGTGACAATGTGGTTATATGGGTGTGTTACTTTAGTTGACGAGGAGGTGCACATTATCGTTCTTGAAGGGAGCAATACAGAAAAAAACTATCGTAATGGAGTGTAATTTACTTGACGAGGAGTGCACATTATTGTTCTTGAAGGGAGCAATACAGAAAAAAACTATCGTAATGGAGTGTAATTTAGTTGACGATGAGTGCACATTATTGTTTTTGAAGGGAGCAATACTTAAGAAAACTATCGTAATGGAGTGTAATTTACTTGACGAGGAGTGCACATTATTGTTCTTGAAGGGAGCAATACAGAAAAAAACTATCGTAATGGAGTGTAATTTACTTGACGAGGAGTGCACATTATTGTTCTTGAAGGGAGCAATACAGAAAAAAAAACTCGTAATGGAGTGTAATACTTTTTTCACACCTACAATTCGGAAAAAAAAGTAAACCATAACACACGCCCCGGACCCCCCCCCCCCCCCCCAGCAAGTAGACAAACGAAGCTATGAACATCCCCCTCCATCCTAACCTCCCGTCCCGTCTCGGCTGGCAGGCCCCTGACGCAGCGCTGGCGACCCTCCGTTACTCGAGAAAGCTTTGTCCTGCTCAATCACGCCCAGCCGGGACCCCGACGCTCAGGGCTGCTTCTCAATGGAGGGGGAAATGAAGTTATTTGCATAGGCGACCCAGAGAGAGAGAGAGAGAGAGAGAGAGAGAGAGAGAGAGAGAGAGAGAGAGAGAGAGATTGTTAGGACTTAAGCCTTATTAATATGCAAGGTTTGGAAGCTTCTCTGCCAAAGTGAAGGATGCTGCCTAAACCACGTTCGAAATGCAAAAAATATAAATAAATAAATAAAATGAAATAAAAGAAAAAAATACGGTACATGTTCTGTGTGTGTGTGTGTGTGTGTGTTGAAACAGAAATAACAACACTACAGACGAACAAATGCGACAAAATTTTCAAAGGCTTAGTGGAGGAAACTGTTGAATAATGTTCCGGCACGCATTTAGAGAGAGAGAGAGAGAGAGAGAGAGAGAGAGAGAGAGAGAGAGAGAGAGAGAGAGAGATCGTTCATTAAAAAAAGTACCGGCATATGACAGGAGAGGATATCGAGAATGAACAAGTCGGAAGGTAGAGAGAGAGAGAGAGAGAGAGAGAGAGAGAGAGAGAGAGAGAGAGAGAGAGAGAGAGAGAGAGAGAGAGAGAGAGAGAGAGAGAGAGAGAGACAGACAGACAGACAGACAGACAGAGAGAGAGAGAGAGAGAGAGAGAGAGAGAGAGAGAGAGAGAGAGAGAGAGAGAGAGAGTAAAAAAAGTGAGCTCCAGAGTCGCAGTGACGTGGACAGTCCGCTCAGTCGCTGATGAGTAATTCATGTCAGGACGGAAAGACTCATACTGCGGAGGAAAAGAAATGTATCGCGTAGCGGGGTGAGGCCATGAATTGAGTATGTGATGGAGGGTGAGGGCTAGGAGGGGGCTGGACGCTGCAAATTATCGTACTCATCGCATCTCATTTTCGTAGTTGCTGACCGATAGCTATAACAACAAAGAACGACAAACATCAATATTCAACAGTTTTAGCACTAACTTTGGTTTTCTCACGTTACTTGTGTAGGTACGATAATAAAAATAAAAATGATAGATACGATATGTGGTTAATACGATAATTTGGCAACGCTTGGCTGGGGGTATGATGATGATTGTAAAAGCCACTAGGTTGCGTAAGTAGTGTCAACATTTGAAGTACCTAGAGTGCGGAAAGTGAAAAAAAAATTACTATAGGCCTAAAAGGAATAAAAAAAAGTACCTACTATACATTTAATCGAATCATTGGATATATTTCAACACACTGCCTTTAAACCCGGACCTACTAATTTATACCATGTTGCAATTGCAATTATGTTGTTATTAGGAGCTTTACTGTGTGATATTGCAGTCATCATCATCATCATGTTAGTGTTAAACAAATAATCGAGTGTGGGGTACTCCTCTAGCCCCCTCCACCAACCCCCAACCCCAACCAGACTCCTTCCCTACTCCAACTGTTGTGTGTAATTATCAACGAATACGTCTCTCCATGAACTGGAACTGTTCATTTTCTCTTTAATAATAATACTATCTATACATATACACGTACAACACATTCTAATAATATATACAGTGATGGGGAGAAATAGGAGGGGACACAAGAGTGAGGGCTGGTTCGTCAACATGATTGACCGGTTTGTTTTTTTTTTTCAAATCAAAACTCGTCATAAGATATATATAATGGTGTAGGGAAATATAAATTAGATCCGGGTATTAGTATTAGTGCTGAAAATATCATACTGATCCATAGATTCGTTTAGAGATATTTAAAAAAATAGGTAATTGTGAAAGTATCAAGACGCCTCTCCACCTGAAATTGACCTCACTTTTGGCCTCTTTTATCTTTTTTGGGAACAGCATTTGGTGGACTTTTTTTCTCTTGTACACTTTTTTTATGCCCTTGAGCTGCTTCCTTTCCTGTAAAAAAAATAAAATGAAAGCTGCCGCAAAAGAATCGTGTAGGGTGGGTGACTAAAGTGAATCTTGACTAAAAAAAGAAAAAAAAAGAAAAGAAAAGCTAAAACAGTCTTGTGAGATGACGTCGCCGAGGATATTAACTTTATGAAGCGAAACTCGGAAGGAAAATATGGGAGGGGAAAAGAAGGGACAACTTTGGGGGAACGATATTTGAGCTCCTCGTGTCATATTCCCTGAAATTGGGCTGGAAACGGGGTCGTGTGGGGAACCTTGGTAGCCACGGCGACGAGGGAGAAGGAAAGGCGGGACGGGGACGGGGAGAGGGAGGGCAGGAGGCAGACAGCAGAAGTATTGGCGGTGAGGGGAAGAGTGGGGAAGCCAGGGAAGGAGCGTGAAGGGTGAGGAATAAGTCTTAGGAGAAAGGCGGAAAGAGAAAGAGTGTGGCTGACAGTGTGACTAGATGGGTGTGTTACATAAGATCAAATGTAAAGAAGTATGATTGCAGGGATAAGTAGAAGCAGTTATATAAAGTTTGTTTCTTATTGTATTTTTTAGGTATCGTTGGCTATAATTGGCTTTAGAAAGAAGTGTGGCTTGGTGGATGTGTTATATAAGTTGATGAAGTGTATAAATAGGTAGACAGTTTTATAAATATGCTGTTTTTTGTACTTTTTAGGCATCGTTCTTAGTTCCAGAGGCTTTAGTAAGGAAGAAGTGTGGCTAGGTGAATGTGTTATACAGGTTGATGAAACGTATAAACAGGTAGATAGTTTTATAAATATGCCGTTTTTTGTACTTTTTAGGCATCGTTCTTAGTTCCAGAGGCTTTAGTAAGGAAGAAGTGTGGCTAGGTGGCCGTGTTACATAGGTAGTTGAAAGGTAAGGTATGACTGTAAGGGTGCAGGGATAGATAGATACAGTTATATGTTTTCTGTTTTTTCGGCATCGGTCTTATTGCAGAGAGCGAGAGTGTGGCTGATTGGGCAGGTAGGGGGGCGAATGTGTTAGGCGAGGAGATGAAAGGTAAGATGTGATATTGGAGGTATAGATAGATAGATATATTGTTTTTAGTAGATGGAGGCGAGAGAACGGTATTGGTGGGGGGCGCGGAATAAGCCTTGAGAAAGCTTTATCTGACAGTGTTGGCTATACAAGGTGATGAAAGGTGAGGTACAATATTGGAGGGATAAGTGGATACAAATATATATACAGCCTTTTTTTTTTTTTTTTTGAGTGGGAGGAAATAGATGCGAGAGAATAGAATTGGTTGTGGGGTGGGCGTGGGGGGAAGAGCAATAAATGTCGACCGAGTGCAACTGACAGGGGGCCAAGTGGGTGGGTTGTACAGGTAGATGAAAAAGTGATGGAAGGTAAAGTAGATGCGGGAATATATGTACACTTTTTTTTTACTAGATAGAGAACTTTATGATAGATATTTAAGGTGTTAGATAAGAAAAGGAGACTAGTGAACAGGACGGGTTGTGCAAGTATAGAGAAAAGGTAAGAAATAGTTTTGAAATGATAGGGAGATATAAAAATTTTGAGGTATTGAAGGTATTGAATAGGAAAAAGGAGACTGGCTGAGAATATGGCTCATGTAAATATAGATAAAAGGTTAATGATTGGGAGATATAAATCTTTTTGAGGTATTGAAGGTTTTAAATAGGAAAAAGGAGACTGGCTGAGAATATGGCTCATGTAAATATAGATAAAAGGTTAATGATTGGGAGATATAAAGCTTTTTGAGGTATTGAAGGTTTTAAATAGGAAAAAGGAGACTGGCTGACAATATGGCTCGTGTAAATATAGGTAAAAGTTTAATGATTGGGAGATATAAAGCTTTTTCAGGTATTGAAGGTTTTAAATACGAAAAAGGAGACTGGCTGACGATATGGCTCTTGTAAATATAAATAAAAGGTTACGTAAGATATTTATGAAGTGATAGGTGGATAGATGTTTTCGTTACCCTTGAGCTGCATCCATTGCTGTAAAAAAACATGTATTATTTTTTTGGAGACCTTACATAGCACATAGAAACTTTCATCACGATAAGTATGTGGCTGGCAGGGTGTGGAGGCGGGTTGTGTAAGCAGGGGGACGGTAAGGGCGGATATGGGTCGGACAGGTGGAAACTGACGTATGGGTACAGGTGGGAGAGCTACGGAGGCAACATGAGGGCAGTGGTTGGATAGGTTGAAAATTGTGGTTGGCCCTCTGGGAAAGATATATGTAATGATGTTTGGGAGGGATTTCGGAGACGTAGGGGAGCAATTTTTTTAAGATATAGACGAAGAAAAGTAGAATAGGTGAGAAAATTGTTGTTAGGCCTCTGGGAAAGATATATGTAATGATGTTTGGGAGGGATTTCGGAGACGTAGGGGAGCAATTTTTTTTAAGATATAGACGAAGAAAAGTAGAATAGGTGAGAAAATTGTTGTTAGGCCTCTGGGAAAGATATATGTAATGATGTTTGGGAGGGATTTTGAAGACGTAGGGGAGCAATTTTTAAGATATAGGTGAGAATTTTTTTCAAGATATGGACGAAGAAAAATTGAATAGGTAAGAAAATTGTTGTTAGGCCTCTGGGAAAGATATATTTGAAGACGTAGACGATAAATTCTATAAATACAGCAAATACAGCACCTATCTTCATCACCCTTGTAAACTCGCTCCCATCAGAAAAAAAGAGTTCGACAAGTTATATTATTTATTTATTTTGCTCTGGTATTCCTGTATTATGTTCAGTAAAAGATTAAGAATAAATAAATATCACAACTCTGTATTTTCAGTGAGGTAAACCAGTTCATTTTTTCATTTGTTTGCTTTGGTCGTCGTTTATAAGTATTCCAAGTAGGCAGATCCAAAAGAAGATTGATTAGCTCCCTCATCGTTAAGTAAGTTGTACCAATTTATTTATTACCTCTCCTCCCGAAATTGACCTCTCTTTCGGCCACCTCTATAGACTCTTTTTGGGAGCAGCGAGTAGCGGGCTTTTTTTTTAATTATTGTTTACTTTTTTTGTTCCCTTGAGCTGTATCCTTTGTTGTAAAAAAAAAATACCTCCTTATTTATCTACTCCAGTGGCTCAGATTAAAACGAACACTGAATAGCTACCACACAATGCTCAGTAAACTATGCGCCAGTTTATTTATTCGTGTGTTTGTCTCACGGCGGCCGTCAATACCTGAAAGAGTGACGCGTTGTAATCAGCCCAAGAGCCAGGCGTTGTCTTGGGTGTGGCATGCCTGCGGGGGAGGAGGGGAGGGGAGGATCATTGCCTGAGGTGGTATAATAGAAGTGAGTGGGTGAGGTAAGCGAGTAGGTGGATGGGTGGTTGGGTGGGTGTGGGTGAGGAGTAGGGGAAGGGAGCGAGGGGAGGGGAGGTGGATAGGAGGGTCATTGCCCGAGGTGGTAAGAGTGAATGAGGGAGTTTAGTGGGTGAGGTGAGTCAAGAAGTGAGTAGGTGGATGGGTGGGTGGTTGGGTGTGGCTGAGTTTGTGCCTGGGGAGTAGGGGAAGGGAGGTGGATAGGAGGGTCATTGCCCGAGGTGGTAAGAGTGAATGAGGGAGTTTAGTGGGTGAGGTGAGTCAAGAGGTGAGTAGGTGGATGGGTGGGTGGTTGGGTGTGAGCGAGTCTGTGTCACCTTGCCTTTCCATGTGTTGGTGGACCAGCTAAAAGGAACTGGAAATAGGGTAGAAGCAAGTTAGTAGTTTTGGCATCGTATAGGACTGGTTTGAAAGGAGAGAAGGGGGGAGGGAAGGGATGAGAGCCTCGTGTTCTGTAGGGTGTATGCTGCTGCTGTTTCTGCCGCCTCAAGTATAGGAAATCATTCATTGGTGGGAATAACGTACTTTCTTTTTCTTTTTTTCTCGTTCTTTTCGGGTAAATGGCGCTGGTCTGTGTTATTTACTGTTGGCTCCGTACCTAGTTTAGTTTGGTCCTGCATACCATTGTTTGTTTTTATTCTCCTCCGTGTGTGTGTGTGTGTGTGTGTGTGTGTGTGTGTGTGTGTGTGTGTGTGTGTGTGTGTGTGTTCTTTGGCAGCACCAGCACACTCAGGTTGTTAACTAGAGACCATCTGAGCAAGAGATGGACGATACGAGATAAAACAATGTGTGATACTTTTCTCTCTCTCTCTCTCTCTCTCTCTCTCTCTCTCTCTCTCTCTCTCTCTCTCTCTCTCTCTCTCTCTCTCTCCCCACGTCGTTGTTTCTTTGCCAGCTGTTGGTGTTGTTGGTATAATATAGTTGTTTGGAGATTTTTTGTTTATTTTTTCTTTCTAATTTATTTTTATGATGTATTTTTACCTGTGTTTCATTTAGATTCGTTCTCTGAAGTATAATAAATGAACGAGTAAATTATTAAATACCACGGAAAATGCACACACACACACACTCTCTCTCTCTCTCTCTCTCTCTCTCTCTCTCTCTCTCTCTCTCTCTCTCTCTCGCTCTCTCTCTCTCTCTCACTCTCTCTCTCTCACACCCTGACAGCCAAAACAACAGCGTGACAGGAATCTTATCTCCATCCCAAATCTGTCCAACTAGTGCTTAGTGTTCAGTGTTAAGGAAAGCCTCTCTGTTTTCTTGCGTTTATCCTTCTTTGTGTATAAGATGGGCAGAATGTATAAGTAGGTATTTAGGTTAGCAAGTAGAAGTGGCTGATTGAAGTGGAAGGAGAAAGAGATAGTATATGTTTAAAAATGTAAGGGATTTTACTTATTTTTATTACAGCAAGGGAAGCAGCTCAGTGATAAAAACAAATACATTACCGAAAGAAAAAAAGAAAAAAACGCTTGATGCTCCGCTATTAAAAAAGAGAATGACAGGTCAAGAGATGTCTATTTCGGAAGAAGAGGGGAATGTCGCTGATATGATTTTGATAGGTAGAAGGATATAGAAGCAGATGTGGCCAGTTGAGGAGTTAGCTGATACATAGTTGATAAATGCAGAGGAAAGATAGGATGGAGGTCGCTGAAAGGATATATTGATAGGCAGACAAATAGATGTGCCTGATTAAGTAAATATGAGAGGTAGGTAGCTGATAAGAGCAAAAAAGATATAGATGCAGAGATATGAGACTGAACGAACAGGTAAATATGAGAAATAGATAACTGATGAGAGCAGATATGGGGATACCTTAAGCTGAAAATAGGTAGATTGATGTTACTAATTTTAGGTGAGAAATGTTGTTGATAAAACCAAATGAAATATATAGACGTTGCGCTTTTTTGTTATATATATATATATATATATATATATATATATATATATATATATATATATATATATATATATATAGATATATATCTATATATATATATTTGATATAACATTCAAGTGTATTTTATGTCTTTGGTGAAGCGTATCTCCTTTACCTATAGTTATTCTGGTCCAGGATTTCAGTATTGAATACTTTATCTGATGCTGTGTTGAAATAGGCGTATACACAATGAAATAAAGAAGGACCCCGGGAGCTAGAGTAAACAGGCTGTGCATACAATCTGATTCCATAACTGTGTGTGTGTGTGTGTGTGTGTGTGTGTGTGTGTGTGTGTGTGTGTGTGTGTGTGTGTGTGTTTCACCACGGCCTGATCACGTGTTGGACTCGTAATCGCCAGCAGGTACCCTCCCGACATGAGCAAGAGCTCTTTATCGTCAATCTGTGGGTACTGCCAGGACCTCACACACCACACACCCCATTTCCCTTGCTCAAGGGGGGACAGTAACCACTCCTAGTCAACGGAAAAAATCCGGCCTGAGCGGGCTCGAACCGTCGCCTTGTCAGACCGTTAATCCTGGCAGCGCCGCGCTCTACCAGTGTGTGTGTGTGTGTGTGTGTGTATGTGTGTGTGTGTGTGTGTTCTGAAATATTTAGGTTGTACGATTAAATGTATACACTATTGAAGTAGTCATCAGAGAGGCATAGTAAATATGTTATATATAATTCATACGTAGCTACACTGATTCCATGATTATGTTTGTGCGTCCTATATATATTCAAAGTCCAGTCTTTTATGTGTGTTTAAGCTACTTTTAAGTAAACGTGCGGAAGGCTTGGTAAACAGGTTAGGCTGCAGGAGGGTGTTTTTTTTAATCAGTTTAGCTCCTAAGTCCTTCTGAAGACCGCAAGGGGGTGTTGGGGCTAGGGACACGCCGCTTACCTTTCCTTCATCCTCCCTCCCCTCACATTTATCCTCCCTCCCCTCACATTTATTCTCCCTCCCCTCACATTTATTCTCCCTCCCCTCACCTTTTCTGTCCCTTCCTTCCTCTCTTCTTTACACTCCCCTAACCTCCTTCGTCTCTTCGCCTTTCCTTCCATTACCTTTCCTCACCTTCCCACTCCTTCCGTCTTCACTCTCCCTCCTTCCCCCTCCCTTTGTTTCTCTCTCTCACCTCATCCTCGCATTTGTCATCTCCCTTTCTCTCTCCTCATCAACCCTATTCTTATCCTTTTTTATCTCACCATCCTTCCTCTTCCTTCTCTCTTCACCTTTCTCCCTCTGTTTCTCTCCCTCACCATCCTTCCTCTTCCTTTCCTCTTCACCATTCCTCTTCCCTCCTCTTCCTTCTCTCCTCACCATTCCTCTCCCCTCCTCTTCCTTCTCTCCTTACCATTCCTCTCCCTTCCTCTCCCTTCTCTCCTCACCTTCCCTCTCTTCCTTCTTTCCTTCCCTCATCTCACTTCTGTCTCATCTCCATTTCACTTTCCTCTCACTCCCCTTCTCTTCCCTCCCTCCCCACCACCCCTCACCTTCCCTCTTCCCTCCCCTCCCCTTCCCTTCCCACCCCTCACCTCCTCCCCCCGCCTCCCACGGCCATTGCACCTGTCTTACTCTCATTAGGAGGCAGGTACACCGTATGCTAATGGAGTGACGCATATATATTGCATTCACTTCGATCTCTGTCCTGGTATGCACTAAATGATCCCCCCCGCTCTCTCTCTCTCTCTCTCTCTCTCTCTCTCTCTCTCTCTCTCTCTCTCTCTCTCTCTCTCTCTCTCTCTCATTACTTGGCTTGTAACTAAAATGAGGTCAGTGAACATTAATTCTCTCTCTCTCTCTCTCTCTCTCTCTCTCTCTCTCTCTCTCTCTCTCTCTCTCTCTCTCTCATTACTTGGCTTGTAACTGAAATGAGGTCAGTGAACATCAATTAATTCTTCTTTGCTGTTATTGTTAAACTTCCGGCCGATATGATTGTTTTTGCCTTTTATTTTTGTTTTTTACGGTTATTTTCTCAGAGGCGTTTCTTATTGTTTTGTTTTCGTTGTTTTTTTTGTTTTCATCAATTCGTCACAGTCTTCATCTTTAAGGTCTTTGTTTTCGTCTTTTGTCCCTAAAATACATTCCGTGCTAATACGGTACTCTTCTTCCCTCTCCGTCTGCTTCTGCTGCTGATGATGATAATGATGGTGATGGTCCTTCTCATGCGTCTCAAACTCCCCTGCTCTCTCTCTCTCTCTCTCTCTCTCTCTCTCTCTCTCTCTCTCTCTCTCTCTCTCTCTCTCTCTCTCTCTCTCTCTCTCTCTCTCTCTCTCCACCAAGCGAACCCTCCAAATCGCTGAACAATTAATTAGGGTAAAAATACTGACCGTGCTCTCTCTCTCTCTCTCTCTCTCTCTCTCTCTCTCTCTCTCTCTCTCTCTCTCTCTCTCTCTCTCTCTCTCTCTCTCTCTCTCTTACCTCTTCCTCCTCTTCCTTCACTTCTGCTTCTGGTTCCTCTTCTTCTTCTTCTACCTCTTCCTCCTCCTCCTCCTCCTCATCTTGTTCATGCATCTTCACATCCACCTCCTTCACCATTCTCTTCCACCTCCTTTACTCACCTTCCTCCTCCGCCTCCTCTTCCTCTTCTTCTTTCCTTCTCTTCCCTCGACATCCTCTCACGGGCGCAGGCCAAGGAGGAGAAGTAATTGGAAGGTCAGAGTTTTCTTCTAGGCGTATTTCCTTCAGCTTTAACGAGACGCGGAGCCGAAGAAAAAAGAATGGAACGAGAGGTAAAAGAAAGACCAGGTTGTCCGCGAGTCCAGGAGATCTAGGCTCGGAGGGCGACAAGGAGGGGTCTAAGGGGGTAAGGTATCCATTGAAGGTTCCGGGAAAGAGCGCGCATGGGAGGCGACTAATTTCTAAGAGTCAGTTAAAGGGATAAGACGAAATTTCTTACACCGTCGCTTGAGCAAAACCTTGACAACGCGGGGTGTGTGTGTGTGTCTGGGTGGGTTAGGGGGGGTAAGGGTAATTGAATAAACGAGGATAAGGTCGGTATTTCAAGACACTTTCGCTTCTCACATTATCTATTTCTAAAGGTCAAGGAGGGGGTCAATCGGGTTCTAATGAGTGTTTCTACAGGCTCACGGTACAGAGGAAGGGTCACACTACCACCAGGGTCATAGAACTACTAGTACTGGAAATGCTCACAACTCCTACGAAAGCCTTGTCAAATGAGTGTTCTTGGGCATTGCAATGTCTTATAATACAACACTAAGGGTCGTATTACAAGACATTTCGCCACCCAAGAACACATATTTAACAAGGCTTTAGTAGGAGTTGTGGGCATTTCCAGGGGTAGTTTTATGACCTTGGTGGTAGTGTGACCCTTCCTCTGTACCATGAACCTGAAGAAACACATATTTGACAAGGCTTTCGTAGGAGTTGTCGGCATTTCCAGGGGTAGCTTTATGACCCTGGTGGTAGTGTGACCCTTCCTCTGTACCATGAACCTGAAGAAACAGTAATTATAACCCGACTGACCCCCTCTTTGACCTTTAGAAATGGGTGAAGTGAGAAGCGAGAGTGTCTTTTAATACCAACCTAAAGATCAAAGCATTACAGAAACCGAGAGTCTGACTAGGAATGAAGTTGAAGCCAAGGAAAAAGAAGCTTCATGGTAATTTGACTGTGGATGAAGACGGAGAATGTATAAATAAAAACCCGCACTGGCAGACGATTGAGTTATATTGGTTAAAAATATAACTATCGTCTGGGAGTGTGGGTTTTTATTTATTACATCAAGAAATCATGTCAGTGTGATTAGCCGCTCAACCAAGACGGAGAATAACGGAGTAAAGAAAGAAAAAAGCAGCCTAAAAAGGGAGGGGGAAGACATGAACAAGTTTGATAGATACAGTAAAAAATATAGATTCGGAAAGAGTGGAAATGATGAACGCAGTAAATAAGGCATAGAAAGTGTGTATTTAAGGGAGTATTCTAAGTTGATAGATACAGTATAGCGATAAATAAGAGACATAGCAGAGTGTAAAGAGTGAAGGAAATTAAAAGCGTAGTAAATAAGGCATAGAAAGTGTGTGTTGATGTGAGTATTCTAAGTTGACAGATACAGTATAAAGATAAATAAGAGACATAGCAGAGTGTAAAGAGTGAAGGAAGTGAATAGCGCAGTAAATAAGGCATAGAAAGTGTGTGTTGAAGGGAGTATTCTAAGTTGACAGATACAGTATAGAGATAAATAAGAGACATAGCAGAGTGTAAAGAGTGAAGGAAATTAAAAGCGTAGTAAATAAGGCATAGAAAGTGTGTGTGAAGGAAGTATTCGAAGTTGACAAAGTATAAATATAAAAAAAAAGACAGTGTAAAGAGTGAAGGAAATTAAAAGCGTAGTAAATAAGGCATAGAAAGTGTGTGTGTGTGTGGGAAGGAGTGTCAGAAGAACAGGTTGATGACTGATACAAAAAAAAACCACACACAAAAAAAACAGGAGAGTCGCGCCAGGAATAACGGTGAAGAGAGTGAAGGAAGTTCATAATAAGAGCAAAAAGCCATGAAAGTGCGTGTCGGGGAGGGAGAGTAAAGATAAAAAGTTGATGATACACAATAAGAAAATAAAGTCGCATCAGGAACAGAAGGAGTTTGGAGAGTGAAGAATGTGAAGAAAGGAATAAAGAAGGCATGAAAAGTGTGAGAGAGAGAGAGAGAGAGAGAGAGAGAGAGAGAGAGAGAGAGAGAGAGACGAGACGAGACGAGACGAGACAAGAGAGAAAAAGAGAAAAAAAAGAGAGACTGAGTTTGAGGTATCAGAAAAACAAGTGTATGACAGATGCAGTATGAAAAAAAGTACAAGATTCACGCATATATGAGTGTGTGAATAAGCCATGAAAGACGTGTGCGTGCGTGCGTGTGTGGGGGCTGGGGTGAAGGCTGGACAATTAAAACAAGATGAGTGTAAGAAAAAGTCGTATCAAGAATAAATAGTGATGGAAGTAAAAAAAAACCCCTGCCAACTAGAATACATAACAAGTCGAGTGTGACGCAGGGGAAAAGTGCGTGTGACGAGGAGACAAACAAAAACACGGACAGAAGGAGAATTGACGTCGATGATAGACACGGTGTAGAAAACTAAGGGGTCCAAGATGAAGAAAACTAAGGGGTCCAAGAACACAGAATAAAAGAAAATAAATAGACGTCGATGATAAGAGACAGCATAGAAAACAAAAGGATCCAAGAACACACAATAAAAAAGAAAAGAAATAGACGTTGATGATAGACACGGCATAGAAAACAAAAAAAACAAAGGGACCAAGAACACGCACATTGACAATAAATAATAGACTCAATGATAGAAAAGAATAGACGTCGATGATAAGACACGACATAAAAAGCCACACACACACACACACACACACACACACACACACACGAGAAGAAGAAGTCGAGGGAGTGATAGTATGGAAAGCGAACGGAAGTGAAAGGGGTTCGACGAAAGCTACGTCTGGGGAAGGAAACGGCCGGGCAATCCCTGTTAATGGAGCGAGGAATGTTAAGGTCAGGGTTGAGTCCCGTTGATCAGGGCGAAGGAGAAGGAGGAGGAGGAGGAAGTGGAAGAAGAGGAAGAGAAAGGGGAAGAAGAAGAGGAAGAAAAAGAGGAAGAAGTGGAAGAAGAATAAATGGAAGAATAAATGGAAGAAGAAGTGAAAGAAGAATAAATGGAAGAAGAAGAAGTGGAAGAAGAATAAATGGAAGAAGTGGAAGAAGAAGAAGAAGAAGAAGAAGAAGAAGAAGGAGAAGAAGAAGAAGAAAAGGAGGAGGAAGTGGAAGAAGAAAGTGTGTGTGTGTGTGAGTGTGTGTAAACGGAGGGAAGCCGCAGGAAGAAAGAGGATGATAAATTTTCCACGTAAGAGGGAGAAAGTAGGGAGGAGGAGGAGGAGTTATATGCTTTGAAGGAATAATGATACATACTTAAAACACCGTGTTCCTCTTTAATTATACAATATATGGGGGGGGAGGGTCTTACACACACACACAGAGAGAGAGAGAGAGAGAGAGAGAGAGAGAGAGAGAGAGAGAGAGAGAGAGAGAGAGAGAGAGAATAAGGTACGTACTTGTTTACCAGGCCGTGATAAAGGTGACAGAATGGGTTGGCGGGTGTATACTATTACCTGCGCGGGGTACGAAGTGGGGTACAGCAACGCACCAACCCACCACTATGTAAAGAAAGTGCGGGTGGAACTGCTCTCGATCCTCTCAACTTTCCTCGCCTTTTTTATTTATTTTTATGTATTATTTTTTTTTACAGCAGAGGAGTCAATTCAAGGGCATAAAAAAGGGTAAAAAATGTAAAAAAAAAAAAAAGTCCGCTACTCACCGCTCCTAAAAAGAGTTAGAGGAGTGGTCGAAAGATACGTTGGCTGGGATTTTCGGGTGACGAGGTTCGCAGGTAATGAGCGAGTGTTTGGTATGCTGTGAAGGTGCTGTTGGTGGTTGTTTCTGATATGCTGTACGTGTGGAATGGGTTGTTGGGTGGGTCGGGGGTGTGGGTGTAGCTACTTTCTCCGTCTTTTCTTCCCCCCCTCGTTTTCTCTCTCTCTCTCTCTCTCTCTCTCTCTCTCTCTCTCTCTCTCTCTCTCTCTCTCTCTCTCTCTCTCGATTGCATCGTTTAAGAATAATCTTGACCGCTATCTCCTCCATCTAAATGTTCACTAGGTCAGTTTCAACGGCATGGTGGCCGCATAACAGCTGTCACTTAGGTTTAGGACAGTCCACCTAGTTTGGGCCATAGGGTCTGTGTGGTCTGGTTATCTATGTCTCTATCTCTCTCTCTCTCTCTCTCTCTCTCTCTCTCTCTCTCACACACACACACACACACACACACACACACAAATAAGGAAGTGTAGTTTTGGCTCATCCGTCAGGCCAGTCATCCGTCATGCATATATATTTTTTTTCTCCTTGAGGTTTCTTTCTGGGTAACAAAAAAAAAGTTTACCGTGAATATTAACGAAGCCCAGTCACTATTTTAAGAGGAAAATAATCCGGATGTAGCAAGTTTTCATCATACACGGGGCACCATTTTGACGTGGGAACAACGCGGAGAATGCTGTGTTGAGATCAAGAAAGCATGACTCCGTGAGGGAACAAACACAGCTGCCGCCTTCACCTCGCCCGTGCATGGCCTGAGAGTGACCTGGGGGGGAGAAAGGCTGTGGTGGGTGGAGATGAGGGGGTGGTGCGGGTCGGCCCTCTCGTTAAGTGCCCCTTGCAGCAACCTGGGCAGTGGGGGGAGTAGGCCGTGGTTGAGAAGAGAGTGGCTGGGAGTAGGGGTTAAGAGAAGAGACCGCAACATAGGGAAGGAGGTGGAAGGTAGATTAGGAGGCAGTTTAGGGGAGGGAGAAGACAGGAAGGTGGTAGGCAGTTTAGGGGAGGGAGAAGACAGGAAGGTGGTAGGCAGTTTAGGGGAGGGAGAAGACAGGAAGGTGAAGGTTTGTGATGGAAGCAGGGCAGAAGAGATCAAAGTTAGGTGAGGGAGAGTGGGTGGTAGGTGGAGGGCAGAGGAAGAGGCGGCAGTTTAGGGAAGGGAGAAGTCAGGGAGGTGGAGAGTGTAGGGTGGAAGCAGAGCAGAAGAGATCATAGCTAGGTGAGGGAGAGTGGGTGGTAGGTGAAGGGCAGAGGAAGAGGCGGCGGTTTAGGAGAGGGAGAAGACAGAGAGGTGGTAGGCAGTTTAGGGAAGGGAGAAGTCAGTGAGGTGGAGAGTGTAGGGTGGAAGCAGGGCATAAGAGACCATAGCTTAGGGGAGGGAGAGTAGCCGTAAGGTGAAGGACAGTAGAGGAGGCTGCAGTTTAAGGGAGGAAGAGGCCCAGGGAGGTCAGGGGTGGTGTGTGGAAGCAGGGCAGTAGAGATCATAGCTTGGGGGAAGGAGAGTAACAGGGAGGTGGAGGGCGGAGGAGCAGGCCACCGTTTAGGGGAGGGTGAGTGGCCTGAAGAAAGAGGTAATGACTCACCACAGCCTTTGGCGTCTTCGTTAAAATGACAGGGAATTTTGTGTTGCCCGAGGGAGCAGGTGTGTGGTAATACGGGCACACCTGTGACGAAAGTGGCCCCTAACGCGCCTCACCTGTGTGTTCGAGAGAGAGAGAGAGAGAGAGAGAGAGAGAGAGAGACAGACAGACAGACAGACAGACAGACAGACAGACAGACAGACACCAAATAAATATTTCATCTTCAAACCTCAAACTGTTTAGTCTGCTAACTAGGAAAAAAATCATTACGTTTAGTCTTATATTGATAGTATTCATAACTGATTCATGCTTCACTGTTAGATGTCACAATGATCATATCGACTGTCCTCGTGGTGTGTTAGGCGCCAAGGGAATTAATAACACGAAGAAACAAATTCCATTCCCGGAAAAGGCAATTGTAGCTCTTGAGAGAAAGTGTGTGAGCCGCATTCTCAAACATTTCGTCCACCGAGTACACATATTTGACAAGGCTTTCATAGATTTTCGAGCATTTCCAGGGCTACTTTCATTACCCTGGTGGTAGTTTGCCCCTTCTTCTGTACCATGAACCGAAACAAACACTCATTAGAACCCAACTGATCTCCTTTTTAGTCTGTGGAAATAGTTGATGTGAGAGGCGAAAGCGTTTGAGAATACCATCCTGTGTGTTTTCCGTGAATGGAAGACTAACAAGAGCGTTTAGAGGCCACTGACCTCCCCCAAGGACATGAGTTAGCGACGGTTCTGCTCACCCCAAGAACTCGTGGTCTCGTCCTGACTCTCCCAGCCATTTCCGTTAACCGCAGGAAGCATTCGCGCTCAACTCCCAAAGCTCAGGCGGGATTTTCCGCGTAATCGCTCAAAGTCATTGCTTCGTTCAGTTTTTATCAGAGGTTTTCCAATATTAAATGTATTTCTTTCTTGGTCCTTGCTTCACTTCACTTTTTAGTTTCATGAAAATTGGGGTGGTAGGTTTTGTGCAATCCTGCTGACAGTCACGAGAAAACAAACAAGCAAATAATTCAAAAACGTAATTTCCTTCTTAGAGCAATGCTACTTCTCGAAAACAAAGTGCGTGTATTTTGTTCTAATACGGGGAAACAAAACAATTTCCACTCTGAGTGTTTTCTCGAAGACATTGTGGGTGTTTTAAGCGGGTATACTTTGGAAGGAACAAATATATAGAAATAATTGGAAGGGAATAAAAAGGGATAAAGCCAGGATGAAAAAAAATACAGTAATGAAAAGGGCGAGAAGAATGACGTTGCACTGGAAAAACAAACTTCTCCCAAAGACAGAAATTGCTTACTATAAATACAGGAAAGAAAACACGTAGACAACCGCCAATGAAAGAGCAAGTTTCCCTCGAAGACAGAAAGTATTTTTTTCCCTGGGCGCGCCGGACAGAACGCACGTAGACAAACTCCACTGAATGAGCTGCTGTTTCCCACTAAAGGCAGAAGGTGGCTGTGGTGCTTAGCGTGCATAAACGTGTGAATACTTGATGTTGAGGTCTGCGTGTCGCCGGCCGTCCATGCTCACGTGCAGGGGCTAAGAAAAGACGTGTGTGTGTGTGTGTGTGTGTGTGTGTGTGTGTACCACCTGCCATTCCCTCAGTCTGGCAACCTCCCAGCAGGCTAACCCGATTTTCACGCTACTGTTACTGCTTCGTTTGCTGTTGCCGCTCCTACTTCTGCTGGGGGTACTTCTCCTGCTTCAACAACAACAACCAACAACTACCACTACTAACTTTACCTTGTGTGTGAAGCTACTGCCAAGAGGGACAGGAGGGGTGGAGAGTGGGAGAGAAGGCAAGGTTGGGCAGGACAGGGCGGTGGAGGGGGCCGGAATAGTGGGGTTGAGGACTCCATTCAAAAGGACATTTCTCTTTTCTCTCATTATATTTATTTAATGAGTTCCTGTCCCCTGGTGATGTATACGACCTTTCATATTTATACACAACCATACAGTAATAATACGTATATCCCCATGCATATAAAAGTCTAAATCTACTATCTCCCACGGGTCGTTTTTTATCTTTTATTTTTGTAGTGAGCTTTTCGAGGTAAGTTTTAATTAAGGCGGCCGTCGTAAAAAGAACCGTAAAATTTCATGTCTGTATACCTATGCATATGCGACCCCAGGGTTTGGGAGCTCGGGTGTGTGAAGGGTTGCAGGGAGACGAGAAGGGGAGGAGGAGGAGGAGGGTGGGGTGGACGTGGGGAGACGAGCCATGAGAAAGAAAAGAGGCTGGAGAGGAAGGAAGGGGACTAGTATAGAATGAGACGGGAAAGGAGAAGAGAGGGGACTTTGGTAGGGCAATGGAAGGAGGAGCTGGGAAGAGGGGAGCTGAGGGAGGTGAAGGCGGGAAGGTAAGTCCGTTGGGGAGATAGGAAAAGAGAACAGAGGCTGGAGTGGAAGGAAGGACACTAGTATAGAATGAGACGGGAAAGGAGAAGAGAGGGGACTTTGGTAGGGCAATGGAAGGAGGGGCTGGGAAGAGGGGAACTGAGGGAGGTGAAGGCGGGAAAGTAAGTCCGTTGTGGAGATAGGAAAAGAGGCGAGAGGAGACGTAGGTGGAGGGAGGGAATGAGAAAACAAGAGGGTAATTCGGGGCCGTGAAAGGGAAAAGAAGTCCGTTGTGGAGAGAATCTGGTTATATGACAAGGGAGAGGGAAGGGGTGTGGAGGGGGAAGATCAAAAGGAAGGAGGTACAGGATAGAAAGAGGGAAGAAAGGAAAGTAGGTAAAGAGAAACGGGTGTGTACAGAGTGTGGTTGTATTTGAGGGTGAGACAGAACAGGAGAGGATAGGGGAGTGGTGGGAAGGAGGGAAGGAGAGAGGAAGCCAAGAAGAAGGGGAGAAAAGCTTAAGAAGACTAGGGAGGAGAGAATGTGTCGAGTTTAAGTAGAGAGACTTATGGGGAAAAAAGCGGATTGGAGAGGATCTTGTAAAGGGGAAGGGAGGTTGGAGGAAGGGGATGAGAGGGGCAGAATGGGGAGTTGGGGAGAAGAGCTAGAAAGGAAGGGGAGGGAAGGGGATGATGAGAGGTAAAGTAGAGGAAGTTATGATATGAAAAAAACGGCAGGGGAGGATATTGTAAAGGGGAAGGGAGGGGGGAGGAAGGGGATGAGAGGGGCAGAATGGGGAGGTGGAGAGAAGAGCTAGAAAGGAAGGGGAGGGAAGGGGACGATAAGAGGTAAAGTAGAGGAAGTTATGGGATAAAAGAAACGGCAGGGGAGGATCTTGTAAGTGGGGGAGATAAGGAAGGGAAGGAGAGGGGAAAAATTGAAAAGAAATTGAAAGGGGGGCGGGAGGGGAGGGGACGGAAAGAGGAAATGTAGAGAGGAAGTTATGGGGAAAAAAAGCGGATTGGGGGATATCTTGCAAGGGGTAAGTGGGGGAGGAAAGGAAGAAGAGTGGAAGAGTAGGGTGTAGGGAAGAGAAACAAGAAAGGAAACTGGAGGAGAGGGAACGGAAAGAGGTAGATAGGAAGTTATGGGGAAAAAAAGCGGATTGGGGGATATCTTGCAAGGGGTAAGAGGGGGAGGAAAGGAAGAAGAGTGGAAGAGTAGGATGTCGGGAAGAGAAACAAGAAAGGAAACTGGAGGAGAGGGAACGGAAAGAGGTAGATAGGAAGTTATGGGGAAAAAAAGCGGATTGGGGGATATCTTGTTAGGGGGAAGAGGGGGAGGAAAGAAAGAAAAGGGGGGGAGTAGGGAAAAGTAACAAGAAAGGAAACCGGAGGAGCGGGGAGGGAAAGAGAAAAGGGAATTAGGGGGAAAAGGCGGATTGGGGGATATCTTGTTAGGGGGAAGAGGGGGAGGAAAGGGAGAAAAGGGGGAGGGTAAGGTAAAGAAACAAGAAAGGAAACCGGAGGAGAGGGGAGGGAAAGAGAAAAGGGAATTAAGGGGGAAAAAGCGGATTGGGGAGGATCTTGTAAGGGGGAAGAGGGGTAGGAAGGGAAGGAGAAGGGGAGAAGAAAAGTGGGAGAGTAGGGAGTTGGGGAGATGAGGGGACGCTAAAGTAGAGGGAATTTGTAAAGAAAAGAGGATTGGAGACGATCTCTTAACCCAAATGGCCAATCTTTACCTCTTTCCTACTCTATTTCTCCATATTCCGGGCTGTATTTAATTGTGTGAATGAAAATACGTGAAATATATTAAGTTTGACGTGTATAGAGGGGGAAAGTGGGCGTGAGGGAGTGGCTGGGACTGGGAAGAGAGGTGGAGAGGGGCGAGTGGTTTTTGAACTCCCTCTCATTGTTCCCGAGCGAGCCATCAGTCGGGGAACTCGGCTCGACTAGTCTTCGATTTTTACTATTACTCTTGAGGCCAAAGTTTTGATATATTCCCGATAGTTATAATTCTTTCAGGCCCTCCACAAGTTTTGATTTCGATAAGACGTAAAAGTGTCCGCTATTTCAAGGGGCTGTCGGTCTGTCTGTCTGTCTGTCCCTGCTTTTGTCTGTTTGTTTACCTGATTGTATGTCTCAGTTTGTGTCTGTATCTGCCTATCTCTATGTCTCTCTCTCTCTCTCTCTCTATCTCTCTCTCTCTCTCTCTCTCTCTCTTCTTTCTTTATTTTCACATCTTACATATTGCAATTAAATACAAATATGTCGTCTCTCTCTCTCTCTCTCTCTCTCTCTCTCTCTCTCTCTCTCTCTCTCTCTCTCTCTCTCTCTTTTCACATCTAACATATTGCAATTAAATACACATATGTCGTCTCTCTCTCTCTCTCTCTCTCTCTCTCTCTCTCTCTCTCTCTCTCTCTCTCTCTCTTTATTTTCACATCTTACATATTGCAATTAATTTAAATACAACTCTCTCTCTCTCTCTCTCTCTCTCTCTCTCTCTCTCTCTCTCTCTCTCTCTCTCTCTCTCTCTCTCTCTCTCTCTCCCCGAAGATGACCCCCTTTTCTTGCGCAATAAATCTCGCCGGGAGGGATTGGCCGGGCTAAAGCAGTTCCCCATTACAGCGACATGTCCTCATCACGGAAAATCCGGCAGTGATTTAAGATACCTGATAAAAGCTTACGAGAATCGACGCAAGTAATTTATTATTATTATTATTATTAGATGAGGCTTAGAAAAGGAAGGAAAGATAAGAGGGTAGGAAGAGGAGGAGGAGGGAAAGGGAAGGAGGAGAAGGAAGTAGGAAATTATTGAAGAGGTTGACAAAACACTACACTATAAAAAAAATAACAAGTCGAATAGCATTTAATAGCCTTTACCAGGTATTTTTGTTGCTACTTTATTTCTACGAGTGATCAGTTGTTATTTGAAGGTTGTGATACATAACTTTTCAATCGATGCAGTATTCAATCCGCGCCATTATTGTGATTTCATATAAACATAATATATTCGTCACCTTCGTAAACAAACCGCCTAAGTCATTATTTTCTACTTTTCAGGAAATCATAAAAGAACTCTCATTTTCTCATTTGGCTTAAGATTTAGGCAGAAATGAAAAGGCCAATTCTAAAACGCTCAAACCCTGAATGACGAAGTACAAAAATGGGCGTCACATGATGAAAAATTGGTGGTGACGAAAACCTGGAAATCGCTGAAAATGACTAAGGCGATTATTTTATGAGGGTGACGATATATTCCTTTCAATAACGTTCTCATTGGTGATTACTGTTGGGTGTTCTGCTGTGGGCGATCCTGTGGTATTGTATGATTATAACGGCTTGACATAACTCTCTCTCTCTCTCTCTCTCTCTCTCTCTCTCTCTCTCTCTCTCTCTCTCTCTCTCTCTCGCTCTCTCTCTCTCTCTCTCTCTCTCTCTCTCTCTCTCTCTCTCTCTCTCTCTCTCTCTCTCTCTCTCTTACATTTCTTCCACCTGAGCTACAACCAATCACTCACCTGCCATGTTTCTTTTGTTACAGGTAAGATGATCGGCTTCTGTACCCATAGCTGCAATATGTCCTCAGCGTCCGGTTAGTAAGTACAACACATGGCGGTCCTGTGTGGATGGGAATAAGACTAGGAAAAAATATAGTTGTCCATCCTGGTTTTGTTATAAGATGCTTGCTTTCCTAATACACTTGATATGCTCTTCAGTTATCTGCCACCTTTTTTTGATTGTTTATTTGCTCGCTTTACTTTTTCTTTCTTTGATGTTTCTTTAAAGTTCTCTTCTGTATTTTAATCTTCCATATGTTTTTCCTGTCTTCATTTATTTTTCTGATTCGTTTCTTTCTTCATTTCTTACCCCCCCCCCCTCTCTCTCTCTCTCTCTCTCTCTCTCTCTCTCTCTCTCTCTCTCTCTCTCTCTCTCCTTTCATTCCTTCCATCTCTTCTTTCTCCTTATCTTTCCTTCTCTTTTTTACCTCTCTCTCTCTCTCTCTCTCTCTCTCTCTCTCTCTCTCTCTCTCTCTCTCTCTCTCACGAAAGAGGCTTAAAACTCGTGAAGCTAAGACGCTCGCTTGTTTTATTTCTTTACATTCTCCGCACATCAGAAACTTGGTATGCATGCAGGGCGCCCTCATTCAGATCTGTGTGTGTGTGTGTGTGTGTGTGTGTGTGTGTGTGTGTGTGTGTTAGGACCCTAATGACCGTCATTTACAAGGGACGTTCTTCTCTGGTTACTCGGAGTGGCAGAAAAAAGCTCAGATTTTTCCTGAAACTTGATACAAGGAGCGTTAAGTCTTACCCAAGGCCCGCCACTCCCTCCCTCCCTCCTCCCTTCTCTTTCTTCTCTTCCTCCTCCTCTATCTTTACTTCCTTCCTGTTCCCTCATTCCTTTCTCCTCCACCTTCTCTTCCCCCCTTAACTTCCCTTCATTCACCTATCCTTATCTTAATTTTCCTCCCTCTTCCTCCTCGGATCCGTATATCTGTCCTTCCCCTCCATCTTCTCCTCCTCCTCCTACCCTTCTTGTCTCTT
Organism: Eriocheir sinensis; assembly: GCF_024679095.1. NCBI lineage: Eukaryota > Metazoa > Arthropoda > Malacostraca > Decapoda > Varunidae > Eriocheir > Eriocheir sinensis. Next base: position 6,761,662 of record NC_066534.1, on the reverse strand, counting down.
GTCTCCCGTTCTCTCCCTTTCCTCCACCTCCTCCTTCTCCTCCTCCTCCAATTCCTATATATATCCTTCCCTTCCATCTTGTCCTCTCCTCCTCCTCCTCTTGTCATTGTTCCCCTCCAGTCCTCTCCCTTTCCTCCACCACCACCTCCTTCTCCTCCTCCTCCTCCTCCTCCAATCCCTATATCTGTTCTTCCCTCTCCATCATGTCCCCTCATCTTCCTTCTCCCTTACCCCTCTTGTCTTTGCTCTCCCCCCCGTCCTCTCCCTCTTCCCCTCCTCCTTCTCCTCCTCTCCCTTTTCCCCTCCTCCTCCTCCTCTACCTCTTCCCCTCCTCCTCCTCCTCTCCCTCTCCTCCTCCTCCTCCTCCTCCTCTCGTCCCTCTGCTCGGTATCCTACACCAAGTTTTTCCCCCATTCATCGCCGTCACTTCCACTAGTCTCTCCGCCACCCTCGTATCCTCCTCCTCTTGGCCCATACAAATTAGGTTCTCGCCTCCAAAACGTCTCTTTCACTACGCGTCAGTTTTTCTCTTTAACACGGGAGAAAACGCTAGAGGGCAGCAGCAACGTTTCCTTAATTTTGTCAGACTAAAGCCTGTTTTTGTAAGCGTCGTATCTTTATTCAATTATGTGGTTGATTTGTCTTTTTGGGCGTGCTTAGTTGGTTTTGTTGATTATTCTAGATATTTTTTTACGACTGAGTTTGTAATATGTTGACTTAAATGTGAAAATCCAACACTTCTAACTTCATCACAGAAATGGAAGCAAAAAGCTAAACTAACCACTCAACTGTTCATAAATATTAATACAACGTTTAAAAACACTGGCGTAAGTTAAGGTTGGTGCTATTTTGTGTAACGATTGACGTAAGAATTAAAATTACAGCGGTTTTTTTTTTACGGCTGCCAATCCGTCTCAATTCTTACCGGGAATCGAACCCGAAAAACTCTGCTGATCGCTGCACTACGAAGATTGTTTTTTTAATGTGTCTTTGTGTAGGAAAAGAAGAGCTATTGCCTATTAAAGTAAATTCCTCTGTATAATACGAACACCCCTATTAATTTCTGCATAGTAAAGAAAAATATTATCTTTATTTTATTTTCAAGGAAACTCCATCCATCCCATGTCAGACATCCAGGCATTTCATCCCCCGCTTCCCTCCCTTGCCTCCGACATGTCGACATGGAGGGCGAGGGAGGGAGACAAGAGCAGAGTTTTTCCCCTTTCCGCTCTGGCTCTAACTTTTTTGGGGGAGTCAGATTTTTACTTTAATCTTTTCTATTCAAAGATGTCGCTTATCAGTCATGATCTTTTTCGATCTCTTCAGATATCTCACTCTGTCTTCATTCTTTTCGACTTATTTCAAATTGTCACTCCATTTTCATCTTTCGCTTCGCTCAAAGATGAAACTCGGCCTTGTCATCTCCACCTCTCTATCATAAGGTGTTTTCATTCGTTGTCGTTGTTTCTACCTATTCAAAATTGCCAATCAATCTTAATTTTTTTTTTCTTATAAGGCGATGTCACTCAATTTCGTCTTTTTTGCCCTGTTTGAAAATCGCACTCGTCTCATAGTTTTTTTACCTGTCCAGAAATGTCACTCAGTTTTCATGATTTTCACATTTTCTGCTTCTAGGAACTATCAGTCTGTCTTTCCTTCTTTTTCAATCTGTTTTTAGGTGTCACCCAGTCTTCATCTTTTCACACTTCGTAGATTTTTTTTTTTTTTTTTACAACAGAGGAGGCAGCTCAAGGGCACACACAAAAAAGAAAACAATAATAAAAAAAGCCCGCTACTCGCTGCTCCTAGTCTTACCCAGTCTTTCTCCTTGTTCATATATGTCACTTATATTTTTTACAGTAAAGGAAACAGCTCAAGGGGTAATAAGCAAAGAAATAACAAATAAAGTCTGCAAATCTTTCGGCCACCTCCCTGGATTCTTTTTAGGAGCAGCGAGTAGCGGGCTTTTTTTTATTATTTTCTTTTTTTGTGCCCTTGAGCTGTCTCCTTTGTTGTAAAAAAAGAAAAAAAAAATCGCTGCTCATGCAATAGCAAAGATGTCGCTCACTCTTAATCAGATCATGGTCAAATTTCTCCCTCAGTTTTCATTTGTTGGCCGCCCTTCATCTCCCAGTTCATAGCCGTCACTCAATTCTCGTCCTGCTCTATATCCTGGTTTCCCGACACTCCTCCCAGCCATCCCACTCGAGACGTTATTTAGGACCCTCCGGCGGGTTTAACGCTGCACCGAGTCCGACTACCGCACGAGACAAGTGTTCCAAGAAGCTGATTTCGGCTTTCCCCGTCCATGGACAACACACGAGGGGCCGAAACTCCAACTACCTGACATAACTACTCTTAACTCATGATTTTTTTTCTTCTCTGGTATACATTTGTGTTTTCTTCATCAAACTGAACGCTAATGGTAGTAGGTCTAACGTTTTCTTTGATTTCTATTTTTTACCTTTCCACTGTCCTGTACCCCATCACAGTCCCACTCAGTATTCATTAACGCTAATGATGACTTAATGAAGCTAATAATTCGGTTATCTTCCAAGAATGCCTCGTGTTCCAATATCTTGAAATTGTTGGAAAAAATGTTATTTAGGAAAACCACGTTTAATTTTCTCTTTTTAATCATCCTCTCGTCTAATTGCAATCCCTGGAGGTCTACACTTAAATTATTCATTAACATAGTTTCCACGATTCACAGTAATTTATCACAGGCATAAAGTTTGGAATGTGTGGTGATTGAACAAAGGTAACGACCAGCCACTTTGCCTATTCCTGTCATGCACCGACTAAATTAAACAAACCGAAAAAAGTGTCATCTGGTAACCCGTTGGGGATTACACACGGGACGAAAGAGGGAGGACGAGAGAGACCTGAAGGTGAGATGTGATGCAGTAATAATGGTGTTCTCATATATGTTAAATGACATGCTTATACATTTACTTATGTATGGATATTTCGTGTGTGTGTGTGTGTGTGTGTGTGTGTGTGTGTGTGTGTCGGGCCTGTGAATATTAAACCTTCCCTGGCGAAACCTTGCCCCGGAAAACGTCTAGAGGCATTAATTTAGCTGAGCCATCATACATAACATCCCTTCTCTGCCTCCACACTGCGACGCCTCTGATTATTGCCCTTGGTCATTGGATTAAAATTTCGGGGCTGTCTCATTAACTGTAATTATCTTTTTCTCGTCTTTTCAGTTTAATTATTGATCTATCCGTCTGTCTAACTAAATTTCTATCTGACCTCACCTTGCCGCTCACTGTCACTTGGCTCACAGGAAGGGCGCCGCGTCTCTCAGAGGCTCACTCGCTCACCCTCCCTTGCCCTGTCACTGTCAGCCGGCCGGCCAGCAGGCAGTTGGCGGTTACTGTTTTAACGAACACGGGAACGTTTGCTGGTCCTCCCTGGTGCTGCCTGCCTGCCTGCTCACTGACCTTCACCATGCTCTCACGGGTTTCTCTCTCTCTCTCTCTCTCTCTCTCTCTCTCTCTCTCTCTCTCTCACACACACACACACACACACACACACACACACATCTTTGGCTAAACAAGCAGTATTGTAATTAATTAAGGCGAATAAGCATAACGTAAACGGAGAACAAAGCCACTCACACTGGATTTATGGCTCCTTAGTCTTTTATTTACACACACACACACACACACACACGCACACACCGCCGCGCCATGTCTGCACCATACATTCTGCTTTCACCGCGCCTCTCACCCACCACCTTCACACACGCCTCCGTAATAACATATCGCGTCCGTGCAGACTTCAAGCTTCTTTCCTTTTTCTTTTCTTAGTCCCTCGAGACGAACAAGCCAAGTTCGGAAATTGGATCCCTCGGCTTGTGTGTGAAAGGAGACCTCGAAGCGAAAAATGGTGATAGGTACGGATTAATTATTGCTGGAAACCTTTTGCGGCAGATGTAAGGGCAGTAGCCTTTGTCTGAGTGCTAGAGTTGCAAGGTGACGCTGTTTTCTTGCCCTGGAGCTCATGGTTAAAAGAGGGTAACATGGGGATTATGTATACACGTTAACACTATTCTCAGGCGAAGGAAAAATGGTAATATATGTGTAAATTAATGTATGACTCGGAAATGGAGAGACCGTAGCCAAGGAAAGAAAATGGGCATTGGCAACTCTGTGCTCTCCCCCTCCCCCTCCCTTCCTTCTCGCCTCATCCCTCTCTCCCTCCATACCACCTTTCCTTCCCTCAATAACTGATCTTGCCCACTGACTGCGTGTATTTTCCTCAACATCTCCCCAGTTCCCGCGCTTTTTTCCTCTCTGTTACTTCATTTCCTGGTTCCTCATATCGTCAAGTGTGCTCGCGGGATTTAAATTTATTCACATTACCTGTAGTACCTTTCTCTCCCCTTCATCGTGCATTACCTCACCGTTTCCATTCCTCCTCCTCCTCCTCCTCCACAGCCATTGGGGGACCAGATGTTACCGCCTCACAGCTGTGGTCAGGAACACTCCAGCCAGACCTGTGTGTGTGTGTGTGAGAGAGAGAGAGAGAGAGAGAGAGAGAGAGAGACAAACTGTTTTTCATAAATATCTCCTAAAGTAATCATTGATCAGTATGATATTTCAACATTAATAATCATACTACTATATATATATACACACATAACATTTCTAATATATAATACAGTGATGGTAGTAGTAGGCTATTGGTTAGAAGGGAAATTAATATCTCGCATGTGTTGTTTTGAAGCTGTGTGTGTGTGTAAGAGAGAGAGAGAGAGAGAGAGAGAGAGAGAGAGAGAGAGAGAGAGAGAGAGTGTTTATCTGTAGAAATACGCATATATCGTTGAATGGGGTCTTAGGCCTATATAGTGCTGGTGATGATGACGCTAAGGACGATGACAGTGACGGTGAAATAGATGTAGCGCAGCAGGGAGACGATGAAAAATAGCGTGTCTGATGTTTGTTCGCGTAGAGACGGGTCTATTTGCTCCGTTGATGTGCTGTCGCTATGCTCGGTGAAAATGAACGTACGAATAGGATCGGACAGACGGAGGCGGATAAACGAGGTTGTGAGAAGGGAGGAAAAGAGACACGATAGAGCTAAGTTGAAGATGTGAAGTGGCAGAGGTGGAAGAGGATTAGGAGACGCGGTTGAGGTGGAAGAGGATTAGGAGACGCGGTTGAGGTGGAAGAGGATTAGGAGACACGCGGTTGAGGTGGAAGAGGAGAATGAGGAGAGAGGCGGTAGAGGTGGAAGAGAAAGGCGGTAGCGGTAGAATAGAATGATGATGAGGGAGGGGATAGGGGTGGAAGAGGAAGAAGAGGAGGAGGAGAATGATGGAGGTGAAACATAATCAAGTTGGAAGAGACGCTTGAAATGGTAGAAAATAAGGAAGAGAAACATGGTAGAGTTGAATGAAGAGGAGGTTGGAGAGAGAGGTAGAGGTGGGTGAGGGTAAGGAGCGGGAATGGAGGGGAGAATAAGGGGGTAGGGGGTGAGAGAGAAGCGGATGTGGGTTGTGGAATGATGGGGAGAGCGAGGGATTGATGGTTTTGTGTCAGGGTTGTGGGATGGGGCGTGGGGGAGAGGGAGAGGGTCGTTAGGATAATGTGGAGCAGATGAGAGGAAGGGAGGGAGGAAGTTGAAGGGGAATGATGGGAGACGCGAGGAAGGCATGGGGTGGGATGTGAAGGTGGACTTTTGGAATGGTAGGAGAGTGTTGATGACTTTAGTTAGGCGGAGATAGATAACAAGATTGATGAACAGAAGTGGGATGTGAAGGTGGACTTTTGGAATGGTAGGAGTGTTGATGACTAGTTAGGCGAAGATAGATAACAAGATTGATGAACAGAAGTGGGATGTGAAGGTGGACTTTTGGAATGGTAGGAGAGAGTGTTGATGACTTTAGTTAGGCGGAGATAGATAACAAGATTGATGAACAGAAGTGGGATGTGAAGGTGGACTTTTGGAATGGTAGGAGAGAGTGTTGATGACTTTAGTTAGGCGGAGGTAGATAACAAGATTGATGAACAGAAGTGGGATGTGAAGGTGGACTTTTGGAATGGTAGGAGAGTGTTGATGACTTTAGTTAGGCGGAGATAGATAACAAGATAGATGAACAGAAGTGGGATGAAGGTGGACTTTGGAATGGTAGGAGAGTGTTGATGACGAATGGTAGAAGTGTTGATGACTAGTTAGGCGAAGATAGATAACAAGATTGATGAACAGAAGTGGGATGTGAAGGTGGACTTTTGGAATGGTAGGAGAGTGTTGATGACTTTAGTTAGGCGAAGATAGATAACAAGATTGATGAACAGAAGTGGGATGAAGATTGATGAACAGAAGTGGGATGTGAAGGTGGACTTTTGGAATGGTAGGAGAGCGTGTTGATGACTTTAGTTAGGCGGAGGTAGATAACAAGATTGATGAACAGAAGTGGGATGTGAAGGTGGACTTTTGGAATGGTAGGAGAGTGTTGATGACTCTAGTTAGGCGGAGATAGATAACAAGATTGATGAACAGAAGTGGGATGTGAAGGTGGACTTTTGGAATGGTAGGAGAGAGTGTTGATGACTTTAGTTAGGCGGAGGTAGATAACAAGATTGATGAACAGAAGTGGGATGTGAAGGTGGACTTTTGGAATGGTATGGGAGAGTGTTGATGACTTTAGTTAGGCGGAGGTAGATAACAAGATTGATGAACAGAAGTGAAATGAATGGAAACTGAGGAGAGAAGTGAATGTTAGAAAGGCAGACAGATCTTAAAGGAAATGGTTTTTACATTCGGGGCGTGGGAATGAGCGTGAAGGAAGAAGGATGGGAGGACAATATATATACAAGATGAGAGGGAGTCGGCGTGAATAAATAGAGGCGAAAGACTTGCATAATATCTGTGTGCTTAAACTGATTGAAGGAAGATGACAGGATATTATGTATCAGCAGAAGGGAGGGAAAATAAGTGAATAGAAAGGAGATGGCGAGGAAGTTATGTTAAGATGGCAGACCTATAAGAAGAATCGATTGAATGAAATATTAGGTAAGAGCGATGAGAGGGTTATTATGTAGCGGTAGAAGGAAGGAAGATGAAGGGAATAGAAGGGAGATGGCGAGAAAGTTATGTTAAGATGGCAAACCCTTAAGAAGCATCGATTTTAAAGTAGGATTGCATGAAATATTAGGTAAGAAGGATTAGAGGATCATTATGTACCAGCAGAAGGAAGGAAGATGGAAGGAATAGAAGGGAGATGGCGAGAAAGTTATGTTAAGATGGCAAACCCTTAAGAAGCATCGATTTTAAAGTAGGATTGCATGAAATATTAGGTAAGAAGGATTAGAGGATCATTATGTACCAGCAGAAGGAAGGAAGATGGAGGGAATAGAAGGAAGATGGCGAGGAATGGATGTTAAAAGGGTAAAGTCTCGGCAAACCCATAAGAAGAATCGATTTTAAAGTAGGATTGCATGAAATATTAGGTAAGAAGGATTAGAGGATCATTATGTACCAGCAGAAGGAAGGAAGATGGAGGGAATAGAAGGGAGATGGCGAGGAATAGATGTTAAAAGGGTAAAGTCTCGGCAAACCCATAAGAAGAATCGATTTTAAAGTAGGATTGAATGAAATGTTAGGTAAGAGTGATGAGAGGATGAAGATGAAGTGGATAGAAGGAAGGCGGGAAAGGAGATGGCGAGTAAGGGATGTCCCATAAGATGAATTTTCTTTTAATCAGGAATAAATGAGAATGAATGTGAGGCAGGAGGGATGACAGGAGGATTATTATGTAGCAGCAGAATGAAGATGAAGTGAATGGAAGGAAGGAAGGCGGGTAGGGAGGTGGTTGGGGAAGGGACGTTAGGAAGCCAGACCCAAATGAGAAGAATCAATTTTACAGCAGGAATGTTTATCTTTTACATCCATTCATTCATCCCTCGGCAAATAAATGAATGAACTGTCACGGGAATAAACGAGCGATGAACCGAATGTAGTGAAATGAATGGAAGTGAATGGACAGGAAATACGCTGTTAATGGAAAGCTGTGTGTGTGTGTGTGTGTGTGTGTGTGTGTGTGTGTGTGTGTGTGTGTGTGTGTGTGTTTTATCGCTTACATGCATTACGAAGCCTATTGTTGTGTTGTTGAATGAATGGAAGAGTTAGCAAACATCATAAAAGGTGAACGAATACCCGGTTTTGGCTTATAATACCTATGTGTGATTTACCTTGATGAAGAGAACATTATTACCGTGTGTGTGTGTGTGTGTGTGTGTGTGTGTGTGTGTGAGGGGAAGCTGCGGCGGCGTGTGTGGGTGTACATTCCGAACATGAGGCAGGATGTGTGTGTGTGTGTGTGTGTGTGTGTGTGTGTGTGTGTGTGTGTGTGTGGTTTGAGAATACTATTTGTTGTGGTTTGTGGTGTTGGTGGTGTTCGTGATGTAATAGTGGTGGTGAGTTAGGTGGTGGTGGTGGTGGTGGTGGTAGGGAAGGGCTTATGTGGCAGTAGGATGAGGTAGTGGAGTATATGATATTATGTGGTAGGTTGTATGTGTGTGGAGGGGGAAAGTGGAAGGCGTGGGAGAGGGGAAGAAGAGGGGAAAAGTGAAAGAGGAAGGGAAAATGAAGGGGAAATTTCATGCAGGTCGAGGGGAGTTCAGGGTATTAATTAATATTTTACCTTTGTCTGATTAATTACCTTTCTCTTCCTGCCTCGCTCCCTCTGTTTATTCATCATATGGAATTATTATTATTATTATTATTATTATTATTATTATTGTTGTTGTTGTTGTTGTTGTTGTTGTTGTTGTTGTTGTTGTTCCCATCATTATCAATATTAGCAATGTTATTATCTTCATATGTCATCGTCACGGTCATTACCAGTGTGTGTCAGCGTTTTTATGTGTATACGTGTGTGTGTGTGTGTGTGTGAATCCTGTGTATATGTTTTTATAACGTTTCTTTTTTAGAGTTGGCGTCACACACACACACACACACACACACACACACACACACACACACACACACACACACACACACACAGAGCCAGAGTTAGAAAGAGGCTGTGCGGTAAAGCTTTTTAGGAGACTCAGGGCTGGTTGACTGGATGGAGTGGGAAGTTGGGTGCTCAGGTTGCTGGGGGAGGGTAAGGCAAGGCTATGCAAGGTAAAGTAAGGTAAGGCAAGGCAATATATAGGAAGAGAAGCGAGGGGAGAGAAAAAACAAAACAAAAAAACGGAAGGTGAATTTGAAGCAAAGGAAAAGAAAGGAAGGCGAGGAAAGAGAAGGAAATGGAAAGAAATACGTTTGAAGAAATGAGAAAAGAAGAAATCAAAAGGTAAGGAAAGGGAGAGCTAAATATAAGGAAGGAAATCGGAATGAACGTATTGGAAGCAAAGACAAAAAAAAACGATGGGTAAGGAAGGAAAGTGAGGAAAGTAAAAGAAGAGGAAATCAAAAAAAGAAACGGATTGGAAATGGAAAAGGAAGGCATTGAAAGCAGCGATAATAGACGCGATGGGTAAGGAAGGAAAGTTAGGAAAGTAAAAGAAGAGAATAAAAAAAAGAAACGGATTGGAAATGGAAAAGGAAGGCATTGAAAGCAGCGATAATAGACGCGATGGGTAGGGAAGGAAAGTGAGGAAATGGAAAAGGAAGGCATTGAAAGCAGCGATAATAGACGCGATGGGTAGGGAAGGAAAGTGAGGAAATGGAAAAGGAAGGCATTGAAAGCAGCGATAATAGACGCGATGGGTAGGGAAGGAAAGTGAGGAAAACAAGAGGAGAGGAAATCGAAGGGAAGGGCAGAGAGCAGAAGGGAAGGGAAGGGAAGGGGAAGTGCGTGCAGGGTGTTGAACAATGAGGCTCACGGAAGGGTCATTTGTTGTGGGTTTACACAAGTGCGCGCAATTAAACGAACCTAAAAAACACAGCACGTCTGGGGAACAGTGATGGGAAGCGGTGGAAAGCGCCCAAACACATCCATTCATGCAGCAGGGAAAGGAAGGAAGGAAGGGCATTAGCGAAGGCGGGGCAGCAAAATGTGTTGTTTGCTGTGAGACCTGAATGTAGGGGGCGGGACGGAACGGGGCGGCGCGGCGTATGCTTGTAGATTTGAAGCCTTTAGATATATTTATTGTAGGACGTTTCTGTGTTGAGAGAGTTGTGTGTAGAGACGGTGGCAAAGCTAGGTTGGGAGACATGGCTTGGTTAGGTTAGGTTATGTGTTGAGTGTAGTGTTGAGAAACTGGCTAGGTTAAGTAAGGTTTCGTTGTGTGTAGCGTGGAAAGACTGTGGCTAGGTTAGGTTCTGTGTAGTGTGGAAAGACTGTGGCTAGGTTAGGTTAGGTTATGTGTTGAGTGTAGTGTTGAGAAACTTTGGCTAGGTTAAGTTAGGTTTCGTTGTGTGTAGCGTGGAAAGACTGTGGCTAGGTTAGGTTAGGTTCTGTGTTGTGTGTAGTGTGGAAAGACTGTGGCTAGGTTAGGTTAGGTTCTGTGTTGTGTGTAGTGTGGAGAGGCGGTGACTAGGTTAGGTTAGGTTATGTGTTGTGTAATGTAGAGAGGCGGTGACTAGGTTAGGTTAGGTTCTGTGTTGTGTGGAGAGGCGATGACTAGGTTAGGTTAGGTTAGGTTGTGTGGTGTAAGTGTAGTGTGGAAATACTGTGGCTAGGTTATAGGTTCTGTTTGAAGAGACGGTATAGGTTAAGATGGGTTCTGTTAGGCTTTGTAATTGAGAGTGTAGTGTGAGGGAGACACGGTGCTGAACGAGGAAGGCAAGCTACAGGGGCGATCTGGCAGGGTTCTATCAGGGGGCAGAGCGGAGGGACTGGCAGCAGGGGGTAGGGACTATAGGTAGGACTCTGGAGGGATAAGGGACGAGGCCACACAATCAAACCTTTCACCCGAGGCTCCGTGAACAGAATGGGGCTTATTTTTCGATCTCAGCCGGCCAGGTAGATGAGTTCGCCCTGGACCTCTCATTTACTCTCCCCGAAGTCCAAATCCACTTTAAATTGCTCCCTTTTTTTTTTAGGCAGCCGACATTTCCTGTTCTTTTGAGTTCATGAAATGGTAATGGTCTGCGTGGTGAATCAATTGTGCGATGAATTCAAGAGTCCGTGACATTAAAAAGAATATAACTTAACTGAAAGAGGGCACACTGCTCTATATCCACCCCGACGCCGTAATTAAAACTCCACGATTACTCCCTAAAATAGGTTTCCCCTCCCATTAGACAAGAGTTATCGGCCAAACAGTTAGGTGGAGATGAAGCGTTTCCGTCAGGCGTCGCAATTACTATATTTTATACTTCAATTACTGTTTGCGTTGATGCTGTTGCTCAAGAACCTGTTTTTGTCGTCGGGTCGGCGCTCTGAAGCACAATAACTGTTTCCTTCACCCCCAGACCCTCCTCCTCTCACCCCCTCACCCCACCTCTTTCATCCTCCCTGGCAGCTGTGGAAGAGTGACCCCGAGTGACCCGTTAAGTCGACCTGAGTTTCCCTTTCTAATCCCTCCATTCTCCTTGTCCTAATCCTCTTTCTCTATCCCCCTCCGTCGTGTCCTGTTAGCCAGCCCGCGGCATGGACCTTTAATCTTTATACCTCACTTTTAATTCAATCCATCCAGGTCATTCTTATCCCTCATAATCCTTTGCTTCCGGCCTCGGCTTTCTTTACTTCTGCTGCTTTTACCTTATTCTTGGTGTGTCATTTTTCTGCTCTACTTCATGTCTCTCTTTTCTCCTTCACTCCCATCCATACTCCTCAAATATTTCATATACTCATCATTCGTCACTCACTCCCTGGCTTGGTTATATTAGGTTTCTTTGTGTGCAGCGTGGAAAGACTGTGGCTAGGTTAGGTTAGGTTATGTGTTGTGTGGAGAGTCGGTGGCTAGGTTAGGTTAGGTTAGGTTGTGTGTTGTAAGTGTTTTCTTGTGTTTTCTTTCTCCTTCACTTTCATCCACACTCGTATACTCCTCACTCCTGCTTCGTCACTCACTCCTGCTCTACTCCATACCTCAGTTCTATACTCCATACCCCGATTCCTTTCCCCTTCACTTTCATCCACACTCGTCTCGTATACTCCTCACTCCTGCTTCGTCACTCACTCCTGCTCTACTCCATACCTCAGTTCTATACTCCATACCCCGTTTCCTTTCTCCTTCACTTTCATCCACACTCGTATACTCCTCACTCCTGCTTCGTCACTCACTCCTGCTCTACTCCATACCTCAGTTTTTCACATACCTTCTTGCCTTGTTCCACACTCCTCCCTACTCCTACCTCTGCTTCTCCCTCCGCACGTCCTTCCTTACTCCACTTTCATACTCATTCACACACTCCTGGTTTGCCTACTTCATGCTTTTTCCTTCTCCCTACCCAACACACCCTTCCATTCTCTACTATCCTGTCCCTTATATACTCCATCTCTACTCCTGGCTTACTTATTCCATACCTGTCGTTCTCCCCCACCTTATCCACCCTTCCATACTATCCCTCACTCCCGTCTTTTTCCTACTCCTTATCCAACACATCCTCCATTCCTACTCCTGGCTTACCTATTCCATACCTGTCGTTCTCCCCACCCTATCCATCCTTCCATTCTTTACTCCTGTTCTATCCCTCAGTCCCGTCTCGCCTTACCTGTTCCATATCTATCGTTCTCACCACCCTATCCATCCTTCCATTCTTTACTCCTGTCCTATCCCTCAGTCCCGTCTTGCCTTACCTGTTCCATATCTGTCGTTCTCCCCACCTTATCCACCCTTTCATTCTTTACTCCTGTCCTATCCCTCAGTCCCGTCTTGCCTTACCTGTTCCATATCTATCGTTCTCACCACCCTATCCATCCTTCCTTTCTCGACCTCTGCCTTGTCCCTCACTCCCCGATTCATTACTTCACATCCCAATTCCTGCTCCCTTCCGTGTCCTCCCCAGCAGTCAGGAGCAAGAGACATTTAAAAGGGGATATATACAGAGGGGTGAGCTTCAACATGACATTAACAATATCACCCACAGGGAAAAAAAATAAGAGGCTAGGCTTTGGTCCCGTTACTCTTCTATTTTTCCGGTGTGCCATGGAGGTTAAATTAGGTTAGGTTTTGTATCGAGTGTAGTGTGATGGAGAGACGGTGTGCCAGGTTAAATTAGGTTAGGTTTTGTATCGAGTGTAGTGTGATGGAGAGACGGTGTGCCAGGTTAAATTAGGTTAGGTTTTGTATCGAGTGTAGTGTGATGGAGAGACGGTGTGCCAGGTTAAATTAGGTTAGGTTTTGTATCGAGTGTAGTGTGATGGAGAGACGGTGTGCCAGGTTAAATTAGGTTAGGTTTTGTATCGAGTGTAGTGTGATGGAGAGACGGTGTGCCAGGTTAAATTAGGTTAGGTTTTGTATCGAGTGTAGTGTGATGGAGAGACGGTGTGCCAGGTTAAATTAGGTTAGGTTTTGTATCGAGTGTAGTGTGATGGAGAGACGGTGTGCCAGGTTAAATTAGGTTAGGTTTTGTATCGAGTGTAGTGTGATGGAGAGACGGTGTGCCAGGTTAAATTAGGTTAGGTTTTGTATCGAGTGTAGTGTGATGGAGAGACGGTGTGCCAGGTTAAATTAGGTTAGGTTTTGTATCGAGTGTAGTGTGATGGAGAGACGGTGTGCCAGGTTAGGTTTTGTATCGAGTGTAGTGTGATGGAGAGACGGTGGCTAGGTTAGGTTAGGTTACTTGTATTGAGTGTAGTGTAATGGAGAGACGGTGGCTAGGTTAGGTTAGGTTACTTGTATTGAGTGTAGTGTAATGGAGAGACGGTGGCTAGGTTAGGTTAGGTTACTTGTATTGAGTGTAGTGTGATGGAGAGACGGTGGCTAGGTTAAGGGGCTATTACATTAGGCAAATTTTCCGTGGATCTTCAGTCAAACCACGATTTCCCTGGCGTGGTTCTCCTATTTCCGTGGTTTTCTGACGTGTCCGCGATCTTCCAAAGCTACGGTAGATTTCACCGAAGGACGACGGTATTACTCACCATCATCATCAGCAGCAATAACAAGAAACAAATGAGAACCACGCCAGCGGAAATCGTGGTTTGACTGAAGATCCACGGAAAATCTGCCCAGTGTAATAGCCCCTTAAGGTTAGGTTCTCTCTCATCATCAATCTTCGCACTCGTTCATTGACGGATAATACGAGAGATTGATAGGTAGATAGAAAGATAATTAGGTAGTTTCATTGAGAGGTTGATAGGTAACTAGATAGACTGATGAATATATAGACAGACATTGATGGCTTGATAAAGAATATTTTGTTTCCTTCATTAGACTGATGAAATGAGATAGAGATATACTTAGGTAGATGGAGAGATAGAGGCAAATAGATACACAGATGGATAGATAGGTAGAATGCAGGCAGACTTATTGATGGATGTGTAGATAAGATTTTTATTTTATCCCCCTCTCTCCTACACGTCAATAGCGGTGAGTTCTTGTGGGGTGGGTTGAGGACTTGAGGAGAGGCTGCTGCTGTTGTGGAGGGAAGGGAAGGTGGCAGGCAAGAAGTGCGGGAGGAGAGTACTGTGTGAAGGCAGCGGACCACGACGCCGCCACTACGAAGGAAGGGGAACAAAGGGGCTGGATGGATACACGTACTGGGGCGGCGGACGGGTGGCGGCGGTGGGCAGGAGGAGAAAGTGCGAACTAACAGTAAACAAAGCGGAACAAGTCTCATGGAAGGAGGGTTCATCACGTTCATTAGGGTAAAAAACGTAACCAATGAAAATGAAGCCTATGAAAAAAGAACGGCTCACGGGGTTTAAAGGAAATGCGAAAGTAACTGTAAACAAAGTGAAATGAGTCTCTTGAGGAGGGTACATCACGTTCATAAGGGTAAAAAACGTAACCAATGAAAATCAAGCCCATGAAAAAAGAACGGCTCACGGGGTTTAAAGGAAATGCGAAAGTAACGGTAAACAAAGTGAAATGAGTCTCTTGGGGAGGGTACATCACGTTCATTAAGGGTAAAAAATGTAACCAATGAAAATGAAGCCTATGTAAAAAAGAACGGCTCACGGGGTTTAAAGGAAATGCGAAAGTAACGGTAAACAAAGTGAAATGAGTCTCTTGGGGAGGGTACATCACGTTCAGAAGGGTAAAAAACGTAACCAATGAAAATGAAGCCTATGTAAAAAAGAACGGCTCACGGGGTTTAAAGGAAATGCGAAAGTAACGGTAAACAAAGTGAAATGAGTCTCTTGGGGAGGGTACATCACGTTCATAAGGGTAAAAAACGTAACCAATGAAAATGAAGCCCATCACGTTCATTAGGGGAAAAAAACGTAACCAATGAAAATGAAGCCCATCACGTTCATTAGGGGAAGAAAACGTAACCAATGAAAATGAAGCCTATGTAAAAACGAGTCTCTTGGAAAGGAAAATGTAACTAACCTAAATGGAGCTTATTGTAAAACCTGAGATATATGGGGTATTAAAGGTGAAACTAACGGTAAAATAAATGAAACGAGTCTCTTAGAAGGGTTCATACATCACGGTCAAAAGAAAGGAAAATGTAACTTACCTAAATGGAGCTTATTGTAAAACCTGAGATATATGGGGTATTAAAGGGCGAAACTAACGGTAAAATAAGTGAAACGAGTCTCTTAGGAGGGTTCATCACGGTCAAAAGAAAGGAAAATGTAACTAACCAAAATGAAGCTTATTGTAAAACCCGAGATATATGGGGTATTAAAGGGCGTGACTAGCGGTGAAACAAGCAAGTTTGAGACACATTGGAAAGACAGTTCATCACGGTCAAAAGGAAGGAAAAAACGGATGTAACCAATCAAATCAATCAGTCAAACCAATCAAGATCATGTGGTTAACAGGGTATTAAAGGCGATACTATATAGGGGTAAACAGAGCAAAGCGAGTCATTGTAGAGTTCATCATGGTCAAAAGGAAGGAAAAAACGGATGTAACCAATCAAATCAATCAGTCAAACCAATCAAGATCATGTGGTTAACAGGGTATTAAAGGCGATACTATATAGGGGTAAACAGAGCAAAGCGAGTCATTGTAGAGTTCATCACGATCAAAAGGAAGGAAAAAACGGATGTAACCAATCAAATCAATCAGTCAAACCAATCAAGATCATGTGGTTAACAGGGTATTAAAGGCGATACTATATAGGAGTAAACAAAGCATAGCGAGTCTCATTGTAGAGTTCATCATGGTCAAAAGGAAGGAAAAAACTTAATCAAACAAAATGTAATCAAAGCAAAACGAAATACACTGGAAACAGTTCATCACGGTCGCAAGAAAGGAAAAAAATAAAGGTAGCCATCTAATCAAATGAAGCTTGTGTAAAATGAAACTAGCGGTACAGAAAGTGAAACTGGACACAGTGGGGACAGCTAACCACAGGGGCAGTTGGCCAAAGGGGGGGAAAAAAATGGTTAACCAATAAAACGAAGACTTACGCAACACGAACGATCCACTGGGTACGGAGGGCGAAATTAGCGGTACTTAAAGCGATACGAGACTCATTGGAGACGGAAAGAGAAAAAAACAACAACACGGGTTTAAAGTCAGATGAAGGCTTATGCAACACGAAGGATCCTCTGGGTACGGAGGGCGAAATTAGCGGTACTTAAAGCGATACGAGACTCATTGGAGACGGAAAGAGAAAAACAACAATAACACGGGTTTAAAGTCAGATGAAGGCTTATGCAACACGAACGGTTCACAGGAGAAGGGCGACACTACGGTAAACAGGGCGGAATAGGAGGCAGTTAATCGCGTCCGACGAGGAAATAAAAGCCGCCCAGCCGGTCCGAGGAAGCCTGATGTGGAAGAAATGGTTCAGGATAATAAACGGGGGCCAGAGATGGATGGCCCTTGGCTCCTGGGTGATGCTAATAGACGCACCTAACATCAGTATAGCCGAACGATAGGCGTGGAGTAGGTAAGGCAGGAGTAGGGATGAAGTATGGAAGGGACAGGACAGGAGTAGAGAATGGTTGGGTAAGGTGGGGAGAACGATAGGTGTGGAGTAGGTAAGGCAGGAGTAGGGATGAAGTATGGAAGGGACAGGATAGGAGTAGAGAATGGTTGGGTAAGGTGGGGAGAACGATAGGTGTGGAGTGGGTAAGGCAGGAGTAGGGATGAAGTATGGAAGGGACAGGATAGGAGTAGAGAATGGTAGGGTAAGGTGGGGAGAACGATAGGTGTGGAGTAGGTAAGGCAGGAGTAGGGATGAAGTATGTAAGGGACAGGATAGGAGTAGAGAATGGTAGGGTAAGGTGGGGAGAACGATAGGTGTGGAGTAGGTAAGGCAGGAGTAGGGATGAAGTATGTAAGGGACAGGATAGGAGTAGAGAATGGTAGGGTAAGGTGGGGAGAACGATAGGTGTGGAGTAGGTAAGGCAGGAGTAGGGATGAAGTATGTAAGGGACAGGATAGGAGTAGAGAATGGTTGGGTGGGAGGGAGAACGATAGGTGTGGAGTAGGTAAGGCAGGAGTAGGGATGAAGTATGTAAGGGACAGGATAGGAGTAGAGAATGGTAGGGTAAGGAGGGGAGAACGATAGGTGTGGAGTAGGTAAGGCAGGAGTGGGTATAACGGAAGGTGAATGTGGAGTATAGGAAAGAACGAGAGGAAAGCCAAATGCTGTTTTTCAGAGGCGAGGAAACATGGGCGAGGGTGGAAACATGGAACAAAGGAGAAGCGACATGGTGGTGGTGGTGGTGGTTTTGTGTTTGGTGTTGGTGGTGTACATAGATAAACAGACCACCGGGGTGACTCACTGTGTAGGGGAGGACACCACCGCACGACCGACCGACCCTTCCGTCACAATATCCTCCGTTTGTGTTGGAAAATATAACCATAATAAAGTATACAAAAACTCAGTATAAAAAAAGTCAACACCACATCCTCTGTCAAGCCTATTTTTACTTTTTATTTTGCATGCATTCCGTTAGTTAGGTTGGCGGTTCGTTCTGCTGTGGAATAACCCGCAGCGTGTCACATATGAAGCTTGTTAATGATTCTCTGCGTAACAGCACTGAAACTCGCGGCTACATGCCAGACTAATACTTGTGATGTCAGAAGTTATACTCAGCTTGTCATGGCGTCAGAAGTTCAGGTTTGTCGAGGCTAATCCTTCACCACGTATATCACTCTGAAATATACGTAAATGCACATTGAATATTAATCTTATATATCACCTAACCCAATCTGTATACTTGTAACGGATCGTGTTGGTAGTGAGTGAAGCGACGCGGCCCCTGGCGTGTTCTCCCCCTCAATTAGTTAGTGTTGGTAGTGATGGCGACAAGCTCCAGCTTTTGTCATCGCGTCAGGTGTGTGTCGCGGCTTTGTGATCGTGTCTTAGTGTTGCTCTGGCCAATAAAAACAAACAAACAAATAACGCAACTTAACCACAAAGGAAAGGCATTCTCCACTCTCAAGGTAACCTAGCTGGACCTAACTGATAACCTTGCTGCCCTCCGCCCAGGTGACGCAGACAATAGCCGGCCTTTGTGCTCGTGTCAAATCGTGCCTTTGTGAACATCGGCGCCGGTCTGTCCTCGGGCACCAAGCCTCGGCGCCCCGGCCATGCACGTGCCTGCCAGTCACTTCCTGACCCCTGGCTGGCCGGCCGGCTGTAGGAGGCTGGCATTTCCTGACGTCTGGGAAACCGTAAGGGAGTGCCGATGTGAAAGTTACATTGTTATCCTTTGTCTAATGCTTTAACTAGGACGGAACCGATTAGGAGTAAGTGAATATCAGGAATTGAGCGAGAGAAAAAAAAAGAAAGGGAAAATCCATGCAAATAACTACCACGAATTGAATAAAAGAGACACGAAGAGGACAGGGAATGCATGTAAAATAGCCTTGACGAATTGAGTGTCTAAGAGATTTCGAAACGAGGGAGAATGCCCGGTGATAACTAAGCGACGAACTGAGTGACAGAGGAATGAGGACGAAGGAAGGAGATTGCATGCTGATAACTACTGCCATGAACGGAGGAGTGGAGGAGGTCTGGGAGAGAGAGAGAGAGAGAGAGAGAGAGAGAGAGAGAGAGAGAGAGAGAGAGAATATTCACGTTAATATCTATACCCCGAATTGAATATCGAGGAATTTCCAAGAGAGGGGAGAGCACAGAATCATTCGTAGCAAGAATAAGAATAAGAAAAAGAAAAAGGAAAGAAAAAACAAGGCAAAGGCAGAGACGAACAAGACGGGAGAGAAAGAAGAGAAAGAAAGAGAGAAGGAAGACTAACAAGGCGGCGTGAGGGTGATGTGTGGCCAGACCAGGAATGCATTGTGTGAACGTCAAGAACGGAGACGGAGAAAAGACTACGGTGGTCCCTCTGCCGCGCACTGCTCATGACGCGGCCACGGCAAGATTTACGGTGGTGGTGGATGTTCTGCTCTGGTGGTGGTGGTCATGTCTGCTTGTGGTAGTGGTGGTGGTGGTGGTGATTTGTGGATGTGCGGTCTGGAAAGTGGCGTGCGTGTGTGTGTGTGTGTGTGTGGGTGCTTGAAGTAGCGGTATTTGTTCTGTTTTGAGTGGTGATGAGTGGTGATGTTATTGTCTGCTTGCTGTGGTGGTGGTGGTGTACGTGGTGGTGATATGGAAAGCGGTGGTGGTGATGCTGGAAAGTGGTGGATGTTTTGGGTAGTGATATCATTGTCTGCTTGTGCCTGTGGTGGTGGCGGCGGTGGTGGGCGGTAGTGTAGGTAGGTGGTGGAGATTTAATTGGCTGTCGTGATGGTGGGAGGCAGTATAGGTGGAGGTGATGATTGTGGTGATAGTGGTGATGAAGTCATTGTTCCGGTGGTGGTGGTGGTGGTGGTGGTGGTGTGAAGGTGGTAGTGGGCGGTAGTACAGGTGGTGATGGTCATTGTGTGGTGGTGGTGGTGGTGGTGGTGTCAGTCTGAAGGTGGTAGTGGGCGGTAGTACAGGTGGTGATGTCATTGTTCGGTGGTGGTGTTAGTCTGAAGGTGGTAGTGGGCGGTAGTACAGGTGGTGATGTCATTGTTCGGTGGTGGTGTTAGTCTGAAGGTGGTAGTGGGCGATAGTACAGGTGGTGATGTCATTGTTCGGTGGTGGTGGTGGTGTCAGTCTGAAGGTGGTAGTGGGCGATAGTACAGGTGGTGATGTCATTGTTCGGTGGTGGTGGTGGTGGTGTCAGTCTGAAGGTGGTAGTGGGCGATAGTACAGGTGGTGATGTCATTGTTCGGTGGTGGTGGTGGTAGTGATGTCAGTCTGAAGGTGGTAGTGGGCGGTAGTACAGGCGGTGATGTCATTGTTCGGTGGTGGTGGTGGTAGTGATGTCAGTCTGAAGGTGGTAGTGGGCGGTAGTACAGGCGGTGATGGTCATTGTGTGGTGGTGGTGGTGGTAGTGATGTCAGTCTGAAGGTGGTAGTGGGCGATAGTACAGGTGGTGATGTCATTGTTCGGTGGTGGTGGTGGTGGTGGTAGTGTCAGTCTGAAGGTGGTAGTGGGCGATAGTACAGGCGGTGATGTCATTGTTCGGTGGTGGTGGTGGTGGTCAGTCTGAAGGTGGTAGTGGGCGATAGTACAGGTGATGACGTCATTGTTCAGTGGTGATGGTGGTGGCGATGATGTCACGGGTCAGCTGGCTTAGGTGAAAGTTTGACGTCATGGTAATGGTGGAGGTGCTGTCCGCGGTGGTGGTGGTGGTGGCGATGGTGAAAAGAGGCCACGTTAGAGGAGGAAGAATTTATAAGCAAAGAACAAGGAAAGAAAGACTAGAATAGCAAAGGACGTATCAGTGACCTTTCAGTGTACATGTGCGACTGCTTGCTGGAGGAAGAAGACGAGGAGGAGGAGGAGGAAGGAGGGAAGGAGAAGGAACACAAGGGAAAGATGAAAACCCAAGGCATTTCCTCTCACGCCAGCAGCTGCACACGTCCCGACAAACACCTGCTCACGCGCCACCTCAACGCCGGGTCAGCACCAGCGGGCAGGCGGAGGGAGAGGCTGGCTGGCTGGCTGGCGAGAGGCATGACCGAAGCAACATCTGGGCCCACAAGTCACTATACCAGGGTCGCAATTCCTTCCCCTCGCTCCCTCCGCTTCGTTCCCCTCCCCCTTCCCTTCCCTCCTTCCCCTTCGTTCCCCTCTCCCCTTCACCCCCTCTACCCTTTCCCCTGCAGTATCTTTCCTTCACTCCCATCCTTTTCCTCTGTTCCCCTCTTCCCTTCACTCTGCCATGCGTTCCCTTTCCTTCTCCTTCCTTCCTCTCTCTCCCCTTCCTCCCCCTCTCCCCTTCACACCAATGCCCTCCCTTCCCTCCTTCCTCGTTCCTTCCCCTGTCCCCTTCACCCTGTAATACTTCCCTTCCTTCCTTCCCCTCTCCCCCTTCGTTCCATTCTCCCCTTCACCCTGCAAAACCTTCCCTTCCATCCCTCCCCTTCCTTCCCCTATCCCCTTCTCCCCATCATGTACATTACCTCCCTTCGCTCCCCTTCTGGCTCCCTTGCTCTCTCCCTCCTTCCTCAGCACACGTCAACACCTGATGGAGCAAAAAGAGACATGATAAACAAGAGAGAAATGAAAGCGCAGCACAATCGTCATCATTACCAACAGGAAAAAGCCGAACGAAACAACTCCACCGTGAGAGCATGGCTGAAAAAAGGCTGTATGTATAAACCACTCCTCGGGCACAGTGGGAAGATTGGCCTTTTAAGTAGATTCATGATGTATTTTTAACCGAGAAAAAAAACAATGAAAACAGCACGATCCTCAGTGTTAAGAGTGAAGATAACTGGTATCAAAACTAAATAAGCCTCCTCGGTACAAACATACACAAAAGACTACTAAGACGAGAAGGATGGAAACTGCAGTCTTCATTAGTATTGAGAGGAGGCTTATCGTGAGAACTTGGCTAAAATAATAAAAAAATCACTGTATAACCCACCTCGGTACACACAGACACAAAGGACTGGTAAAAGGAGGAAAAAGAAAACACAGCGCAATCTTCATTAATATTGAGAGGAGGCTTACCATAAGAACTTGGCTAAAATAATAAAAAAATCACTATATAACCCACCTCGGTACACACAAACACAAAAGACTGGTAAAAAGAGGAAAAAGAAAACACAGCAGTCTTCATTAGTATTGAGAGGAGGCTTACCATGAGAACTTGACTAAAAGAATATATATAAAAAAATCACTATATAACCCACCTCGGTACACACAGACACAAAGGACTGGTAAAAAGAGGAAAAAGAAAACAGCGCATTCTTCATTCGTATTGAGAGGTGGCTTACTATGAGAACTTTGCTACAAAAAAAAAAAAAAAAATCACTATATAACCCACCTCGGTACACACAGACACAAAAGACTGATAAAAAGAGGAAAAAGAAAACAGCGCAATCTTCATTAGTACTGAGAGAAAGTTTACCGTGAAAACATTTCTAAAAAGTGGTATTAAGAAAAAGTTTACCATGAAAACAGCAAAAAAAATGACCTACTCACAGAAAAGACACGTGACTAAAGTGTACCCCAAAACTAATGCCTCGTAAGTGTTGCCAATAGCGCCGGTAAGTTCTCTTGAGGGTCTTCAGCCCGTTAGTGTCACAGGCGAATTATATTTACAATGGTTGCCGTGATGTAAGACTTGCTTGGCCATTGTTGTCCCCCGGCGCTCCTCTTGACCGAAGTCGCTGAAGTTAGTTAATTGAAGATCTGGGCAGCATGTGGGTAATCTTCCGCCACTCGACGAGGCAGTATTAATTTTCGATCATAAAGACCACACCTATTTGACAAGGCTTTCGTAGGAGTTGTGGGCATTTACAGTAGTAGTTTTATGACCCTGGTGGTAGTTTGACCCTTCCTCTGTACCGTAAACCTGAAGAAACACTCATTAGAACCCGATTGACCCCTTCTTTGACCTTTAGAGATAGTTGATGTGAGAAGCGAGAGCGTCGTATAATACTAAACACTGGAACAGATGTCCAGCTGTAGTGTGTCTAACAGGGTTGAGGGCCATATTTTTAAACATTTCTGCGGCCAAGAACACGTAATTTACTAGTCTTTCGTTGGAGTTTAGGGCATTTCCAGGGTTACTTTTATGACCCTGGTGGTAGTCTGAGCCTTCTTCTGTACCGTGAACCTAAAAGAACACTCATTAGAACTTGATTAACCTCCTTTTTGGCCTTTGGAAATAGTTGGTGTGTGGATTGGGAGCATCTGACAATACCAACCTGAGTCCTTTCTGGTGTCTGGGGGCTGGGGAGGACCGAGTGCTGGGGGATGGTGACGGCGGTGGGTTTGTCTTCACTCCCCTGTGTCTGCGGCAGCGTGAAAGGTTGGCCATGGAAACCGAGGGCTCGCAAAAGGCCAGCGGTGAATGGAATCGAACTGGTGGCATTAATATTAAATGTCGCCGTTGACCTATACGTCTGTGGTGTCCCTGCCTGCCTCGTTCTATCTGGGAGAGGGAAATAAATAATACACTAATCCTTTTCTTTAGCTCTGGATAATGGATAATTAATGAAGGGTGTTGCCTCATCCGTCCTTAAGGGCAACGTTATTTTTTTAAGTGGCTGAGAAGGGATTCGATAGTTTTGTTTCCCCCTCGTGTGTGTGTGTGTGTGTGTGTGTGTGTGTGTGTGTGTGTGTGTGTGTGTGTGTGTGTGTGTGTGTGCTCGCGCCAGAGAGAGAGAGAGAGAGAGAGAGAGAGAGAGAGAGAGAGAGAGAGAGAGAGAGAGAGAGAGAGAAAAAAAAAAACCAAATGAAAAGTAATGGTGTGATAGAGCAAAACTTCATGAATATACGAGACGTTACTAACTGAAAATCGCTAACCGTAACGAAACAAAAAAAAGGCCAAAAGTAATTGATTCCTGGGCACGTTCGTCATAAATATAAATACGAAATTAAACGAGATGGGAGCGGGAAATTTCAGGGTAAAGGAAAGATAGGAAGGAGGAAAGAGAATATAAGGGTAAGAGAGAGTAGGAAAGTAAAAGAGAAAGAGGAAGTATAAGAAAAAAAAATCCTTCTCTCCGATCTAAATACGAGAATACACGAGACAGGAGAAGGAAATATAAGGTCAATGAAAGATTGGAAGGAGTTAACCAAATAAAGGGTGAGGGAAGGTAGGAAGAAGTAAAAGAGAAAAAGGAAGTAGATAAAAAGCCTTCTCTTCGATATAAATGACTTCTATCTAAATACAAGATGGATGAGGCAGAAGAGGGTAGCATCAGGTTAGAAAAGGATGGGAAGGAGTAAAAAGAATAAAGGATAGGAGAAGGTAAAGAGAAAAAGGGAGAGAATAAAACGATCTAAATACGAGAATGCGTGAAGCAGAAGAGGATAGCATCAGGTTAAAGAAAGATGAGGAGGAGTAAAATGAATAAAGGATAGGAGAAGGTAAGAAAAAGGTTAGGTTAGAAAAAGATGGGAAGGAGTAAAAAGAATAAAGGATAGGAGAAGGTAAAGAGAAAAAGAGAGAGAATAAAACTTCTATCTATATACGAGAATGCATGAGGCAGAAGAGGATAGCATCAGGTTAATGAAAGATGAGAAGGAGTAAAATGAATAAAGGATAGGAGAAGGTAAGAAAAAGGTTAGGTTAGAAAAAGATGGGAAGGAGTAAAATGAATAAAGGATAGGAGAAGGTAAAGAGAAAAAGGAAGAGAATAAAACGATCTAAATACGAGAATGCGTGAGATAGAAGAGGATAGCATCAGGTTAAAGACAGATGTGAAGGAGTAAAAAAAATAAAGGATAGGAGAAGATAAAGAGAAAAAGAGAAAAAGGGAGAGAATAAAACGATCTAAATACGAGAATGCGTGAGATAGAAGAGGGTAGCATCAGGTTAAAGAAAGATGTGAAGGAGTATAAAAAATAAAGGATAGGAGAAGATAAAGAGAAAAAGAGAGAAAAAGAAAGAGTATAAAACTATCTAAATACGAGAATGCATGAGGCAGAAGAGGATAGCATCAGGTTAAAGACAGATGTGAAGGAGTAAAAAAAATAAAGGATAGGAGAAGGTAAAGAGAAAAAGAGAGAAAAAGAAAGAGAATAAAACTATCTAAATACGAGAATGCGTGAGATAGAAGAGGGTAGCATCAGGTTAATGAAAGATGAGGAGTAAAATGAATAAAGGATAGGAGAAGGTAAAGAGAAAAAGGAAGAGAATAAAACGATCTAAATACGAGAATGCGTGAGATAGAAGAGGATAGCATCAGGTTAATGAAAGATGAGGAGTAAAATGAATAAAGGATAGGAGAAGGTAAAGAGAAAAAGGGAGAGAATAAAACTTCTATCTATATACGAGAATCCATGAGGCAGAAGAGGGTAGCATCAGGTTAATGAAAGATGAGGAGTAAAAAAATAAAGGATAGGAGAAGGTAAGAAAAAGGTTAGGTTAGAAAAAGATGGGAAGGAGTAAAAAGAATAAAGGATAGGAGAAGATAAAGAGAAAAAAGAAGAGAATAAAACGATCTAAATACGAGAATGCGTGAGATAGAAGAGGGTAGCATTAGGTTAAAGACAGATGTGAAGGAGTAAAAAAAATAAAGGATAGGAGAAGATAAAGAGAAAAAGAGAGAAAAAGGAAGAGAATAAAACTATGTAAATACGAGAATGCGTGAGATAGAAGAGGGTAGCATTAGGTTAAAGAAAGATGTGAAGGAGTAAAAAAAATAAAGGATAGGAGAAGATAAAGAGAAAAAGAGAGAAAAAGGAAGAGAATAAAACTTCTATCTAAACTTCCCGTGACATTTTCCCGACAAACAATATTTTTTTTTCCTCTCCCTGGCCCAGAATTTTACCATGTATATAAACTTTTCCCTCTGAATCTAAACGTTTCCTGTCACACCGAACTGGAGCCGCCCGTGTTTTGTGTATATACAGTGGACCTAAACTTTCTCTTTTCAACGGAGCCGCTGTCCCCCATTTCTACCCGAGAGAGAGAGAGAGAGAGAGAGAGAGAGAGAGAGAGAGAGAGAGAGAGAGAGAGAGAGACACACACACAGACACACAGAGAGAGGGAGAGGGGGCGGGGCGAGGGGGAAGAAAAAACTCATTACTGAACATGATAAATAGCGGGTCTTCGGAGAAACTGAGACAGGGCGTGAGTGACGAAAGAACATGACTCGTGTGTGTGTGTGTGTGTGTGTGTGTGTGTGTGTGTGTACCGGCTGATAGCGTGTTGCAAAGTTAGTAATATGTGGCAGGTTAATAACAAGCATAATACTCTTAACTTTTTCATCGTAACTTGTGTCTCCGGCGGCTTGGTTTATGCGAGTCGCCGTGGTGTGTGTGTGTGTGTGTGTGTGTGTGTGTGTGTGTGTGTGTGTGTGTGTGTGTGTGTGTATGTGTATTATCGTCACAATGCCATGTTTTACGAGAATATAAATAACAGTATCATCTTCCTTTAGTTTCCCTTCCTGGTTGCTGGTTTTCTTGACGGCTTGTGAAATGGCGAATATTGTACCCAGAAAGGTCCATCCTGATTCGTTTTATATTGCTTTGTGTTCCTTCGCTTTTGCTTTTTGTTTCTTTGATGTTTCTTCAATGTTTTTTTTTCCTATTTTTTTCTTCATCTTTCATCATTTTATTAATCTCGCTTTTTTCTTCATTTCATTCTCGTTTCTCCTTCATTTCTTTCATTTCTCTTCTCTCTCTCTCTCTCTCTCTCTCTCTCTCTCTCTCTCTCTCTCTCTCTCTCTCGTCAGGTTGTTCCTTCTCCGTCTTTTCTCTCCCTTCCCTTCATTTTCCTCTCCCCCCTTTTTTCCGCCCAACCCTTTCTTCCATTTGAGCTGCTGCCAATCACTCACCTTCAATGTTTCTTTTGTTACAGGTAAGAATGTCTGCTTCTCTACCTGGGGCTGAAATATGTCCTGATCGTTCGGATAGTAAGTACAGTATTTTGCTTGGGGCGATCCTGTGTGGAGGCAAAGGTTGGTATTGTCAGACGCTCCCACCTCTCACACCAACTACTTCCAGAGGCCAAAAAGGAGGTTAATCGAGTTCTAATGAGTGTTCTTTTATGTTCACCGTACAGAAGAAGGCTCAGACTACCACCAGGGGCATAAAAGTACCCCTGGAAATGCCCTAAACTCCCACGAAAGACTAGTAAATTACGTGTTCTTGGGCGCAGAAATGTTTAGGGTCGCATTGTAAGACATTTCGGCGCCCAAGAACACATATTTGACAAGGCTTTCGTAGGAGTTGTGGGCATTTCCAAGAGTAGTTTTATGACCCTGGTGGTAGTTTGACCCTTCTTCTGTACCATGAACCTGAAGAAACACTCATTAGAACCCGACTGACCCCCTCTTTGACCTTTAGAAATAGCTGATATGAGAAGTGAAAGTGTCTTTTAATACCAGCCAAAGGGTTAGTAGGAAAAATTATAGTTGTTCAGTCTTATCAAGTTCGAGGATGTTTGGTATCTTATGTATCCTGCCTTAATCTGCCTCATTCTCTTCTGCTTGCTTTTTGTTTCTTTGATGTTTCTTTAATGTTTTTTCGATTTTTTTCTCTTAATCTTTCATCTTTTTTATTAATCTCGTTTTTTTCTTCATTTCATTCTCGTTTCTCCTTCATTTCTTTCATTTCTCTTTTTCATATATTTTTCTCTCGTTTCTTCCCTCATTTCTTTAATATTCTCTCTCTCTCTCTCTCTCTCTCTCTCTCTCTCTCTCTCTCTCTCTCTCTCTCTCTCTCTCTCTCTCTCTCTCTCTCTCTCTCTCTCTCTCTCTCTCTCTCTCTCTCTCTCCTTATTCCTTATACCATTATGAATAGCAACACCCATCACCAACTCTCTATACTCTCTTACGCCATCACATTCATACATAAAGCAAAGCCCCATCCTCCTCCATCCCCCTCTCCCCCCCTCATTCTCCCCACACCACTCCCTCACTCCCTGCTTATCCGTAATTCCCTCCCAGTGGTCTCCGTTGCTGCTCTACAACTCCTTCCTGCTATTTATTATGCGGCCGCGCGACCTGATCCTTTTAAGAGTCCTGGAGGAGGAGGTTTATGTATGTCGAGCAAGCCTTGTGTGGTGTAATTAATGCTGGATTATATATACTGTACAAGGCGCCTTCCTCGTAGCTCTTAAGTGATTTGCTGGAAAATAATGGTTCACGGCTTGCACACACACACACACACACACACACACACACACACACACACACACACACACTCACTCTCATTCTTACCCTCTCTCTCTCTCTCTCTCTCTCTCTCTCTCTCTCTCTCTCTCTCTCTCTCTCTCTCTCCTTATTTCTCTCTTTTCTTCTCTCTTTTCTCTCTTCTTCTTCTTCTTCTTCTTCTTCTTCTTCTTCTTCTTCTTCTTCTTCTTCTTCTTCTTCTTCTTCTTCTTCTTCTTCTTCTTCTTCTTCTTCTTCTTCTTCTTCTTCTTCTTCTGTTACCTCCTCCTCCGCCTCCTCCTCCTCCTCCTCTCCTTAAAATGATTGAATACATGTTGCAAATCCTTTCTCCTCTCCTTACCTCCCTCCTCCCCTCCCTCTTCTCTCCCTCTCTGCATTACAACAAGAGGAGGCAAGAGGCTCTGAAAGGAATTTAACCCTCCACCCACTCTCCCTCCCTCCCCTCTTCCCTTCTACTTCCTCTTTTCCTTCCCTTTTCAATGCCCCCTTTTTTTTGGCGGGTGTTCACTGGTTGCATAATTGAGGCGGTGAATGGTGTGTTGCTAAGGCGTAGACGAGTTGCAGATTGATGGTAGTTTGACGTGAGATCTGAAGTGTGTTTGTTGGTGGTTATGATGGTGTGTGTGTGGGAGAGAAGGAGAGTTTCATTTATTTTTCTCTGGCTGCATGATTGAGGCGGTGAATGGTTTGTTGCTAAGGCGTAGACGAGTTGCAGATTGATGGAGGAGCGCACCATCGTTCCCTCCCCCAAACAGCTTTATGCTTCTTCCCTCACACCGACCCCTCGTTCCCAACACTCTGTACACGGCCGTCAGGAGGGGAGTGGGGAAGCTACAAGGCAAGGTACAGAAGCATCGCAAACCCGCTCTGGAAAGCCATAATATTTGTGCACACGACCATGAAGACTGACCCTGTGATACCTTAAGTTTTAAAATGAATAAAGGAACGTAAGAGTGTGACTGACTGAGGTAAGAGAGGTATACATATATATTACAGACTCGTATTAGAATGACAGACTTATTAGTGAAAAAACAAAACAAAACATAAACTTTGGCGCGTGATACTAAACATTTCGTCGCCCAAGTTTACATATTTGACAATGCTTTCATAGGAGTTTTGGGCATTTCCAGGAGTAGTTTTATGAGCCAGGTGGTAGTTTGACCCTTCTTCTGTACCATGAACTTAAAGAAACACTCATTAGAACCCGACTGACCCCCTCTTTGACCTTTAGAAATAGCTGATGTGAGAACCGAAAATGTCATAATACCGACCTAAGTGTGCTTCTTATTATGATGTTGTGTGTATGGGAGAGAGAGAGAGTTTCATTTATATTTTCTTTCTCCAGTAAATGAAAAAAGGCTAAGACCCTCACCCTTCCCCCCCCAAAAAAAAGTCTGCCCTCCCCAAAGCAGAATGTTGGAGCCAAATAGAAGATTCATAAACTTTTGGAGAGGTGTCTTGATACTCCCCTGTTTGTTTGTTTGTTTGTTTCTCGCTGTGTATCTTTAGTCGTCTGTGTTTTTTTTTTATCGTTTGTGTGTGTTTAGGGCTCTGGTAATTGTTTGTGTTTGTTTATTGGCCTGTTTTTTTTCTCCTTAACTGTCGTATCTCACTATTTCTCTTTTATTTTTTTATTGTCTCGTATGTTTCAGTATTTCTCTGTCTTATTTTTTCATTTGTCTCGTATCTTTCACTATTTATCTCTGTCTTATTTTTTCTCATTGCTTTTTTTACTTTTCCATCATTTATTTCTCCTTTTTTTTCTCTCTCTCTTTGCAACATATTCCTGCCTTCATCTCCCTCTGGCTCCAAACATCAACTTTCATTTATCAGTTTCCAGACCTTGACATTATTACATTTTCTCATCTCCCTCGTGGATATTTTTTTTGTTTTCCTTTGTCATCATTTTTCACTTACTCATCTCCCCTTTTCATTAGTTTTTATTACTATTAAAGTCTCGCTATTTTCTCTAGGCAATAAAATATCAACTCTTTGTACATTCTCTCTCTCTCTCTCTCTCTCTCTCTCTCTCTCTCTCTCTCTCTCTCTCTGTCTGTCTCTGTCTGTCTGTCTCTGTCTGTCTGTCTCTGTCTGTCTGTCTCTCTCTCTCTCTCTCTCTCTCTCTCTCTCTCTCTCTCTCTCTCTCTCTCTCTCTCTCTCTCTCTCATCTTTGTCCCTTCTCTTCTCTCTCTCCATCCCTGCCTTCCCTCTGCTTCTCTTTCTAAACCACCCTCCTACCTACATACCTTCCTGCCCTTCCATCCTTGCTCTTTCTCCCTGCTCTTCCCTTCCCTTCCCTCCCTGCCCTTCCTTCCCCCTTACCCCCCCCCCCCCCCCCTTCCCCCTGGCTCTGAGGTGCGGCTTGGGAAATGAATAGACCACTGGGGACCTTTTCACTCCAGGGCAGTTTCCTCGCCCCGTCAATACAGTCGCAGCTGCTCCCCCTGGCCACCTGCACACACTACCTATAAGCTGCTGGGGGTGGGAAGTGGGTAGGGTGAAGGGGTGGAGGGTGAGGGTATAGGCTGGTGGGTATATGGTGGAGGATGAGGGATTAAGATGGGTTACGAGAGGTGAGGTGGAAGAGGGAGGTGTGCGTAGGATCATAGGACGTTAGGAGAAGGATCAAGTGTGTGATGAGATGGGATGTGCTTTATTTTTTTATATATATATATTTTTTTTTTACGAAGGAGACAGCACAAGGGCACAAAAAAGGAAACAATAAAAAAAAGCCCGCTACTCGCTGCTGTTAGGGTGGAAGATAAGGGTTAATATGGAATGTGAGAGGTGAGGTGAAAGAGGGAGATGTGCCTGAGGTGTAAGGTGAAGGAAGAATGATCGAAGTGCGTGATGGGAAATCTGGGTGCGTAGTTGGGGTGAGGGATAGATGTTTTGCGAGAGGTGAGGTTTTCGTAAGGGTGAAGGGTGATATGAAAGAGGGTAGGTAGGGTGAACTTAGGAGGTGTGTTTCGCTGGTTGGTTGGAAAGGGTGATGCGAGGGAGATGAGGTGCTGGGGATGGGAGGCTGCAGGCATGAATGGGCTGGCTCCAGTTAATAGTTCTTGGTTTTGGCGAGGTATAGTTCTGGTCGCGGTGATGGGGTAGGAGCAGGAGGAGAGGAAAATGTGGAGTTACAATAGGAAGAAAAAAGGAAAGATGGAGGATGTTTAAGCGTGGTGATGATGGTTGTGGTGGTGATGTATTGTATTGGTATGGATATTAATGGTAGGGAGTGTTTCGAGAGGTGGAGGTGGTGGTGGAGCTATAAGAGGAAGAAAAAGGAAAGATGGGGAATGCTTAAGAATGGTGATGGTGGTTGTGGTGGTGTGGATATGAATGATAGGGAGTGTTTCGAGAGGTGGTGGTGGTGGAGGTGATGGTGGTGGAGATGGATAGGATGATGGAAAAGCTTAAAAGGTGGTGGTTGTGTAAGTGGGTATGCGAGTTGCGGTCTTGGTGGAAAAAAGATCTGATGTGGAATGTTTAAGAAGTGGTGGACCGTGGTAGTGGATAGGAAGGGAATGAAGGGAAGCTGAAGGATGTGGGCGAGATGGAAGGGGGTGTGGGGGGCCAGGCTATTGATGGAGGAGAAAAGATGGAGATTGCGTCGGGAGAAGGAAGACGAGGGGACGAAGGAAGGAAGAATGGAACGGAAACAGGAAAGAAAAAATGAACTGGGTGTTATATATTTTTTTGTGTGTACATTATATAAAAATCTGTACACGTAGAAGAGTATACGAAGGTCTGTTAGTGTTGAGACCAGGGGTGTGGAGTCGGAGTCGGAGTCGGAGTCGAGGAGTCGGCTACTTTTGGCCGGAGTCGGAGTCGGAGTCGGAGTCGGAGTCGGAATTGGAGTCAGAGTCGGAGTCGGAATTGGAGTCAGAGTCGGAGTCGGAGTCGGAGTCGGTAAAAATATGAGCGACTCCGACTCCTTTTCGTGCTAATTTTTTTAGTAAAGATTTCACTTCATGGAGATTCTTACAAATTGGGAGAAATTGACGTTTTGGAAGATATGTCCAATCAAACAGTCTGCGGGAATATTGGTATTTTTAATATTTTTTCATGCTTTTTATTTTGTATTTTCTTGAGGATATACCTTAAGGGAGGAGGGCGGTACATGCCGCAACAACCACCCTGACAACAGATAGTACAGGTATCCCTTTTGCCATATTTTATGGTGTTTTGCATGAGCTAATGTGTATATTTAATTCTATCATGGAGGATAATTGCTAAGTGATATCCAAGGATGGTAAAAAAAAAAATATATATATATATATATATATATATATATATATATATATATATATATATATATATATATATATATATATATATATATATATATCATACTGTAAAAAAAAAAAAAAAACGGAGTCGGAGTCGGAGTCGGAGTCGCAACCTTCAAATTTCCTGGAGTCGGAGTCGGAGTCGGAGTCGCAACATTTAAATTTACTGGAGTCGGAGTCGGAGTCGGAGTCGCAACATTTAAATTTACTGGAGTCGGAGTCGGAGTCGGAGTCGGAGTTTTGAAAATCCGACTCCACACCCCTGGTTGAGACCCCTACCAATGTTCTTGTTTTCTTTGATCATTTTCAATTGTGCGGTAATTGATTTCTTGTATGTGAAATTTTACGTATACATAAAAGATTTTCACGCGGTGCTGCAGACTCCTTGCGTTCTTATGTTCTTATGTTATGTTCTGTTCATCCATGTTATTACTTCATCCACTTAACGTCAGTAATCTTGCAGCCACAACTTTTTTCTACTCTCATTGCCCTAGGTTACCTTACCGATGTCTTGAAAAACTTGTAGCAGTGAATCTTGCAATTACATTTTTTGTCACAATGTTGCTTCGTTATCTTACGGCAATCACTTGTTTCGTTCCGTATTATCTTGGAATTCTTTGGACATGCAATAAATAAATATATATCTGCCTTGCTTCACAGATCGAACAACGTCACCTTTCTAAAGTTCTCTTACTCATTTAATAAACCTCAATGTTACGGCAACCTATATTTCGTTCACCTTTATCATGCC
This sequence comes from Eriocheir sinensis, assembly GCF_024679095.1. Lineage (NCBI taxonomy): Eukaryota > Metazoa > Arthropoda > Malacostraca > Decapoda > Varunidae > Eriocheir > Eriocheir sinensis. The sequence continues at coordinate 6,728,510 of NC_066534.1, read as the reverse complement.
ATTCTTATACAGCTTTGCAATATGTCTCCTGAACACTTTAATTAACAACCACAATTACTTTTCAATCTGTATCTCATGTAGCCTGGACGTAACACACCGACAATCTGTACATCGTGCGCTATCATCATGTCCTTCAATACGAGTCTGTAATACACCAGAATACCCCTCTTGTATCAGACACTCTTTTGTTTCGTGTCTCATATTCAGCTTGGGGCTATTACACTGGGCAAATTTTCCGTGGATCTTCGCTGGCGTGGTTCTCATATTTCCGTGGTTTTCTGACGTGTCCACGATCTTCCAAAGCTACGGTAGATTTCAACGAAGGGCGACGGTATTACTCACCATCATCAGCAGCAGCAATAACAAGAAACAAATGAGAACCACGCTTGCGGAAATCGTGGTTTGACTGAAGATCCACGGAAAATTTGCCCAGTGTAATAGCCCCTCTAAGGTATCACGCGCCAAAGTTTATGTTTTCTTGCACTAATAGGTCTGTCATTCTAATACGAGTCTGTAATATATATCTCTCTTACCTCAGTCAGTCACACTCTTACGTTCCTTTATTCATTTTAAAACTTAAGGTATCACAGGGTCAGTCTTCATGGTCGTGTGCACAAATATTATGGCATACCAGTGCGGGTTTGCGATGCCTCTGTACCTTGCCTTGTAGCCTCCCCACTCCCCTCCTGACGGCCGTGTACAGTGTGTTGGGAACGAGGGGTCGGTGTGAGGGAAGAAGCATAAAGCTGTTTGGGGGAGGGAACGATGGTGCGCTCCTCCCGACACCCCTTATCTTTGGGGAGAGGGAGAGAAGAGAGAGGGAGACGGGAGGGGAGGGAAGGGGAGGGAAGAGAGATAGAGAGGGGGAAGATAGAGAGGAAAAATAGAGAGAGGGGAAAGATAGAAAGGGGAGAGAGAGGGGGGGGAGGGGGGTCAGATGTGCACATTAGTTGCATAAATACGTTTCTGAAAAAGCGGACTTAATTATTCTTTAGAAGGAGTTTATGATCACCACCACCACCACCACCACCACCTTTTCCACCACCACCACCACCTCTACCCCAACCACTTCCGCCATCAAACTGTTCATATCACCATTACAAAGTGACAAGTTGACTCGTTGGAGATGTATTTTATCGGCCATATAAGTTAATTGGAAACAGCCGTAAATCTGAAGTTACGAGGCCATTCGAATATTTCATGTTGCTTTTCATTACCCGGGAGGCTTAATTTTTCTCGGTATTGCGCAGGCAGCTTTTCATCATCAGTGTGATTAAAAAGGGTTAGAATTTAGTGCCAATTTTAGTACTAATATAAACAGTTTTGTCCGGCGCCTGCATACATACACCTTGTTTAAATCAAGGGTGTGGAGTCGAAGTTGGAGTCACAAAATCAGTCACAGAATCAGTCACAGGGTCGGAGTTTTTGAAGTCATGTGTAAGGCATCTACTACAGCGTGTTCTATATATATACAAAATGATTACTTGTGATGTAGGAGTTTTTGCTTTCGGCTGATTTTGTAAACGCCGTATTAGTCTTTACTAACAAAAAATGTCTGATTTGTCCTTTTTTACCCGTTTTCAAGGCGTGGTTAGTTTTTGTATATCTTTTTAATATGTTTTTAATAGTTGTAATATGTCGACTTAACTGTGAAAATCCAACATCTCTTAACAAACTCTTTCCCAAAAATGGAATTAAAAAAGCCAAAACAGCCACATGACGGTTAATAAACACTATTTTTTTTTTATTACAGCAAAGGAGACAGTTCAAGGGCGTAAAGAAAAATACTAAAAAAAAACCCCGCTACTTACTGCTCCTGAATAGAGGTCAAAGGAGTGGCCAAAAAGAGAGGTCAATTTCGGGAGGAGAGGTGTCCTAATTCGACGTCATCATGTGTCAGGCAGGCAGATGTGTTGATACTGGCGGATCTGATCACATTACACGATGTTGAGCGATGTTCCTCATACGCTGCACCTGTAATGTTACCTTGCTACCTTGTGTGGTGTGTTTAGAGCTGTGTTGGATATTGGCTGGTTGGTGATGGTGGTGCGCGGTGATACGAGAATACCCACACTACACCCCATCCACCGTACGTGTGTGTATTATGATAATTTGCCATGACATTCTACCTCCTTTTCTTGTGTAGCTTTTTTTCTTTATTTTAGACTCATTTAAATATTTTTGTCTTTTTCATTTTTCTTTTCGTCTTTCTCCTCCTCATCCGCTGCTTGTATCATTACCGTTTGGCGCAGTCCTCCTCCTCCTCCTCCTCCTCCTCTTCCTCCTCCTCCTCCTCCTCCTCCTCCTCATCCTCCTCCTCTTCCTCCTCCTCCTCCTCCTCCTCCTCCTCCTCCTCCTCCTCCTCCTTTTCGTCCTCTGTGCTCGTAACGTTACCTTTTGTCGCATACCCTTCTCTTCTTCCTCCTCCTCCTCCTCCTCCTCCTCTTGTGATCGTAACATTATCTTTTGCCGCATACCCAAACCCTCCCTCACTACGACCACCTCCTCCTCCTCCTCCTCCTCCTCCTCTTCCTCCTCCTCTTCCTCCTCCTCTTCCTCCTCCTCCTTTTCCTCCTCCTCCTCCTTTTCCTCCTCCTCCTCCTCCTCCTATTCCTCCATCGCCGTCATCAACCCCCCTCCCTGCCTCCTGTCCCTCCCCTGCTGATGTGTCCCCTTCCTCCTAATTGCATCGGAAAATTTTAATGAGTGTCTGAGCAGCTCCCGGACGTTAAATCTTGAGGGGACAGATGTTGGTGCAGTTAATCTTTATTATTTTTTTTGCTCGCCTTTTTAATTTTTTTTTTTTTCATTGCCTTGCTGTTGTCCATTAGCCTTGTCCTTTCTGGTGTTTTTTTATGCGCGTTTGTGTGCGTTAAGTGGGTGTCATTTGCGTCGTTTTATTTATTTTTATCTTATTTTTGGTTTTAATGATTTTTTTTTTTACTCCTCACCTTGATATTTTTTTTGTTACATGTTAGGGTGTGTGTGTGTGTGTGTGTGTGTTTGTGTGTGTTTGTGTGTGTGTGTGTGTGTGTGTGTGTGTGTGTGTGTGTGTGTGTGTGTGTGTGTGTGTGTGTGTGTGTCGCCATTTTTCTTCAGTTTATTTTCTTAATTCTGCTTTCAATGATTATTTTTTCTCTTCGTTCACCTTGATTATTTTTCTCTTCGCGTCTGTGTGTGTGTGTGTGTGTGTGTGTGTGTGTGTGTGTGTGTGTGTAAATCATTTGTAGCCGTCATGAACCTTGTGCGTTTGTTTGTTCAAGGGAAGTGATCCTGACTTGTTTGCATGTCTTGAGGGGGGGGGAGATGGGGGGGATGGGAGTGGCGGGGAGGAGGGGAGGGGAGGAGGGGAGGGTTAAGGGGAAGAAAAGGGTGGGGAGGGAAGGGAAAGGAAGGGAGGGAAGGAGGAGGGCAGAGAGAGGGGTTGGAAAGGAGAGGAAAGGAAAAGGAAGGGGAGGGAGGAGAGGGGAAGGAGAGGGGAAGGAGAGGGAAAGGAGAGGGAAGGGAAGGGAAGGGAAGGGAAGGGAAGGGAAGGGAAGAGGGGAGATGAGAGATGAGAGATGAGAGATGAGAGAGAGGAGAGAGAGGAGAGAGAGAGAGAGAGAGAGAGAGAGAGAGAGAGAGAGAGAGCGCTATTGTGCGCGTGACTGGGCGTGGCTGGACTGTGAAGGTGGGTGGGTATGGTGGGAGGGAGAAAGGAGGGATGCGTGTGGGCGGGAGGTAAGGTAATGGAGGAAAAACAAGGAGGGGGTAAGTTCTTGACGTTGTTCTGCATAGATGGGTGGGCGGGTGAGGCTTGGGTGTGGCGGGCAAAAGGAGAGGAGGGTGAGGCAACAATGGAGGTGGGGTGAGGAGTAGAAACTTTGATATGTGATAGTTGAGGGCAAGGAAGCAAGGTAAAAGAGCAAGGCGAGGAAGGGTAAGGTCAGGCGAGGTGAGAGAGCAGGTGGGACGAGGAGGAGGAGGAGGTGGTGGTGTTTGGTGGGTAGAGATCTAGAGAATGTGGCCGTGGAAGTAAGAGCGAATCGAGGCGAGATTAGATACAAGAAACACAGGTGAGGTGAAGCAAGGTGAGACGAGATGAAATGAAGAGGCAGGTGAGGAGAGGGTATATAGGTTTGGGAAGTGAGATGAGGCAAGGTGAGATGAGGTAAGAGCGAATCGAGGCGAGATTAGATACAAGAAACAGGTGAGGTGAAGCAAGGTGAGACGAGATGAAATGAAGAGGCAGGTGAGGAGAGGCTATATCGTCACCTTCGTAAACAAACCGCCTAAGTCATTATTTTCTACTTTACAGGAAATCAGAAAAGAACTGTCATTACCTCATTTGGCTTAAGAATTAGGGAGAAATGAAAAGGTCAGTCCTAGAACACTCAAACCCTGAATGACGAAGGCAACTATACCAAAATGGGCGTCACATATTGAAAAAAATTATGTAGACAAAAACCTGGAAATCTCTGAAAAATGACTTAGGCGACTATTTTATGAGGCTGATGATATATAGGTTGAGGAAGTGAGATGAGGTAAAGAGGCAGGTGTTGTTAGGTGAGGTGAGGATATATAAGAGCAAGGTATATGGTGATTAGCCCAGGAAGGGTAAGCGGGTCAAGGTGACGTCAGGTAATAAAAGGACAGGTAAGGTAAGGTGGAAAGTTGAGGAAGCTGAAGAAAGAGTGGGTGAGGACAGGTAAGAGGACTGGTAAGGTAAGGTAGGGGGAAGTTGAGGTAGCTGAGGAGAGGGTCATAAGACAGTAAGGTACGGAAAGTTGAGGAAGCAGAAGAAAGAGTGGGGTGAGGTACGGTAGGGGGGATGGGAGTGGCGGGGAGGAGGGGAGGGTTAAGAGGAAGAAAAGGGTGGGGAGGGAAAGGGAGGGAAGAGGGAGGGGAGAGAGAGGGGTTGGAAAGGAGTGGAAAGGAAAAGAAAGGGAAGGGGAAGGAGAGGGAAGTTAAGGGTTAAGGGGAAGAGGGAGGGAAGAGAGAGGGGTTGGAAAGGAAAAGAAAGGGGAGGGAAGTTAAGGTAGGTGAGGAGAGGGTGAGTTAAGGTTAGGTATAAGACTGGTAAAGTAAGGTAGATAGAAAGTTGAGAAATCCAGGGAAGGAGAGAGGTGAGGTAAATTAAAAGTACAGGTAAAGTAAGGTAAGGGATAGTCTAGGAAGCTGAGGAGAGGGAAGGTGAGGAAAGAGTGCAGGGAGGTTGGGTTGGGAGGAGGTAGGTGGGTGGTGGGGAACGTGGATGGGGAGGAGTAGGGAGGTGGGTGGAGGGCAAGTGGGTGGAGAGGTCACTGGTGTTGGCAATCAAGCGCCCGACCTTTGTGACATTGTAGAAGCCAATTTCCCTCTCCTCTTCCTCCCCTTCTGTTTCCTTTTCCTCTTCCTCCTCCTCCTCCTCATCATCATCATCATCATCATCTTCCTCTTCCTCCCCCTCCTCCTCTTTCCTTGTATACGCATTCCTCACTTTTTTATTATTATTTTTGTTTTGAAGATTAAATTTTTTCCGACATTTCATGCAAATTACTCCTAATGCCATTTCTTTCTCTTAAATGTTTACGTTTTTTTTTTCTTTTTCTTTCACTTTTTACATGCATATTTTTCTTTCGTTATTTCGTGTTAAATATCTGATTATTGTCATTAAGGCGTTTATTTTTAACTTTTCTGACACGTTTCTCCTCTCGTTATATATATATATTTTTTACTCTTCATGAATTAATGAGTTCTTTATGGATTTCTGAATTCAGTGAAGCATATTTTTTCCATTTTAATTACTTTTGCCGTAATTTTATTATTTCGCTCGCGTTTTTTGACAAGCATTAATACTTACTTCGTTTATTTTCTCATATTTAAGATTATTTTTTTCGATTTTTCATATTATTATTATTATTATTATTATTATTATTATTATTATTATTATTATTATTATTATTATTATTATTATTATTATTATTATTATTATTATTATTATTATTATTATTATTATTATTATTATTATTGGTATTATTATTATTTGTTATAGTTTTTGGTATTATTATTCTCTCAGCGTCCCTTCTCACTTCTATGCGGGGTCGGTTATTACCTATTATTATTATTATTATTATTATTATTATTATTATTATTATTATTATTATTATTATTATTATTATTATTATTATTATTATTATTATTATTATTATTATTATTATTATTATTATTTGTTATCGTTTTTGTTATTATCCTTTCTTTGGTAAGCAGTTTTCACTAATTCCTTTGTGTAAACTTATAATAATGACAACGGTTTGATATTCAATGAAGTTCTATTGTAGTGCCTTCTCAAACTTTTTTTGTGTGTGTTGAATCACGAGTGAAACTTTAGCTCTCCAATTCACTGTGTTGCTGCTTCATGTCCTTCATTTAGCGGCGGTCTGGTCATGTCATACCGTTGCCAGGAAAACGCTTTACGGTCCAGTCTGTTTATTATTTCTTTCATGTCTTCTCTTTGACGTCACTGTTTTTGTCGTGTGATATCGCAAACAAAGAAAACGTTATGCTACCCCAGTCCGGGCGTTCCTTTATATCCTTCTTTCACCGTCATTCTGGTCATATAATAAGGGAAACGTTTTGCTGGCCAGTCAATTTGTCGTGTTTCTTCATGATATCCGCTTACCGTCATGTTAAGGAAAACGCTTATCTGCTCAGTAAGTTGTCCTGCTCTTTAATTCTCTTTTAAAACTACTTTCTCTTGGTAATTTACGGAAAGTGATAAAACAACCTTCCACACACTCAACCTGTCTGTTGCTCCACGTCTTCCCTCTATTTACCGTCACTTTGCGCTGCGCCCTTGATTCCCTCGCATCGTCCCGGCTCCCATTCGTTTCCTCATCCACTTGACAATTATTGCCTTGGTGATCCGGTTCTTTTTCTTCTCTGCTCGCCGTCCGTCCTTGCTCCTCTCATCCTACCCCTCCCCTTCACCACCACCACCACCACCACCACCACCAAAAGGGCATCACCTATCCTTGCCTACCCGCCCGTCACCTCTCCTTCGCAAGTCTTCCGCCCGTGGACAACAAGAGAGAGAAAACAATTGTGTAGCGGAGTTGGGAAAAAAGCGAATCAATTAAGTTTTCCTTTTTTTAGCTGTCTGAAATATCAAAATTTGTCCTGTATTTTTATTTATAATTTATTCTGTTATTTTTTTTTTTTTGCAGTGGAGGGAAATTCTTTTATAGCCGACTTTTGGAGCTGTAGGTTGTTGTTGTTATTATTATTATTATTATTATTATTATTATTATTATTATTATTATTATTATTATTATTATTATTATTATTATTATTATTATTGTCATTATTATTATTATTATCATCGTCATCACTGTCCTAATATTTTATCACCAACTATAAATATCCATATCCTCGTCTACGTACAGTTAAAAGACATGTTGCCTCATTCGTGTAACTTACTGCTTTGATAAACAACTTTTTGGACCAAGGTAATATGCTGAAGGACAAGAGTGTGTCATAATCTGCTCCTGCTTACCTTCCTGTCTGCCTGCCCTCCTGTACAGCTACCTAGTTACTCCTCTGTGCCTGTCTGCCTATAAATTAATGTGACTAAGTTTGGTATGTCTGTCAGTCTCGTTATGAGTGTGTTACCAACTATCCGTATATATCAACGGTTTATGTGTATCGATCTGTCTACGTCAGTCTGCCTCTCAATCTGACTAACCACCAGACATTTTAGTTATCTATTACATTAGTTTTGTAAGAGCACACACACACACACACACACACACAGGCACACACTGGCACACACATGCACACACTGGCACACAGACGCACACACACTATCTCTATCAGGAGCACGCAGTAAATCCAACCTTCAGTGTGCATACAAAACCGGAGAAGTGTATGATATCAGCGAGCATAAGTACCGTTTGAATGTGCCCACGTGATAATGATGGGACGGCAAAACACATGGGCTGGGCAATGGGCAGGTACCCTTTGGAGGACAGGTGAGTTGAGGTAGGTAGGGGTGGGGGGGGTGGGGGGTGGGGGGTTAGTAAGGCGGGCATGCAGCCTTCAAAAAGTGGACATATGCCAGGTACTTCCCCGTTCCTTGTGCTGCTGGGTGCGTGCTGCTCGGCCGACCCAAACGCCGGGTGTGTATTGATGTGCATGTGTCATTCACCAGTGGTCTGATCACGTGATAGACTCGTGGCAGCACCCTCCCCGATAGGACTTACAGAGCTTCATAGTGACGGACCTATGGGGACGACTGGGTTTTTTCTCACCCCCCATCCCCCATGATTCAAGGATGAACGGTAACAGCTATCACCTGAAGGAAAAAAAAAAGATTCGAACAAGGCACTAACTTCATCTTTCCGCGTGGCAGTTGAACTCGTTTATCCACTACACCACGAAGCGCTGTAGACTTTTTTTTTTTTTATTATTTTTTTTTTTAGTGTGTGTGTGTGTGTGTGTGTGTGTGTGTGTGTTGGGAGGCACATGATATTCATTTCACATTGCAGGCGTGATGGTTCAAGGGGCTTTATTTTATTTTATGAGATGTAAAAGTATGTATATTTGTTACTGTGTGAAATATGTGGAAATGGTTCAGCGAGGGTTTCAAGTTTGGTATTGTGTAATGTTTGCTTGTTTATATATATTATTTGTTTGTTTATTTGCCCCCCGCCTCTCTCTCTCTCTCTCTCTCTCTCTCTCTCTCTCTCTCTCTCTCTCTCTCTCTCTCTCTCTCTCTCTCTCTCTCTCTCTCTCTTCACACACACACACACACACACACACACACAGTTCCACGAATAAGACCTTAATTTGTTATCTTGATATCTAAATTACTTTCCCTGACTCTCCGTGGCACTAAGTGTGTATATATCTTTCTCTAACAACTAACAACACTAGAACTGGATTTTAACGCAAGATCAATACTTTCACGGCCAACATGAAGGAAACAATACCTTTTTTTGCATGTATTCGCTTGTTTTTTTTTCCGTGTTGATTCTTATCTATTCCTGTAGTTGTATCCCATCTGCCTTGGGATATGTTCGTGATGTGCTGTAGTCTGTCTGCCTGCGTGTTGGTGCCTAATTATGTTGAGGGATGGGGAGGCGTGGCTTGGCTTGGCGTGGCGTGGCGTGGGCAGCAACAACGGGTTCAGGGTGTTTGTTTCCCGTTGCGTTGCTCCAAGACTCGCGGCAGGTGCAGCTTTCTGGGGTTTTCAGCATCAATAAACTTGTCAGACCTTTACCTTCAGCTTATCTTGAAGGCAAGTCGCTCGGGTGCTTATGACCTGCCTTGGAGTGGCGCTGCGCAACAGATAAACTTTGTAACTAACCCACCGCAAAATAAATATGTCGATATTGTGATTATATTAAATAGGGGATGATTTTTTTTAGAGGACATTCATAGCGTTTGTTACCAAGTCACCTCGGATGGTGTAAATATGCAAAGGTTGTGATTATATTAAATTGTTAAAGGATTTTGGAAAATATTCATATCGTTTGTTACCAAGAGGAGAGACAAGGAGAGGTATGTCAGGGGTCTCGCTGAGGATGTCGAGGGCTATTTAGATGCGAATGACCTCCTACCTGCTTACCGAGCCCTGAGGAAGCTCTGCTCCAAGTCACCCTCTCAGGTGTACGCTCTCCGAACAGCTGATGGCTGCCTCGTCTCGGACATGGATGGGCAGAGGGCTCGTTGGGCTGAGTACTTTTGAGTAGCTGTACATGGCGAACCCTCCACGTGGGCAGCTTCCAACTGCTGGGTTGCAGGTGGCGGATGCTGATCCACCCATCGACGAAAGCCCACCCTCTCTGGCTGAGGTCAGAGAGGCTGTGGCAAAATTGAGGGGTGGAAAGGCATCTGGCCCCTGTAACATCAGTGGGGAGCTGCTCAAATGGAGGCGAGGCCGTGATCCGCGGGTTGCATGTGGTCTTGACTGCCGCATGGCAGTCCCGCCGCCTAAAGGACAGACAACCTGGGGGAGGCGATGGGTCCCGGCATATAGTGGCGCCAGGGAGCCACGAAACTGTACGGTGTTTGTTAATATGTATATGCTATTTAACAGCTGGAAATGGTGATAGGGCAGGTATTGTTATGGCACACAAACATCGTTACCGCTAAATTTGTCATACTCGTAGTTTCACCAGATTTTTATGTTGTTTGATTTTAAGAAAGTATATTTTCCCAGTGTATGTCCGTGTCGATGGCCTTTTCCATCTTGAGCGAGTGATATGCTTTGATGGTTGTTATTGCTTATAGTAGTGTCTTATTACTTTTATTTCATCACTTTTATCGCCTCTGCAGTGGTCCAATGGGTGACGCGTGTAGCCAAGCATCCGGACCGCCAGCTGATTTTTTAAAACGCCGTATTAGTCTTTGATAACAATGATGTAGCTAATTTTTGACCCGTTTGCAAGGCGTGGTTTGTTCGATTTGTTGATTATTTTATATAACTTCTTACAACTGAGTTTGTAATATGTCCTCTTTGTAAAACTCCAACACTTCTAACAAACCGCGTCCTAGGAATAGACTTAAAAAATTGCCACACAACTTACTAAATGCTAATACGCCTTTAAAAAAATCCGGCGTGCGCCTCGTCGGGGCTTCATAAGGATCCGGTCGCTGTACACATGGTCCCGCGGGGCTTGGTGTGAAGTAAACATTCAACCTGTTTTTTTCTCCAGATTTCAGAACTCTTACTTACACTTTCTCTAAGGTCAAAGAGATGGAGTTGAATGGCAAGGCAATGCTTGCAATCCCTTAACTGTCTTTCCACTGTGTCCTTTTCTGTAAATGTTCTTTCTTTTCTTTTTCCATTTTTTTTAATACTTCGTTTGCTTCGTTTGCAAATGTTAATTAAATTGTTGCAATTACTTTTTTCTTTGTCGTGGCTCGTTTGGAGTTTCCTCTTACTCTTATATGGTCACTAATTTAGTTTTTGTTATCTTCTTTGTATCCTCACGTGGTCGTGTGGCCGGCCAGAGGCTTAACGTTATCTTTACTTCCGAGGGTGACTTCATTTTTTGCTCGCACTGTTTCCATATCTTTTATAAACTCCGAAGAGTTGCTCTTTTCATAAGCTCAGTAGCACCCCGTGTGGAGGAAGCGACGCGACGGGCTTGAAGGTCAACGTTATCTTTAGGTGGTCAGGGGGCGACTTAATTTAGAGTTGTGACATTTCATCGTTTTTCCGCGTGAATGATTAACAAAGGACAAGCCTTCAGTGACACTGTTATATTGCTGCCTCCCCTGACTACCTGGCCGTTACGTAATGCTGTCCAGGTGGCGTGCTAGGAGGCTGCTCTTTGGCGTCACCTCATTCTAAACACAATCCTATATCCTCAAACATTTCGGGGCTTACACACCCTCATTTAACATGGCTTTCGCAGAGGTGGTGAATATTTCCATGGGTAGTTATATGAGCCTAGTGATAGTTGCACCATGAATGTTAAAAAAAAAAAAAAAAGATCACGAGAACCCGACTTATCTCCTTTGTAACCTTTGGAAGTAATTGTTGTCTGAACCGAGAGCGTCAGAAAATACGGACCTATAGGGATGGAGCCGTGGATGCAGGCGACAAAAGTGCGGGGTGGCGGCGCCGGGCAGAGGGCGAAACTGACCTAAGACAATCGAGGGAGTGAGGGAGTGACCTCTTAACGCTGCCGCTTGTGGAGAAAGTTGTGTCACATTATTTGCACACCTGTCTGCCTGCCTGCTCACCTTTACACACACACACACACACACACACACACACACACACACACACACACACACACACACACACACACACACACACACACACACACACATGTAAACCTGTAAACAACACACACCTTATTTTTTCTATCTTATTTTCTTTCTGAACTATTCTAACATTGTTTTGCTTCGCTTTTAACTGACCACCGAGTGACGGAATGAGTAAAGGTTGGGGGGGGGGGGGCAGGCCAGGATCAACCCTTCCTTACCCCCTCCCAGTGCCTGACCTCAGCGGCGCGTCTGACATTTGTCCCCACAGGAGGGAAAAAAAAGGTTAAGATCACTCGTTCTCGGGTGAAGGTTCCTCGCTTTGATATTTTTGGTGATCCTGCTTCCTCCTCCTTCTCCTCCTCCTCCTCCTCCTCCTCCACGGAGCCTCCATGTCCTCCTCTTCCACCTCGTTTTCGTCATTCTTTTCGTCCTCGTCCTCCTCCTCCTCCCCGTTGGGGGCTTCGTGGTGCAGTGATTAGCACACTCGGTTCACAACCGAGAGATCCCGGGTTCGATTCCCGGGGCGGAGTGGAAAAATTTCGGCGGGTTTTCCGATACCCTACGTCCCTGTCCACCCAGCAGTGAATGGATACCAGGTAGTAATCGGGGGTTTTGTCCCGTCTCCTGGGATCTCTTCCCTCCTATAATTCCTTCCCCTTCTGTCTCTCTCCGGCATATGACCACAGATGTTGCGCCGACTGAACGAAATTTTCCAACTTTTTTCCTCCCCGTCCTCCTCCACTAAAGGAAGGTGGCGCCGATAGGGAGAGAAGAGAGATCAGGAAGTTCGTGCAGGGAAGAGGGTGGGTGAAGGAGAGAGAGAGAGAGAGAGAGAGAGAGAGAGAGAGAGAGAGAGAACAACGATTCTTCTGTATCCTCCTTTTCTTCTTTTTCTTCTTCTTCGTCGTCGTCGTCGTCATCATCATCATCATCATCATTATCATTCATTTTCATCTAATCATTCTTACTCTTCTTACTATCATATTTTCATTATTATTATTATTATTATTATTATTATTATTATTATTATTATTATTATTATTATTATTATTATTATTATCATGATTGGTATTATTATTATTATTATTATTATTATTATTATTATTATTATTATTATTATTATTATTATTATTATTATTATTATTGGTATTATTATTGGTATTATTATTGGTATTATTATTATTATTATTATTATTATTATTATTATTATTATTATTATTATTATTATTATTATTATTATTATTATTATTATTATTATTATTATTATTATTATTATTATTATTATTATTATTATTATTATTGGTATTATTATTGGTATTATTATTGGTATTATTATTATTATTATTATTATTATTATTATTATTATCATTATTATCGTTGTCATTAGTATTGTCATCGTTGTTGTTGTTATCGTAATAATAATCATCATCATCAGGAGCAGTGCATAGTGTTATTTTTTTTTCTGTGTACTGTTTCCTTTATTGTAAAAAAAACAAAAAAAAAACATCATATGTTTAAAAAGACTGACAGCAATTCTTTCTCTTGCAGGTAAGCGTGGCGGGCAGGTGTGAAATAGCTTGTAAGTAAGGTGAGTAAATGTGAGCACCATCAAATCCTTAAAAAAAACTCGCATTGGCCGCTACTTTTTGCGTCCGGAGTGAGCTGATCGCGCGAACCGAAGTGCTTTGATCTGCTCTGCGGGCACCGGAGTGATTGACGAGCAGATTAAATCATTGGAGCGGCTAACCTCGTAATGAGCCAATTGGTCTGCTGTTGCCCGGGAGCCGGAACTTGGGCAGGGAGGAAGAGGTCGGAGGAGGGGAAGAAAACAAACAAAATTAAAGGGAAGAGATAAGAAATTAGGTTAGAACATCCTTGGGTAGTGTATGAAAGTATTATTTTTCTTCTTATTATTATTAGTTGTCAGCTGTTATATTTTTCCTTCTCGTTCTTTTTCCTTTTTCTTTTCTTCCTCTTCCCGTCATCTCTTGAAATAAGGGAGACAAATGCAATAATAGAGGAAGGTGGTGATGATGCAAAAAAAAGAGAAAAAAGAAGAAAAGAAAGAGGAAACGGAGGAGGAGGAGGAAGAGGAGGAGGAAGAGGAAGAGGAAGAGGACATAACGGTAGTCTAGCAAAGTTGTGTAAGGGGCAGAGAGAGGGCCAAAGCGGTGATACCAAGCAATAGAGGCGAATATTGTGGCCACACGAGAGAGAGAGAGAGAGAGAGAGAGAGAGGGGGGGGGGGTGCTCCTGATGGTAAGTGGCGGCAGCGCTGGTGGTGGTGGTGGCGGAGGCGGCAGGTCGTTGGCTAAGGGAACACCCCCCACTGGTCATCCTTGGACGTCCTTCAGCCTTCTCCGGCTCCCGTTTCCTTCACTCCTGCCCTTTACCTCTTTTATATCCCTATTTGTCCACCTGCTTGTCCCTTTCCTCACCCCTTTTTTCATCTTTACCCTTCGCCCTTTACCTTCCTCTTCCCCTTCTTCCTGTTCTCTCTTTTCTTCCGTTCACTGCTGTCTGTATCTTCTAACGGTTCTGTTTGTTCTTATTCTGTTCCTTTGTTTAACCCTTTCATCACCACTTGCTCTTTACCTTCCTCTCCTTCCTCTCTTACTTCCTTCCTCTTCATCTTTCTTCCTCTCCTTCCTCTCTGTCCTTCACTTCCCTCCGTCTTCTATTCCTCCTTCCTTGCTTCCCTCGCCTTCTTTCCTTCCTCCATCCTCTCCCTCCTCTTTCCTCTCCTTTCTTTCTCTCTCTCTCTCTCTCTCTCTCTCTCTCTCTCTCTCTCTCTCTCTCTCTCTCTCTCTCTCTCTCTCTCTCTCTCTCTCTCTCTCTCTCCTCTCTCTCTCCTCTCTCTTCCTTTTTTCCTTTTCCTCCTCCTCCTTCCTTTCCCTCCCTCCTCCTTCCTCATTCCACGTCTTCCTTTCTTTCCACTCCTTTCTCTTCTTCCTCCTTCCCTCCTCTTTCTCCTTCCCTCCTCCCTCTCCTACCTCCTTTCGTCTATTATCTCCTTTCTCTTCCTCTTTCCTCCTTCCTCCTCCTCCTGTCTCCTTCTTCCCCTTCCGCCTCCTTCCTTCCGCTCAGTCTCACTCACTCTCGTCCCGCCGAACCAAAACATGTAAACATCTCCTTCGACCCACTAACCGATAAATGCTGACCGAGAGAGAGAGAGAGAGAGAGAGAGAGAGAGAGAGAGAGAGAGAGAGAGAGAGAGAGAGAGAGAGAGAGAGAGAGAGAGAGAGAGAGAGAGAGAGAGAAGAGAAGAGAAGAGAAGAGAACAGATGGAAAGGAAAGGAAAGGAGCGGAACGGACAGAAGGGAAGGGAAGGGAAGGGAAATGAAGGGAACAGAAAAAAAAGAGAGAGTGGAACTGGTTATCCGTCGTTCCGTCTTTACACAAGCAAGCGAGTGGCAATGGTGGAGGGTCGCTGTGTGGTCGTACAAGAGTGATTTCTCAAGCGTGCATCTCATAGAGTTCGCATGCTTGACGGAGACCACTAAACACGAGGAAGCAGGAAGTATAGAGGAAGAGAAGGAGTGAGACATTTATATAGTGAGAGTAAAACTGAAGCGTCCATGGAAGCGATAAGGAGGAGGTCGAATTTCCAGTTTATAGATTCTTTTTTTCTGGTTTGTAAGGGATTAATGAGGTGAAGGTTAAGAAAGGTGGGAGGGAGAGAGAGAGAGAGAGAGAAGAGGGAGATAGAAAGAGGATGTTTGGGTGGGTTGAAGGAAAGGTGATGTGGTAAAGGAAGGTCAGACAACTGTGGGTAGGAAGGGTGGGTTAGGGAGTCTGGAGCGACGGAACATTTTGAGATTGCTGATAAGGAATGTGTCGGTGTATATGGGTTCAAAGGATGCTGGACATGCAACTATATACAGGTGATATTAGCAGGTTAATGAATTACCTTGCCGAACGTAATAAGACGGGACACCTGTTGATTTTGCTGTTTTTAATGAGATTTTTTTTGAGAGAGAGAGAGAGAGAGAGAGAGAGAGAGAGAGAAACTGACTTTGGAGTGATTTACGGAAGGTCATTGCTGTCCGAGAGAGAGAGAGAGAGAGAGAGAGAGAGAGAGAGAGAGAGAGAGAGAGAGAGAGAGAGAGAGAGAGGTTATATAAAGTTCATGTGATGTGACCTTTTCTTTACGTACATCCAAGAGTTTTTACCATAACCCTTCAGTGCAGTAACGACCGTGACACTGACGTAATTGGCATCAACAACACACTACTTCGATGTTTGTCTCCCCTCTGGACACTTCCCTTGAGAGAGGAAGTAGTGGACGCCGACAATGAGAAGAAGACATACCTACATAGCGATTTATCAGTTGGGTGGAAGTGATTTACCCGGGAGCTGCGGTGATCATGTTTCTTAAAGGCCCTCTAAGCGAAAATAATGAGAAAAAATCATCACTCACGCAAACCACTTCATAATATATATCAATGCATTTGTGATCAGTTTATGCATCATCAATTTTGGGTGCTCTTTATCATGGCAAAAATTTGGCCCGTTGCTGGTACACGGTAAAGCCACAAATTTGACCCGTCGCTGGTACACGGTAAAGCCACAAATTTAGCCCGTCGCTGGTACACGGTAAAGCCACAAATTTAGCCCGTCGCTGGTACACGGTAAAGCCACAAATTTGGCCCGTCGCTGGTACACGGTAAAGCCACAAATTTGACCCGTCGCTGGTACACGGTAAAGCCACAAATTTGACCCGTCGCTGGTATACGGTAAAGCCACAAATTTGGCCCGTCGCTGGTATACGGTAAAGCCACAAATTTGGCCCGTCGCTGGTACACGGTAAAGCCACAAATTTGACCCGTCGCTGGTATACGGTAAAGCCACAAATTTGACCCGTCGCTGGTATACGGTAAAGCCACAAATTTGGCCCGTCGCTGGTACACGGTAAAGCCACAAATTTGACCCGTCGCTGGTGCCGGGTTAAGAAACAGGTCAACGCTTGTCAAATGTCTCCCATGGCCACCCAACACACTTTGTCCACATTCTTGACCTTATCCTCACCCTTTAACATCTTTCCCCTTTGCCCTTTACTTTAATCTCCTTTCCTCCCTTCCGGCTTCCTCTACTCCTTCCTTCCGTTCACTGCTGTTTATTTCTTGATATGTTGCCATGGAAGCCGAGTGACAAAACAACTTACTGACACTGGCATTGTGATGAATCAAGTAGGTGGAAGTGATTAAGAAACAGGCCAACGATTGTCAAATATCACCCATGGCCAGCCACACTGACCCCCAGGAAGAGGAAGTAAATGTCTTGTAGGGTGATGGGTCTGCGAGGTGACACTTGTTCGTAACCGGGCGAGTTGTTCCCAAGGTGATCAACTCTACTCTAAGGCCCTACTGTGACTTAACCTATTCCCACTTTTTTTTTTTTCATGGAAGGGACGCATGGAAAAACACACACACACACACACACACACACACCACACCACACCACACCACACTACACTACACTACGCTACACCAAACTACACTACACACACACACACACACACACACACACACACCTCTAACCTTAGAATGCAACTTTTTGTGTGTGTTTCCTGCCAGGGACAGCGACCCCCTGCGGGATCGGCGCTTTACGTCCGTGGCGCCCAGACTTGTTTTGGTGGCCGCCCGGCGTGTGTCAGGGTTGTGGGGATACAGTTAGGTTCGTGAAGCTTAAGTATTGGAAGCTTAGACATTGTGTCTTGAAGTTAGGATATCGAAATTCATTGAAAAGTGTTTTTTTTCCCTTAATTAACTTTGTCTTGTATATATTATGATGTGCAGAGACAAACTTTGACCTTATATTTCGACTTAGTAGCTTGCCTTGAAACCTTACAACATCTTGAACGCTTGCACACATTTACATTCACAAAAATAAGAAATCAGTTTTGTTTCTTGACTTCATTTTTTTCTTGTAGTATGATGCGCAGACAAACTTTTACCATATGTTTTGACTTAGCAGTTTGCCATGAAAGCTGCTTCCAACAACATGAACGCTCGAAAAAAAAAAAAGTTTATTTCTTGACTTCCCTTTGTCTTGTAGGATGATACACACAAACTAAAACTTTTACCTTGCATTTTGACTTAGTAGTTTGCCACGAGAGCCTCCAACAACATGCTTTTCCAATAGCCTACGCCCCTGTCCACCCAGCAGTGAATGGGTACCAGGTATTAATCGGGGGGTTGTGTGAACTTGTGTCCCGTCTCCTGGGATCTGTTGCCTTCTCCTATAATTCCTTACCCTTCTGTTTCTCTCCGGCATATGACCACAGATGTTACGCCGACTAAACGAAACTTTTCCAACAACATGAACGCTTGCACACATACACCCGCAAAAAAAATATGAAAGAAAAAGAGGTGACGAGTGTCTCCTCATGGCCAGGCCTGCTGCGTGGTGGTCATGGCGTGTGTAACTGGTGTTCATACGAGCGTGTCTGCCATGCTCCTCCGTGAATGTCCTTTACACATGCATGCAACGGGTCCGAAGGCAAACCACACCAGCTTTATAATGATGCAAAGTGTTCATGATGGACTGCAAGGTGACGCCCGGGGAATGTCCGTAATCTCCTCCCGAAATTGACCTCTCTTTCGGCCACCTCTTTTGATTCTTTTTTTTAGGAGCAGCGAGTAGCGGGCTTTTTTAAATTATTGTTTCCTTTTTTTGTGCCCTTGAGCTGCCTCCTTTGTTGTTAAAAATAAAAGAAAAAAAAAAGCTCTGGGTCGGTATTCTCAGACGCTTCCACCTCTCATGTCATCTATTTCCAAAGGCTAAAATGGAGTTTAATCGGGTTTCCAAGGGTGTTTTTCACGTTTAAGGTACAGAAGAGGGGTCAAACTACCACCAGGGTCATAAATGTACCTCCAAGGGTGTTTTTCACGTTTAAGGTACAGAAGAGGGGTCAAACTACCACCAGGGTCATAAATGTACCTCTGGAAATTCACAATACCCCTTCAACAACCCTGTCAAATGTGAGTGTGTAAGCGGCGAAGCGTTTGAGAATGTGGTCCCTGGTCTTTCTCAACAAATATTTGCCACATGGGAGAGTGATAGGGTTCCATAGGCCTGTATTATCAAACGCTTTCGGCTCTCACAATATGGAGTGCAAGGTGACGCCCGGGGAATGTCCGTAATCTCAAACGTTCCGGTCTTTCTCATCAAATATTTGCCACATAGGAGATTGATCGGGTTCCCATAGGCCTGTATTATCAAACGCTTTCGGCACCTACAACATATCTTTCCAAAGGCCACAAAGGAGATTAGCAGTGTTCTCATAAGTGTTATTCATATTCGTGGTGCAGAACCTTGTCAAACTATCACAAGGCTTTTATAATTACCCATGGAATTACCCGCAACATCTACGAAAGCCTTATCAAATGTACGTGTGAGAGCCCCGGAATGTATGAGAGTATGCGGGTGGGTGCGTGGGAGTATAGCTTGGGAACAGCATGCAATTGCCCTACAGCAGGCGAGAGGAACCCGCGGCAAGCCTTGAGGAGCCGCGTGTGTTTGCGTGTGTGTGATCGCGGCGCAGTGGCCGAACGTCGCGTGAAGGTTGAATTACGTCACCCGCCAAACCGCAGCCAGACCTGGACCAGACAGTCACGAGGCGGCCGCGTGGTCCTGCGATGCTTGTCGATAGTGATGTGCGGTCAGCTGCTATGGGTGGAGGGTGGGTGGGTGTTGGAAAAAAGGGGATTAGGCATAAGCATGGTGATGGGTTATGGTTCAGAGAGTAGTGTTGGGACGTTAATTAAGAAGGAAAGTGTTCTGAGGTGAGAGGTGATGTGAGGAGAGCGGACTGGTGTTGGTGTTATGAGGTGAAAGGTGGTGTGTGGAGAGCGGACTGGTGGTAGTGTTATGAGGTGATGTGAGGAGAGCGGACTGGTGGTGGTGTTCTGAGGTGAAAGGTGGTGTGAGGAAGCATGTGATAAGAGCGGACTGGTGGTGGTGTTCTGAGGTGAAAGGTGGTGTGAGGAAGCATGTGAGGAGAGCGGACTGGTGGTGGTGTTCTGAGGTGAAAGGTGGTGTGAGGAAGCATGTGAGGAGAGCGGAGTGTAGACTGGCTATGGTGTTTATCCCGGTAGCAGCGACGGGGGAAATTTGTGGCTTTACCGTGTTTCAGCGACGATCCAAATTTGTGCCATGATATAAACCCTCCAAAATAGATGATGCATAAACTGATCACAAGTGCTTTGATATGTATTATGAAATGGTTTGTGTGAGTGATGATTTTTTCTCATTTTTGCCCGCTGCTACCGGGTTATGGAGAGGCTGCAGTAAGAGATGTAAGGACCTGCATGATAGCAAAGTCATCAGGGTTATATGAAAGAAAACAAACTAAACACTATCTTGTTGCAGCCATTTAAGTCTCCAGCGTTCCACTCGCCATCAGAAGCGTTTTTGTAACCGTTCGGAAATACTAAATTGCCGCATTTTTAAATTTTTTACAGTAAAGGAGACAGCACAAGGGCATAAAAAAGGAAACAATAATAAAAAAAGCCCGCTACTTGCTGATCCTGTAAAGAATCCGAAGAGGTGGCCGAAAGGGTCAATTACGGGATGTGTTGATAGAGCCATTACTGTTTTTCCTCTTCCCTCTGATATTCTTTTTGATCTTATATTCTCTTATTGTCTTGTTCTTGTTCTCCTCCTCCTCCTCCTCCTCCTCCTCCTTTTCAGTTACATTCCTCGGACATTGTTTCTTTCCCTTATAACCTTCCTAGCCTTTACGTTTCCGAGTCCCGCTAAGGATACCGCCGCCCCACCCCGAGAGCCCCCGAAGCTAGGCCGTGTTTGGAGACTTGCCATGAAGGTGCCGACAAGTGAAAGTTCTGCGGGGGAAAAAGTTGAAGGAGTCCCGTCGATAACAGGGACAGGGTGAAGCTTGCCTGCCCTCGCCCGCCCCGCCCTGTATTAATAATGAGGGTTTTGTTTTTATTCCTTGTTTTAATCTTATCTCTCTCTCCCTTCTCTTCCGCTTTCTTTTTCCTCTTCCTCCTCGAAGTTCCAATTTTAGTTTTACATTTTCTACAGTTTCCATTTATTTGTCTTCCAATTGTGTTTACTCTTTCTCTTTCGTTGTTGTTGTTGTCCTTGTTATTCTTTTTTTTCTTTATTATCTTCTTGTCTTGTTCTATTTATCATCATCATCATCATCGTCGTCGTCGTCGTCGTCGTCATCATCCCCCCTCAGTCAAACACCTACATCCACCCAGCATCAGTGCCTCAGGTCATCGCCAGCGCCCCCACTTTGGCGTTGTCTCGTCCCCCTGACTGGGTTTGTCCCATCCTGATCTGCGCATCGCGGAATCCAATCGTTGCTGTCACAGAGTAACTTAGTGAAGCATCTAAGTGTAAAGAAGTATCAAGGAGGACCTAAAAAGCGATGGAAAGCGAAATAGGTCAAAAGAAGTTGTATACATAGCCTACATACGTCATCATTTACTTCTATAAAAAATACCGTGTTGAAATTCATCCATCCTGTATATGTAAACAAAGCCCGGACAAACCAAATCAGGGGGACGAGACAACGCCACACCCACCAAGTCCTCGCGCTCAGGCCCGTGTAGCGTCCCAGCGGTCCCGTCACCTCGTAATCGGCGCCCTAAAGCCAGGTCGTCGCGCGGCGTGAGGGGCAGCGCTCCCCATCTGTCTCTGTTGTCAGCTCTTGCCTTAATTGGTCCACGGTCGGCCGGAGGAGACGCTGTAGGAGTTTAAGTTCTTGATCACCTGGAGCCGAGGGATTGGCTAGATATGTCCAATTTGTAGGCGCCTTTACAAACAGTACCTAAGGGAAAAAACTCAAACTGGAAAATTGTAGCGAGGCTTAAAAAAGGAAATACTTAAAAAAAATAAAGGATACATTCTACCTATATTTCAACATTAGCTAAGTTTCGTATCCCAGCTCAGTGCTCGTTGATGTTTGTTGAGTTGTCTGCCTCCGCCGCGGGCAAGGCATAATGGGGAACGAAAACGCCAAGGATAATGCTTTGTGTTTAAGTTGCCAAGCAAGAACCGGTAGGCGTGGTTGGTTGTTTTTCATTTACTCGGGAGAATGAGAAGAAAAAAAAAATAACGTACGGCCTTCATACAGCCCTTCCACCCCCTCCCCTGTCGAGAATTTTGCTTTTGTACCGTAATTATTATCATTATTATCATTATTATTATTATTATTATTATCATCATCATCATCACCATGCCCATTATTAGGCACTATTATTTTGTATGTTATTCATTTACTTTCTTATTCTTGAGATCCAGAAAGAAACTTGACTCAATGTAATGATTTGCAACTGTGTTTTTTTCCCTTCTTATATTCTGACATTTTACTCGCCTCATTTATTGATTCGATCTTGGAAAAAAACAGACAGACTACCTTGTATGCCTTCCGTGTGTGTGTGTGTGTGTGTGTGTGTGTGTGTGTGTGTCTGTCTGTCTGTCTGTCTGTCTGTCTGTCTGTCTGTCTGTCTGTATCTGTCTGTCTGTCATCTGTCTGTCTGTGTTCTCTGTCTGTCCTGTCTGTCTGTCTGTCTGTCTGTCCTGTCTATCTGTCTGTCTGTCTCCTGTCTGTCTGTGTGTCTGTGTGTGTATGTCTGTCTGTTTGTCTGTCTGTCTGTCTGTCTGTCTGTCTGTCTGTCTGTCTGTCTGTCTGTCTGTCTGTCTGTCTGTCTGTCTGTCTGTCTGTCTGTCTGTCTGTCTGTCTGTCTGTCTCTGTGTCTGTCTGTCTGTCTGTCTGTCTGTCTGTCTGTCTGTCTGTCTGTCTGTCTGTCTGTCTGTCTGTCTGTCTGTCTGCCTGCCTGCCTGTCTCTGTCTGTCTGTCTGTCTCTCTGTCTCTCTCTCTCTCTCTCTCTCTCTCTCTCTCTCTCTCTCTCTCTCTCTCTCTCTCTGTCTGTCTCTCTGTCTCTCTCTCTCTCTCTCTCTCTCTCTCTCTCTCTCTCTCTCTCTCTCTCTCTCTCTCTCTCTCAATACGAACGCCACACAGCAGGAGGGAGACACGTGGCCTGTAATGGGATGCAGTGTCGCGTATTTTGCTTTAATCTGCTCGGTGATGGAGGTAATCGCCACCTAACGACTGTAATACAACATAAATAAGGGCGGCGGTCATTAGCTGCACGTTCATGGAGCCAAAATCGCCGTGCTGTAAGAGAAAAGACTGGTTCAATATCTGGTAATTCCGATACAGATAGATAGCTAAATAAAATGAGGATAGATAGATGTTAAGTTGGATAGATAGCTAAATAAAATGAGATGGATAGATAGATATTAAGTTGGATAGATAGCTAAATAAAATGAGATGGATAGATAGATATTAAGTTGGATAGATAGCTAAATAAAATGAGATGGATAGATAGATATTAAGTTGGATAGATAGCTAAATAAAATGAGATGGATAGATAGATGTTAAGTTGGGTAGATAGCTAAATAACATGAGATGGATAGATAGATATTAAGTTGGGTAGATAGCCCCGAAATAGATGGACAGGTATATCAAAGGAAATAGATATATATGAAAATAGATAGATAGTCTTAAATAAGTAATGAGTTTGATAGATAATAACTAAATAATACATTTGATAGATAGATAGCTAAATAAAATGAGATGGATAGATAGATATTAAGTTGGATAGATAGCTCCGGAATAGATGGACAGGTATATCAAAGGAGGTAGATATATATGAAAATAGATAGATAGTCGTAAATAAGTACAGAGTCTGATAGATAAAGCACATGGATACGTAAATACACACATACATTCTCACTTCCTTCCCTTTCCATTCCTTCCCCTTTCCCTCTCCCTTCTTTTCTTTCCCTCTTCTAAGACCATCCACAGTCAATCTTAATCAGCTTCAGTTAATCTCAATCTGTCAGTCAATCTCAGTTAGCCTTTAAACGGTCAATCTCAGTTAGCCTTTAAACGGTCAATCTCAGTTAGCCTTTAAACGGTCAATCTCAGTTAGCCTTTAAACGGTCAATCTCAGTTAGCCTTTAAACGGTCAATCTCAGTTAGCCTTTAAACGTTTGCCCCCAACTTTACCTTTAATCAGTTTCAGTCAATTTCAGTCAGTCACAGTTAGTCAGTCAATTTTATTCAGGCCCAGTCAGCGCCTCGTCTCCTCGGCCATCAAAGACACAGGCCATTCACGCCCGGCCTTTGTCGTCCTCGCAAATCACCCTCGTCCTTAGAATGTTTCGCTCGCGGCGTTTTTCCGCGTGGAGAAACACAGGCGAGGCGGATTATGAAGCGGAGCACAGCCGGCCGCCCCTGTCTGTAGCCTAATTAGGGATGAGGCCTCGAAACAATGGCTTGTGTGTGTGTGTGTGTGTGTGTGTGTGTGTGTGTGTGTGTGTGTGTGTGTGTGTGTAGCCCATTGTTGGCATCATCAGGGCGGCGCTGAAGAAGGCATTGTTACTGGGGTTGTGGTGGAGGTTGTCACGGAATCCCTCGCGTGGAAGGAAGGATTGTTTCCATGGACAATCTTTTTGTTTTATATTCATAGACCTTAATTTAACTCGCATTCAATATAAGAAGTAAAATAATTGCACTTGTCTCTTGTTTTGCTTTTGGGAGAACGTTGATTGTGATGGGTTGGTTGTAATTTTATACCTATTACGGTTGTGAATCATAATTAATTTTGAGGTGTACCTAATTTCTTTTAACACTTATATTACACACAAGGAGACTGAAGTAATTCCATTTAGATCACTTAAACCAATGAACACACTTCCTTACCACTTATAGTACCTGAAAGTGACCGTAGAAGAAACAGCGAGTTTTAGGGAATATCCCATTGGATAAAAAACGAAAAAGTGGCACTGATTAAAAAATGCTAATATTCCAATTTACACGTAAGTAGGCAATAACTGTTCATGAGCGGGGAGTCACCAGCGGCTGTATGTCAAAGAGCGTATTACGTACTGGAAATTGACACCATAAATGATGCATGCGCACTTCTTAAACCCTTCGTTGAGCACCTCGTACAATATCTGCAATGGATGAGGCTTAAGCTAACCTTGGCGGCGCGATTGTTATGGTCACTTCACCCACAAAGACCTTCCCCCAGTAGCCGACTGACCCCGATCTTCCCGCTGACTACGTAGAGGTCAGAGGAACAACCCAACCCAGACACACTTGTTGGTCCCTCTACCTTCACCACGCGCTGGCTACTCTCACGCCCACACCCACACGTCGCTACCCATCATAAGCTTCCTACAGCCACCCACCCATCGCTACCCATACCCACTCGCCCATCGCTACCCATCATAACCTTCCTACACCCACCCACCCATCGCTACCCATACCCACTCGCCCATCGCTACCCATCATAAGCTTCCTACACTCACCCACCCATCGCTACCCATACCCACTCGCCCATCGCTACCCATACCCACTCGCCCATCGCTACCCATCATAAGCTTCCTACACTCACCCACCCGTCGCTACCCATACCCACTCGGCCATCGCTACCCATACCCACTCGGCCATCGCTACCCATACCCACTCGCCCATCGCTACCCATACCCACTCGGCCATCGCTACCCATACCCACTCGCCCATCGCTACCCATCATAACTTTCCCACTTCCACTCGTCCATTCCTCAGAAGTGTAGGAAGACGTGCTTGAATTTGTACAACGGTAGTGAGTGACAGACTGACCGACTAACCGCCTGAGTTACTAATGACTGACTGACTGACTTTCTTCCGTTCTTGGTTGCTGACTGACCTAATTTCTTACCACTTCTATCCTTACCTAGATACCGACATGTTATTTCTTCCTCAGCATTCTTTATTTATTCACTCGATGGTCTTGCAACACACATCTCTTTGCACTTAACAGAAATGGGCACACGTTCTTCCATCCATCCAATTATTTTATTCCTCGCTCTTATCATTGCCTTACTATTTTGTTTCCTTGTTGACCAGTCTTAAGGTGCTGCTGTTGTTCCTACTGCCCTCAATAAAATTCGTTGCCCTTGTAACTCGGCACACGAAGGAAAAAAACAATAACAAAAACAGGAATCTTGCCAAATGAGAGGCTGGATGGATTGCGTCAGGCCCACCACCTCGCTCACCCGCCTCCGCCACCACAGCCTCACAAGGACGTCCGTCGCCTTGCTCCTCTGTGCCTGGGGTGATGGCGTGCTGAGAGACGGCTTCTGAGATGGGTCGTGCACACCGTTGCCAGATTATCGTACTCAGAGCATAGTATATACCGATTTCTGACGCCAAACTATTGCCAAGAAACATCAGGAATTGACTATTTTAACGATAATTATAGGTGAATCTCCTTATTGGGGTCCACGAGGCAGTTTTTGGGTCGGAAGTCGGTAAATATAAGAGGCTGAGTACGACAATCTGGCATCGTTGGTCGCGCATGGCGGCGGAGTAGGGGAAGGGCCAGGGAGGGAGGGAGGAAGGTGGCCATGTGGTGTTAAGGCCGTGTGGTGGTGGTTTAAAAGATGGTGTTTATGTTAGAGAGGTGGCAGGTGTTGTTTCTTCTTTGTCTCTGGTAGTATTAGCATTCTTTTACCGTCTTTCTTTTTCTTTCCATTCTTTTCCCTTGTTTTCGTTGTTGTTCCACTTCTTCTTTTTTTCTTTTTATTATTACCTTTGTTAATAGGCTACACGTAATAATAATAATAGTAATAGTGGTAGTAGTAGTAGTAGTAGTAGTAGTAGTAGTAGTAGTAGTAAGAGCAATGATATACGGTTAGGCTATTACAAACACAATTACTGGCGGAGAAGAGTCCCAAGTTTTCCAATGTGAAGAGCAACAGCGGTTTTTTTTCCCCTTTGCGGAGGCGGTCCATTAGCGAGGGCGGCTTGGGCAACGCGTCCTTACCTGCCCCTGAATGCACGAGGAAGGAAAAGCGGCGCCGGCACTTTCCCATCACGTGTTGCCTGTCAGCTGGGTCAAGTGCGAGGCCGGAGGAAAGTGTGCGAGCGCGAGAGAGAGAGGGAGAGGGAGAGAAAAGAGAGAAGAGAAGAGAAGAGAAGAGAGAGAATGGCCGCAGGTAACATCGCTACCTTCACCACTCGCTTGACCTATCCAAGATGGATTTTTATTTCCTGATTATTTTTTTTACTATCTGAACACACACACACACACACACACACACACACACACACACACACACACACACACACACACACACATTTGTTAGATTGTTTATTGTTCTTAGTTAATATTCAAATAAGGGCTTAATATTACTCTCGTTCTAAGTAATGGTTATTTTGCATCTTGTTACTCACTCTTCTTGTTCTTGTTTTTTTTGGGTCTTGTTGGTGTTTGTTACTATAAAAAAAAATAGTACTCCCTCCTCCTAACCCTCCTCTCCTCTAACGTCTTTTAAATGTTACTTCTCTTCCTCCTCCCCGTCCTCTTCCTCTTCCTCCTCCTCTTCTTCCTCCTTCCCGTCCTCTTCCTCCTCCTTCTCCTTCTTCCTTTCCTCTTCCTCCTTTCCGTCCTCTTCCTCCTCCTCCTTCCTTTCCTCTTCCTCCTCCTCCTTCTCCTTCTTCCTTTCCTCTTCCTCCTTCCCGTCCTCCTCCTCCTCTTCGTTATTGCCTTCGCCGTGAGCGCCTGCCCATGTCTAAACGTGAGGGAAAGTCATGTTAGCCGTACCTTATGCACCTTGACCTGCTTCACTGCTTCACTCACGCTTGCTTCATTGTTTCATTTGCTTTGCTTCACTGTTTCACTCACGCTTGCTTCATTGTTTCATTTGCTTTGCTTCACTGTTTCACTCACGCTTGCTTCATTGTTTCATTTGCTTTGCCTCATTGTTTCACTCACGCTTGCTTCATTGTTTCATTTGCTTTGCTTCACTGCTTCACTCACGCTTGCTTCATTGTTTCATTTGCTTTGCTTCACTGTTTCACTCACGCTTGCTTCATTGTATCATTTGCTTTGCTTCACTGTTTCACTCACGCTTGCTTCATTGTATCATTTGCTTTGCTTCACTGTTTCACTCACGCTTGCTTCATTGTTTCATTTGCTTTGCTTCACTGTTTCACTCACGCTTGCTTCATTGTTTCATTTGCTTTGCTTCACTGTTTCACTCACGCTTGCTTCAGTCTGCCTTATTGTTTCATTTGTTTTGCTTCACTGCTTTACTATCTGCGTCACTATTGCCTGCTTCACTGGTTCACTCTGCTTCATTGTTTCATTTGTTTTGCCTCATTGCTTCTCTGTTTCACTACTTGCTTCAGTGCTTTTACTCTCACGCTTGTTTATCTGCGCCTCACTCGGCTTCATTGTTTCATTTGTCTTCTTCCTTCACTGCTTCCTCGGCTTCACTTTATCTGCTTCACTGCGTTTCATTTTCTGCTTTACGGGTTCGCTTTTTGCCTGCTTCATTGCGTCCGCTGATCCGTTTGTTTCACTGTATCACTCGGATTTGTTTCGCTGTTTCATTGCTCACCTCGACTCGTTTGCTTTGTTGCTCAGGTAAAGATCAAGCAAATTAAAAATTACCATTGATTAAATATACCAAAGGAATCGCGATATTGTTTCCAGTCAAGATTTACGTTCATTGAGGCCTTTATCCCTTGAAATATTATGCCGTAAACATCTGCTCAGCGGCTATTGTTGTGCAAATCGTTGGCGAGCTATTTGTTGGGTTTCGTGTGTGGCGGGGAGAGTTGCTGATGATCAATGATTCCCAGCAGCCGGAGGGGAGGAAAGGGGAGGAAGATGTGGATGTGAGGGAAAGGGCGGGGAAGGGGAGCAAGAATGTGGATGCGTGGGAAAGGGCGGGGGAGGGGAGGAAGGAATGTGAGTGTGAGGGAAAGGGCAGGGGAGGAGAAAAGGTCAGGGGAGTTGAGGGAAAAGGCAGGAGAGGTGAGGGAAACGGCAGGGGAGGGAGGAAAGGGCGGGGGAGTTGAGAGAAAGGGCGGGAGGTGAGGGAAAAGGCAGGGGAGGGAGGAAAGGGCAGGAGAGGTGAGGAAAGGCAGGGGAGGGAGGAAAGGGCAGGGAGTTGAGGGAAAGGGCAGGAGAGGTGAGGGAAACAGCAGGGGAGGGAGGAAAGGGCGGGGGAGTTGAGGGAAAGGGCGGGAAAGGTGAGGGAAACGGCGGGGGAGGGAGGAAAGGGCGGGGGAGTTGAGGGAAAGGTGAGAGAAACGGCGGGGGAGGGAGGAAAGGGCGGGGAGAGGTGAGGGAAAGGGCGAGGGAGGGAGGAAAGGGCTGGGAAGTTGAGGGAAAGGGCGGGAGAGGTGTGGGAAAGGGCGGGGGAGGAAGGAAAGGGCTAGGAAGTTAAGGGAAAGGGCGGGAGAGGTGAGGGAGGAAAGGGCTGGGAAGTTGAGGGAAAGGGCGGGGGGGGGGGGGGGGAGGTGCTTTCAGCTAAAACCATTGTTGTGAAAATTAAGCGCACGCGAAGGTCGTTTTTCACTCGTTATTGTTTTACGTTTTCTCCAGCACAAAATTGTTTAAAAAAAAAGAATAGCATTACATTAGGCGACCGTTGATTTATTCATTCCCAAACGTAGATTTTCACGATTATAAATTCCATTGTACTGTAGAGAAACTTAAAGGGTCGTATTCTTAAACATTTCGGCGCCCAGGCTCACAAATTTAACAAGGCTTTATTAGGAGCCTTTGAGTATTTCCATGGATAGTTTTATGTCCCTGGTGGTATCTGATCCTTCTTCTGTGCCATGAACCTAACAAAACACTCATTAGAACCCGACTGATCTCCTTTTCGGCCTTTGGAAACAGTTGGTATGAGAGGCGAAATGGTCTGAGCACAACCCAAGTTTGCCACCTTTGCACTGGTCATGGTTTGTGTATTGCCCTGTTCGCATCACGTTGGATCTTCCTGCCGAACCCTTCCACGAACCTGGGATGCGCAGCCTTGCCCTTCACCCCTACCTGACCTCTACGCCACGCAGGGACGGCTGAAGGACGGCGTCGTGCTGGCGCCGAGATAGATTAACAGATGGATAGATAATGGACATGGATGGATAGATAATGGACAGATGGCGAGATGTAGATTGAAGGTGGATATAGGTACGTAAAATAGGTGAATAGATAAAGGCAGACAGATATGGAAATGTAGACTGAAGATGTACGTACGTTTATAGATAGAAGAGAGAGAGGGGGGGGGGGGAGGGGTGCAGTTTTTTTCCCACCCAAAGAGTAATGACAATGTACGGTGATAACAGACCTGCACGCAAGGCCTTGGTGGTGGTGGTGGTGGTGGTATGGAGTGGGGTATGGTGTGGGGGTGAGGGCAAGGGTAGTGAGTGGTGGTGGTGGTGGTGGTGGTGGTGATGATGGAAGGTATACTATATTGCTGTTCGTGGTGGTGAAGGAAGTTTTGGTGGCGGTGGTGGTGGTGTGGGGGAGGGTGTGGGGGTGAAGGTAAGGGTAGTGAGTGGTGATGATGGAGGTATACTATATTGCTGTTCGTGGTGGTGAAGGAAGTTTTGGTGGCGGTGGTGGTGGTGTGGGGTAGGGTGTGGGGGTGAGGGTAAGGGTAGTGAGCGGTGATGGTGGAGGTATACTATATTGCTGTTCGTGGTGGTGAAGGAAAAGAAAGTGGTGAGTGGTGGTTGTGGGGATAGTGTTGTGGTTGTCGGTGGTGGTGGTGTTCTTGGTGATGGTAAAAGATGTGGTGGTGGTGGAGGTGGAGGGAGTTGTAGTGATGGTGACGAGGGTGGTTGGCATTTCAGTCTTACCCATAAAAGGCTATTGACTCTGGTATGGCAAATAAGTGTGAAGGTGATTTGAATGATAAAAAAATAAGGCCAGCTTCCTGAATGTCATAAAACGAGGGTGGAAGATTATATAGGCTTGTTTTTGTGTGAATTCAGGAAAGGTTTCGCTGTGTCATGGCCGTTTTGGACTTTTTGGGGGAAGGTTGGGGAGGTGAGGGACAGGAACTCTACATGTATTTTTTTTTCTTTTTTTGCGGCAAAGGAGACATACTAAGGGTTATACAAAAATTGAGGCTCGTTGCGTTTTCCTGTCTTGTTTGTTAAGAGAGTATGTCATGTTAACGAAGGAACTCTATTTGTACTTTTTATTTTATTTTTCGGCAAAGGAGACATGTTAAGGCTTATATAACAAATACGAAAAGAAAAAAAATGACCAACTGTATTTTGCTCATAGTTCCTTTTATTTTTTTATGTATTTACTTAATTGTTTTTTGTTTGTTTCCTATTTTGTATTGTTTTTATTGTGTGTCATGGTAACGAAGGTGTAATTGGTGAATGTGTCAAACAGTTTGGACCATCAATCTTTATAGCGGACATTTGTGTTGTAATAGGTAAAAAAAAAAAACTACTCTGGTCTGTAATAACGAAAGGAAAAAAAATAGGCCTTGGATCACGAAAGAAAAGATGATAGACTATTGCATTTCACACACACACACACACACACACACACACACACATATACACACACCGTTACCAGATCAAACCGGAGTGGGTCAAGTTCAACCAGCCCGGAACAGGTTTAGAGGAGTTGGCACAGGTTTCACAAGGGATTCGAACACCATTGGCTTTGCTGTCGCTCTCTTGGTTACTTCCGAGAAACACTTTGCTGCCGTCATCACCACCACCCACCACTACCATCACCACCACCCACCACTGCCATCACCACCACCCACCACTACCATCACCACCACCCACCACTGCCATCACCACCACCACCACCACCACCACCACCCATCACCATCAGTACCACCACCATCAGTACCACCACCATCAGTACCACCACCATCAGTACCATCAGCATCAACACCACCACCACCACTACCACTACGACCACCACCACTACCAACACCACCACTACCACCACTACCAACACCACCACTACCACCCCTACCAACACCACCACAAACCCCACCACCACAACCATTACATCGTACCTTGCGTCATTATCATACTCGTCAACATCTTCATAAACCTGAACATTCGCCTCGCCCTTTAAATATTTATTAACCGGTTTCCCCTACAACTGGTTTATGCAGGGAATGGAAAAACAACAACTGGTTTATGCAGGCAATGGAAAAACAATTCACAAGACACGGGCGCCTCGGCAGCTCAATCCGGAAAGACCACGGAAACAGCCAGGCAATAGGCTATGCAAAGAGATAAACAGACAGACGCACACGCACGCGACGCACTGGTTGGTAGGTGATCAAAGACCGAATAATCAAACTCGTATCTCAGACCCCTTCGACTCTCATCAAATATTTCTAGAGGCCACAACGGAGATTAATCGTTTGTTTGTTTGTTTTTTTACAGCTAAGGAGACAGTTCAAGGGCGTAAAGAAAAATATTGAAAAAAAGCCCGCTACTTACTGCTCCTGAATAGAGGTCAAAGGAGTGCTCTTGAGTTGTTTTTTTCGCGTTCATTGTTCAGCAGCCTTGTCGAACTATCCCGTAGCTGACGTACGTATGAGATGGTGATGTGTTGGGGGTGATTCGCAGCGCTGTGAGGGTGTTGAGAGCTTCGGACCCCACCCAAAAGGACTTCATATTTGTGGCTCATAGGGTACTCACAACCTCCACGAAGGCCTTATCAAGTGTGGGCGTGTGGGATCCGAAATGTTGAGAATATGGGTCGAAGAAAGAACAAATATGAGGTAACTGGTGTGAGAGAGAGAGAGAGAGAGAGAGAGAGAGAGAGTCAATTCCATGAGTGTGTTGACCAGTTAGTTGGCTGCTTCATTTGCGTCACTCTCACACTCTCTCTCTCTCTCTCTCTCAGTTCCATCAGTGTGACCAGTTGTTATTTTACACTTCGCGCGGCCTTTTTTCCATCTCTCTCTTTACTGTACATTTCCTCTCCTATAATTCCTTCCCCTCCTGTCTCTCTCCGGCATTATGACCTCAGATGTGGCGCCGACTAAACGAAACTTTCCAACTTTCCTCTTTTTTTCCGTATAATTTTTCTCCCTCTCTATGACTGCGTGATTCTCTTACTAAACCGAGAGACAAAAAAAAAAATGTAAAAGCCGCCTCGCTCTGTTTCCCCTTTTTGTTTCATGTATTTGCGCCTGTCCGTTTGCCCTTTGACTCGATGTGTCTGTCTGCTGCGGTGGAAGGGATTGGCGAGTGCGTTGTTGGATTGTTTTATATCAAGATCCGTCGGCCTGGTTAGTCGAGCAGAATGTGGTGGTGGTGGAATGTTGGGTATTTTTCCATCGAAGAATTCAATTTAGTCCGGAGCTTCCTGTGTGTGTGTGTGTGTGTGTGTGTGTGTGTGTGTGTGTGTGTTTTGATGTGGAATGCTTTGGATGTTTTTAAGAGTTCGGGAAGAGAAGAAAAGATCGGATAATGGTTGTTATCTTAAGACACTTTCGCTTCTTACATCAACTATTTCTAAAGGTCAAAGAGGGGATCAATCGGGTTTTAATGTGTGTTTCTTTAGGTTCAGGGTATAGAGGAAGGGTCACACTACCACCAGGGTCATAAAACTACTACTGGAAATGCCCAAAACTCCTATGAAAGCCTTGTCAAATATGTGAACTTTGGTTGGTAAGCGACTTAAATGTTTTACGGAAAGATTACTATTAAGTTTCAGAGGCTGTGTTATATCGTTTTTTGTGAACTAATTTTTAACCTGTAGTAGCCAGAAGTGATTTACGTTTGTGCATTTTAAACCATATTGGAGCATGTATACACGTAAGTGCTCCAAATGGTGTAGAGAAACAGCGGATAATTTGCACGGTTTCAGGGAATATTACAACTGATACACCTTCGCTTTCGGACTGGGGATAGCCAGAACATGCATACCTATGTGGTTTGAATGTTTTAGAGGGAAACCAGATTGTATATACTTCTATGTGCATGGTAGGGTTGATTCGTTAAAGTGATAGGACAGAAAGAGCTTGCAGTGCAGTTGATATATCGTGGTAGATCATGTATGTGTTTAAGTTGTATTATATAAAGACCAGATTACGTATATTTGTACGGGCGTAATTATAGCAAGGCATTATGTGTGTTTAAAATGGTAAAAAGAGAGAGAATTGTGTGTGCGTAGTTGGGTAGTGCGCACTGACTGGGTTCACAGACGGTACGAATCTATATCAATACATTTGAAAGATATTCCCACGCGTTATTTCAGCTCCTTTGATCAATGATACAAAGAATACGATGAGCCAGTGACTGGACAGAAAGACGCCACGAGGGTCGAGGTTCAAGGTCCAGCACTTTACGTCGCGATAGCTATAACAATGAAGTTTTGCCTTACTATCCGTTTTCCCTTGTCTGTAATGGTCAGCAATGGACGTAAGATGCCCGCTGTAGGTTTGTTTTTTGTTGTTGTATCCATGGTGCATAAGTTGCGGGTAATGCTGACAATTGTTGATATGTGACGAAAAAAAAAATCGCAGTTAGCTCAGAACTTTCGTGTGGGGCGGAGTTATTGGTACCGGTATTTTAACATCGACGTTTTTTTTCTGATGGCTGCAAGAGTTGGTGGACATCTGCGGGCACGACTTCGGTTTTTAGTGACAAGGTGGATGATATGTCATTGGAGCGTGTTGTAATGTGAGGACTCGGAGTTTTTTCTTCTCTTTAGGGATTGAGAGAGATGGGGGTGAGGGGGAGGGACGTGTTTCGTAAGACAACGCTTTGTCAATGGTAATATCAACGGAGGATGTTGTAATTATGTGGGAATTCATATATATTTTTTAATTGTTTAGGACTTGGTTTATAGAGTCAGATGATGTTCAACGATGAAGCTGTTCTTTGGAAATTGATGGATTACATTTTTATAGATGCACAAAATGCTTAATAACCTATCCATCAATTCTTGGTTATGTATTGACAGTGCAAATGTTCATGTTGACGGGCTTGTTGTTGTTAGTGTGTGTGTGTGTGTGTGTGCGGTGGTGAGGGGTTGTGAGTCTAACGTAGGGGGGAGGCTGTTATGACGGGCATGTATGGTGGGCGGGAGATGTATGGGCGTGGGATGGGCGAAAATGTGTGGGTGTGACGTAGGAGGAGTAAATGGGTGTGGTATGGGCGGGTGTATATGGACGTGGCGTGGGCGTGTTTGGGCGTAATAGTGATTAGTGGCTATTGATACGGGCGGAAGTGTTTGGGAAAGGCCTCCACTGCCCATCCTATTAAGGCGAGAGAGAGAGAGAGAGAGAGAGAGAGAGAGAGAGAGAGAGAGAGAGAGAGAGAGGCTGACTCTCTGACTGACTAGCTGACTGATAAATATTCATGGCTTGGAAATATATGACAAAAAAAAAGTAATCCATAATATGCATACAAAAATTGGACGAAACAACGCCAATCCAACCACCCAACCAGAGAGAGAGAGAGAGAGAGAGAGAGAGAGAGAGAGAGAGAGAGAGAGAGAGAGAGGGGTTAAAATTCACGCCTGGCCAAGAGATGAACGAAAATAGATAAAAGCCGCAAAGAAAATCGGCTTTGGTTTGACGAGAAAACACAAAGTGAAAAAAAAGAAGAAAAAAAAACAGTAAAAAAAAAAAGAACAATAAAAAACAAACCCATTGATCCAAAAAAAAGAAAAAAAGTCAAGAGATCAGAACAAACAAGGAAAAAAAAAATGAAGACTGGCAGGGAAGTAAATATTGGAACACACACACACACACACACACACACACACACACACACACACACACACACACACACACACACACTGGATAGGTTAACGTCCGTATTTATAGAAGACGAAGAGGGGGGAGAAGGAGGAGGAGGAAGATCAGAAGGAGGAGGAGGAGGAAGAGGAGTATAACAAGAGAAAGAGGAGTAAAAGAGAAAAAAAATCAGCAAACACGAGAAAAAAAAATAGATAAAGAAGAACAAGAGAAAGAAATATAGATGAAAAATAGAAAAATATAAATCATAATAATAAAAAAAAAACTATTCAGACATTTTCTCCCCTCCTCCCCCCTCGCCTTTCTATCCTAATCCTCCCTCCTTTTAACCCACCTTCCAATTCCCTTCTCCCTCCCCCCACGCCTTCCTATCCTAATCCTCCCTCCTTTTTACCCACCTTCCAATTCCCTTTTCTCTCCCCCCACGCCTTCTTTCTCCTTTCCGGTAAATGAAAGATCAAAGCTTCAGGAATAGACATCAAGCCTTGGAGGGAGGGAAGGAAGGGTGGGAGGGAAGGAAGGGTGGGAGGGAGGAAAGAGGTAAGTCGGGTATGAATGGATTAAGGAAAGGGAGGAAGAGGAACTCAGCACTGGCGGATATACTCAATTTTTCCTTTTCCTTTTTCAGATTTTCCTTTTTCAGATCGCAACTTCTATGTAAATTTCCGTTGATTGAATTTTGTATGTTCTGTATGTTTTTTTTTCTTTCTTGTTGTTGGACTACGAGCGAGTTAGTTGCTTTCCTGTTTTTTTTTTTTTGTGTGTGTGTGGATAAGTGGAGTTAATGGTATAATATTTTTATCTTCGTATTGATTTACTCCCTCCTCCTCCCTTCCTTCCTTCTTCTTCTTCTTCTTCTTCTTCTTCTTCTTCTTCTTCTTCTTCTTCTTAATTTTCTTTCCTTTCATCTCCTTCCTTTTTTTTCTTTTTTCCTTCTTCTATTTCTTTTTCTTTCTTCTTCTTCTTCTTCTTCTTCTTCTTCTTCTTCTTCTTCTTCTTTTTCTATTCCTTCTTCTTCTTCATCTTCATCTTCATCTTTATCTTTATCTTCTTCTTCTTCTTCTTATTATTATTATTATTCTCGTTCTTCTTCTCGTTCCTCTTCTCGTTCTTCTTCTTCTTCTTCTCGTTCCTCTTCTCGTTCTTCTTCTTCTTCTCGTTCTTCTTCTTCTTCTCGTTCTTCTTCTTCTTCTTCTCGTTCTTCTTCTCACCCTTAATTTTCATGGCGCATCCTCAATATATTTTTTACCAACTCTCTCCTTCACCTGAGTTCCAACCAAACACTCACCTCCTATGTCTCTTTTGTTCCAGGTAAGAGTGTTGGCTGCTTCACCTGGGCCTGCACGCGGCGGTCCTGAGCTTCGGCTAACAACAGGACGACGCTTCGGCGGACGGTCCCGTGTGTCGATACGAAAGGGTACGAAAAAAGAAAAGTTGGGTTAATTTCCAGTTACGTGAAGTGAAGTTTGGGGAGTGAAAAAGTTTGGCTGTTTATTGAAGTGCCTAACACACACACTCAGACACACACACACGCGTTATATTCAAGTGTCGAATCATCATGGAAACGGTTTCAGGCAGGCAGTCGTTGGTGTGTGTGTGTGTGTGTGAGAGAGAGAGAGAGAGAGAGAGAGAGAGAGAGAGAGAGAGAGAGAGAGAGAGAGAGGGGTGGGGGGGGGAATGTCTTGTGTGGGGGTAATTGTGGGTAAGAATGTCTGGGGGGGAGGGGGTGCGGAAGGTGTGGCTGGTGATGGGGGGGGGGGGAGGAAGGTGCGGCTGTGAATGGATGGTTTCTATGTGGGTGGGCGTGGGCGGAGGGCGCGGGCGTGGGGGCGGGTGAGGGAAGGTGTATCAGTCCCTGTATTGATCACGTTTCAGCTCACCGAGGGTCGCAGGCTGGCTGGGTGTGTCCCTCTCTCTCTCTCTCTCTCTCTCTCTTAGGACTAACTTTATTGTATTATTGTTCTCTCATTTTTTCTATCACCTTTATTTTCTCTTTATGTAATTCTTTTTCTTTCGCCATGTTTTTAGTCACGAATCTTTATCTTATTTTTTGTTTTTTGTTTTTCTTTTGTCAATGTATTACCGCGACTACTTATCTCAGTGCGTGGCCCAACGAAGTCGTCAGTGCCAAAACGTTCCTGAGAGAGAGAGAGAGAGAGAGAGAGAGAGAGAGAGAGAGAGAGAGAGTTTGTTTTTACTGATCATGGCAGCTTTGTGATTTGACGCCAACACCTCCGCCAGAGAGAGCTTGTCCCGTGCATAGAGGGCGATGCACCTAATGACCTTCTTAGCCCTGCATTACTTTTATCTTTGAATATAAGAAGGACCACTGTAGCCTAGTGGTGCAGTGGTTAGCACACTAGGCTCACAACCGAGAGAGCCCGGGTTCGATTCCCGGGCAGAGTGGAAAAATTTGGGCGGCTTTTCCGATACCCTACGCCCCTGTCCACCCAGCAGTGAATGGGTACCAGGTATTAATCGGGGGTTGTGTCCCGTCTCCTGGGATCTGTTCCCTTCTTTAATTCCTTCCCCTCCTGTCTCTCCGGCATATGACCACAGGTGTTGCGCCGACTAAACGAAACTTTCCAAACTTTCTTTACTGTAGCCTAATAACTTCACCTTACATTAAATCTTTATAATTACTTTTGTTGCCTCTAAATATCAACTTGCTTTAATGACCTCTGTGGCCTACTAACTCAACCTAACCTGTATTTGCATGACTTTTGTTGCATTAGAATATAGGGAGGGCTTCTATAGTTTAATAACCTACCTTTGTCATTGTTTTTCTTGTTGCCTCTGAATATCAACTTGTTTTAATGACCTCTGTGGCCTAATAACTCAACCTTACCTGTATTTGCATGACTTTTGTTGCATTAGAATATAGGGAGAGCTTCTATAGTTTAATAACCTACCTTTGTCATTGTTTCTCTTGTTGCCTCTGAATATCAACTTGTTTTAATGGCCTTTGTACCCTAATAACTTTACATATATCTGCTTTGCTATTGTTGTCATTGAATATAGGGAGGACCACTCTACCCTAAACTTTACTTATATCTGCATTACTATTGTCATTGAATATAGGAAGGACCACTCTACCCTAAACTTTACATATATCTGCATTACTATTGTTGTCATTGAATACAGGAAGGACCACTCTACCCTAATAACTTTACATATATCTGCATTACTATTGTTGTCATTGAATATAGGAAGGACCACTCTACCCTAAACTTTACATATATCTGCATTACTATTGTTGTCATTGAATATAGGGAGGACCACTCTACCCTAAACTTTACATATATCTGCATTACTATTGTTGTCATTGAATATAGGGAGGACCACTCTACCCTAATTAACTTTACATATATCTGCATTGCTTTTGTTGTCATTGAATATAGGGAGGACCACTGTAGCATAATAACTTTACCGTACATTCATCTTTATTACTTTTCTTACTTCTGATTATCTCCTTCCACAACGTCGCCATGGTGGATTAGGAATAACGTAACGCAATATCTGAAGTGCTCCATATCAGTTAATTTGAAAGTAAAGTCAGAAAGCCGTCTTTGTCAAGTTGGAGAAGCTCGTTTGATCTGGTCTGACTTGAAGTAATAACACGATGCAAAGAAACAAAAGAAAGCGTTGATTGAAGTTTATTTTTTTCCACGAAGACCTTTGATTTTAACGATTTATAAGAACCTCTCCTCGAAGCCTCGGAGTCGGTACTTTTTATCGGGGTCTGTTGACTCGACCATTACCTTCATCCAGCGTCGTGTTTAATTAAGCCACTAGTGATGTTTATGCTCCGTGTGGGAAACGTAGATCAGAAACTCTCTCTCTCTCTCTCTCTCTCTCTCTCTTATATATCTGTTTATCTATCTTTTCAGCCTTTATCTGTTTTCGCTTATCCCTTTGTCAGCAGGCGTGAATTTCTCTCTCTCTCTCTCTCTCTCTCTCTCTCTCTCTCTCTCTCTCTCTCTCTCTCTCTCTCTCTCTCTCTCTCTCTCTCTCTCTCTCTCATTATATTTCCAGTTATCAATATTTCTCTTCCCAGTTCTCTCTTTCTCTTTATTCTTCATTCTCCCTAATTGTTTTCCATTCTCTTTATTCCTCTATTTCTCGTTTTATTACTATGTTACTATTTCTTTAATTTTTATTCATTCATTATTCCTTTATTTTCTCTCTCTCTCTCTCTCTCTCTCTCTCTCTTAATGTGGCCAATTCCCTTCACTCCTGTTTCCATTCCGTGCCTGTGATGGTCTGTTATTGTGTCTCATCTTCTGGGGCGCCACACACACACACACACACACACACACACACTCGACTTGCTGGTGTTTGCGTCCTGTCATGTCCGCCGCCTCTGCTGATGTCGTTCCTTCTGTGGCACACACACACACACACACACACACACAGAGCGACTTCCTGCACCTGAGGCGGCGCTGACGCTGCCTGTCGCCTGCTGGGGGGAGCGATCAGCGGGGCTTTGTCAGCGCTGCGAGGCGTGGGAAGTGTGAACCAGGAAGCGAAGAGTGTGGCGCGACGCATTCCCGGAGGTTCATTTATTATTGACTTTATTAGCGACAGGAGAGAGAGAGAGAGAGAGAGAGAGAGAGAGAGAGAGAAATTCACTCCTTTTGACAAGATAGATAAAACAGATAAAGAGAGAAGAGAGAGAGAGAGAGAGAGAGAGAGAGAGAGAGAGAGAGAGAGAGAGAGAGAGAGAGAGAGAGAGAGAGATTCACGCCTGTTGACAGAGATAAGCGAAAACAGATAAAGGCTGAAAAGATAGATAAACAGCTATAGAAGAGAGAGAGAGAGAGAGAGAGAGAGAGAGAGAGAGAGAGAGAGAGAGAGAGAGAGAGAGAAATTCACGCCTGTTGACAGAGATAAGCGAAAACAGATAAAGGCTTAAAAGATAGATAAACAGCTATAGAAAAGAGAGAGAGAGCACAATCCCGTGATGGCGGCGAGGAGACAGAACCATCTGCATTATCGGAACCCGAATCTGATTTACATACTTTGAGATTTATGGAACAGAAAGGGCAACACGGGAGCCGCCTGGTGCTGGGCCTCGAAGCCATCTCCCGCAAGTCACAGCTTTATATGTATTTTTTTCCACTTATTTTCCCTTGCAATCCTCTTACTTCAGTTATCTCACCTACCAACCCGTCCTGCTTCACTTCTTCATTTTCTTCATCTTTTCTCTTCTCTTCATCTCTCCCTCTTCACTCTATCTAATCATTTCATCTCTTCTGGTTCTCTCTCTCTCCCTCTTCACTACATCTAATCATTTCATCTCTTCTGGTTCTCTCTCTCTCCCTCTTCACTACATCTAATCATTTCATCTCTTCTGGTTCTCTCTCTCTCCCTCTTCACTACATCTAATCATTTCATCTCTTCTGGTTCTCTCTCTCTCCCTCTTCACTACATCTTATCATTTCATCTCTTCTGGTTCTCTCTCTCTCCCTCTTCACTACATCTAATCATTTCATCTCTTCTGGTTCTCTCTCTCTCCCTCTTCACCCCATTTAATCATTTCATCTCTTCTGGTTTCCCATAGTACTCAATTATTTCACCTACCAATCCGTCCCGCTTCACTTCATCTTCTTCGTCTTTTGTCATCTCTCCCTCTTCACTCCATCTAATCATTTCACCTCTTCTGGTTTCCCATAGTACTCCCTTAAACGTAACTATCTACCCTAGTGTTCTTTCATTCCATTCAGTCACTTCATTTTTTTTCAATTTTTCCTTTATATCTCGTCCTTCTTTGTCACTCCATTTAATCATGTAAACTCTTTATCCTCTGAAATTTCCCTTTATGTTCCAGTAATCTTAACTATCTACTCCAGTTCTCGTTCTTCATCCTTTCAATCATCTAATCACTTCATCTTTTCGAATATCCTGCTATAATCCGTTCTTCTCCTTCTTCACTCCACTGGATCATCTAATCGCTGCATCTCTTCGAATTTCCCTTGAGATGACCTTAATCTCAGGTATCTACTTCACGGTTCTTGAGAGCACTGGTTACGACTGACTACTTTGTTGCGATTGACTAACGTTGCCAGATTGTCGTACTCAGCCGATTATATTTCCCGACTTCCTACCCCTAAACTGTCTTCTGGGCTCCAATAACGAAACTCATTTATAGTTATCGTTAAAAGAGTTAGATCCTGATGTTTCATGGCAATAGTTAGGCGTCAGAAACCGGTAAACACTATGCTCTGAGTACTCAGCCCCTTATATTTCCCGACTTCCTACCCCAAAACTGTCTTCTGGGCTCCAATAACGAAACTCATTTATAGTTATCGTTAAAAGAGTTAGATCCTGATGTTTCTTGGCAATAGTTAGAAACCGGTAAATACTATGCTCTGAGTACGATGACCTGGCAACGGTGCTCGGATTGACTAACATATCCCTGGTCGTCACTCCATTAATGAATAATCAAATAAATACCATACTGCGGGAGGCATACTACTCTTAGGTCCGTATTCTGTGACGCTTTCGACTCACAACAAATAATTTCCAAAGGCCCACAAAGGGATTGATTAGTCGGGTTATTTATGATGATTGTTTTTTGCCGTTTTTACTTTAGCAGCCTTGCCAAATTATTCTATCACTAGGCTCATAAAACTACCCATGCAAATACCCACAGCCTCTACGAAAGCCTTATTAACCCGTCCGCTGCGATTGGCACGGATTTTGAATTCACTGATAGCCTGGTAACATATAGTCCCATGTCTTTCTCTGCCTCTGTGGTGGATAGTGGAGTGTTTCCCATGTGGTATTGGTGTGCTGGATTTCCTCTCTCAAGGTGCAGGACTTTACATTTTTCTTCATTGAATTGTAGCAGCCACTTATTGCTCCATTCCTGTAGCTTGATGATGTCTTCTTGTAGGAAATCCGCAGTCAAGTGGTTAAATGTGGGTGTAGTACAAGCTCCGAGATTCTTCAGTATATGGATTTTAGTACCGTGAAAAGGTTTGTAAGTGGGTTGAGGGCAATACTGAAACCAGGTCGCAGGAAGAAAACTTTGAAGAACTTATATACGTTTCCGTCTCTCCTTCTACCTTCGCCACTTCCCAGCAACTAATTATACCACCTCTTCGACTTTTTAACACAGGCGTGGCGAAGGAAGCTGTGTTGCCTGAGGGTAAGATTGTAATGAAGAGAAGGAAGGGAGTGAAACCGGGAGAAGAAGGATTTGTCTTGAGCCCTGAAGGATGGATGGGCTGACGCGTGAGGGAGGGAGAGAGTTATGGATGTAGTTGTCGAAGAAGTAATGGAAGGGAATCAGGGAGAGGGCTTCGTATGGGAGGCATCGGAAAGGATATGAGGTGAAGTGGGGAACCGATTGAAGCTAACGGAGTATATCGTCACCTTCGTAAACAAAGCGCCTAAGTCATTGTTTTCTACTTTACAGGAAATCAGAAAAGAACTGTCATTATCTCATTTGTCTTAAAATTTAGGCAGAAATGAAAAGGCCAATTCTAGAACACTCAAACCCTGAATGACGACAGGTTGGTATTATAAGACACTATCGCTCCTCACATTAACAATTTCTAAAGGTTAAAAAGGGGGTCAGTCTAGTACAGACATAAAGACACTATCGCTTACCACATTAACAATTTCTAAAGGTTAAGGAGGGGGTCAGTCGAGTTCTAATGAGTGTTTCTTTAGGTTCATGGTACAGAAGAAGGGTCAAACTAACACCAGGGTCATAAAACTACTCCTGGAAATGCCCACAACTCCTACGGCAGCCTTGTCAAATATATGTTCTTGGGATACGAAATGTTTAGTAATACGGCCCAGTACTGACAGGGTCGTATTACAAGACATTTCGCCGCCCAAGAACACATATTTGACAAGGCTTTCATAGGAGTTGTGGGCATTTCCAGGAGTAGTTTTATGACCCTGGTGTTAGTTTGACCCTTCTTCTGTACCATGAACCTAGAATAACATATTTGACAAGGCTTTCATAGGAGTTGTGGGCATTTCCAGGAGTAGTTTTATGACCCTGGTGTTAGTTTGACCCTTCTTCTGTACCATGAACCTAAGGAAACACTCATTAGAACTCGACTGACCCCCTCTTTAACCTTTAGAAATTGTTAATGTGAGAAGCGATAGTGTCTTTTAAAACCAACCACAAGCAGTGAGTCTCGCGCGAGCCCCGCCTCTTCATCACGAAAGCCCGGTAGTAACGGAGGGTGCTCGGGCGAGGGCTTTGTATAGGCGGCAGCGGCGAGGACGTGGGCTGACAAATGGTTTGGGGACAGACACGTAGGCTTGGGAGGAAATTACAAGCGGAATGGAGGCTGTGATTTATGGGAGGAGTGATGGAGGAGGTTTACCCACGCTTCCTTTGTCCCGCCTGAATTGTCCCTCTTCCCGCATTTACATTTTCCATCTTTTTGTTTATTTTGTTTTTTGTTTTCGCGTGTGTGGTGTTGTGGTGTTCATCTTCACTGTACTCTCTGTCCCTGCTCTTTTTTTTTTCTTAATTGCATTTGAGTTTGCTGTATATCGATTTTCACGTCTTTGGTGTATTTCCTTTCCTCATTTTTCCTTTCCTTTCCTTTCCTTTCCTTTCCTTTCCTCATCTTCACTGTAGTCTCCGTCCCTTTCCACTTCCCGGGTGATTTATGTTTTTTTTTTTTTGTTTTTTTTTTGTTCTTTCCCGTATTTTCTTTCGCTCCTTCCAGCTCATTTTTTTTTTATATAATTGCATTTAATTTTCATCTTTGGTGTATTTCCTTCTGATCTGAAATTGTTTAAGCCAGATATCATTACTTTTTTATTTGGTTTTATATTCGAGTAGTTTTTTGTCATACCTTCGCAGTGTTTCGGAGTTATTTTTAGTAGTATTTGAAGAATCTCTCCCTCTCTCTCTCTCTCTCTCTCTCTCTCTCTCTCTCTCTCTCTCTCTCTCTCTCTCTGCCCCCCATTAGTTATCTGTATATCTCTATCTTTATTTCTCTGTCTCTATTTTTCTTTCCATGTCTATCTACCTCTTTGTATACATATCTATCTATCCATCCATCTATCTGTCTATAACTCTGTTCATCTCTCTCTCTCTCTCTCTCTCTCTCTCTCTCTCTCTCTCTCTCTCTCTCTCTCTCTCTCTCT
Source organism: Eriocheir sinensis (assembly GCF_024679095.1). Lineage (NCBI taxonomy): Eukaryota > Metazoa > Arthropoda > Malacostraca > Decapoda > Varunidae > Eriocheir > Eriocheir sinensis. The sequence continues at coordinate 6,684,053 of NC_066534.1, read as the reverse complement.
CTCTGACAATGGCTTCCACGTTTGAAGATTTTCCATTCCTTCACGTCTCACTTTCCTATTTCCTTTCTGCCAGTGTCTCTCGTTCCTCTCCTCCTTCCGTGTCGCTTTACAAGACTCCCGAGGGGCGCCGGGGGGGGGGGGGGGGGATGATGCTAGGGGGGAGGGTGTTGAGCGCGGCGTCACATGGCTGGTGTGCGTGAAAATGTGAAGCAGTGTTTGTGCGTGTGTGTGTGTATTTCTGTATTTTATTTTTTTATTTATTTATTTATTTTGTTTTTGTTTCCCGGTGTATATTTTCCTCAGCATGTATGTCTTTGTATTTACCTAGTTGTAGTAAACCGAATTTGATTTTTTTGTGTGTGTTCGTTGATTTGTTTTAACGTTTCCTTAACCCGGTAGCAGCGACGGGCCAAATTTGTGCCATGATTTAAACCCCCCAAAATAGATGATACATAAACTGATCACAAATGCTTTGATATATATTATGAAATGGTTTGTTAAAGTGATGATTTTTTCTCATTTTTCTCGCTTAGAGGGACCATTAAGAAACATGATCCCCGCTGCTACTGGGTTAACTAAGACTGATTTTGCGTTGTGTTGTCAGTGCTGTGTGTTACGGTCAACCTCCACGATAAACATTTTTTTTTACAGCAGAGGAGACAGTGCAAGGGCGTAAAAAAAAAGAAAGAAAACTAATGAGAAAAACAACAACCGCTACTTACTGCTCCTGCTTAACGTTACCTGAAAGAAACCAAGCGGGGCCTCCCTTCCTTCCTCTCATCTCCAGTAAAAGAAAGTCTCCTGTCCTTCCTTCCTCTCGCCCCTCTTGAGCCCTCTGACGAATGCCTTTTCAAGAGGGAAGCGTCAGATTTCCTCGGGAACTTAAGAGGCACTTTGTTCTCTTAAAACTTTTTGTCTTTCCACTTCCTTTGCGGGACGTGCTTCGTGTTTTTACTCCTTTTTTATTTTACTGGAGACCGTGTTTCTTTTTCCCTTAAACTTTGAGGTCATGTCCCGTCTTCACTTACGTAGAGAAAAAAACTTCTTGAATATGAGATTTGTGTTATTTTACCGCCGGGAAAAGCTAGTGGAGTTGTGTTTCCTCCCAACTCTCAGGTTTTTAGTGTAGAGACCAAAGGGAAGTTCTTGACGTTGAAATATAATTGAGATATTTGTTTTACCTTCGAGGAAAGCCAAGAGAAGTCGTGTTTCTTCCTCACTTTCGGGCTGTTTAATGTAGATTCTTATGCTTCGTGACCATATGCGAGAACGAGAGGAAGATTTTGAGGTTGAGATTTATCTTATTTTACTGCCGAGAAATGCTGGAGAAGTCGCGTTTCCCTTTCACTCTCAGGTTGTTTAGTGTAGATTTTCATAGGAGGAAAAAGAAGACATAAAAAGGAAAAGAAAGAAAACAACAGAAGAAAAAAAAAGAGGAAGAGAAGGATGATTATTGAGAACATCTTAGACTAAAAGGAAGTTCATGAGGTTGAGACTTCGCTTATTTCACCACCGAAGAAAAGGAGAAGTTGAGTTTCTTCCTCCAGGCAGATCCTAATTCTACTGAAGTCCTTGATCTATACATTTAATCTCAATGTTTTTTTGTGTTGAGGAAATTACAAGTGAAGTGGAGGCTGTAATCTATGGAAGGAGTGAAGAAAAGGGTTTGCCCACGCTCCTTTTGTCCTTTTTTTGAAGTCCTTGATCTATACATTTTATCTAATCTCAATGTTTTTGTGTTGAGGAAATTACAAGCGAAGTGGAGGCTGTAATCTATGGAAGGAGTGAAGAAAAGGGTTTGCCCACGCTCCTTTTGTCCTTTTTTTGAAGTCCTTGAACTATACATTTTATTTAATCTCAATGTTTTTGTGTTGAGGAAATTACAAGCGAAGTAGAGGCTGTAATCTATGGAAGGAGTGAAGAAAAAGGTTTGCCCACGCTCTTTTTGTCCCATTTTAATCGACCTTCTCCCCGCATTTCCATTTTCCATTTCCATTCATAACCCCCAAGATCATTTTTGTTCTCTTCAGCCACTATGTTTCAGCGCTGAGTTATGTAACGCCTGCAGTGGTTCCGAGGTAACTAATTGCCTTGTGCTGGTCCCTCGCCTCACGTGGGAAGGAACAATGGCCGAGTAATTAATAGGGTGCTGGGGACGACCAAGCACCCCGGTCGTTAATCTGCCCCGTCTCCCCTCCCCCCCACACACACCACCACCGCCTTCCCTCTCTAGACGACGGCTCTTCCTCCCTAAAATGTCCCTCCTAACCTCTCCTGCAGCAGTCTCTCTCAGCCCCTCCTGTTTCCTACTCTTCTCATTCATTTTCCTCCGTCTTCCACCCCTGCATTTGTCTTCTTCACTTCCCTTTGTCTTCCTTTCCCTGCGTCTTCGCTTCATACACTTACCCCCTCCACCGTGTCTTTTCCCTCCCTTCATCATCTTCACTTCCCTTTGCTTTCCCCTCCTTCCTGTCTTTTCCCTCCCTTTGTCTTCCTCACTTGCGTTTGTCTCCATTTTCTTACGCCTTTCACTCTCTCTCTCTCTCTCTCTCTCTCTCTCTCTCTCTCTCTCTCTCTCTCTCTCTCTCTCTCTCTCTCTCTCTCTCTCTCTCTCTCTCTCTCTCTCTCTCTCTCTCTCTCTCTCTCTCTCTCTCTCTCTCTCTCTCTCTCTCTCTCTCTCTCTCTCTCTCTCTCTCTCTCTCTCTCTCTCTCTCTCTTTTCTCCTTCCTGCATCCTTCACACCTCGTCTTCCTTCTTCCCTTTCCTTCATCTTCTTTTCTCTTGATCTCCTTCCTTCTCCTCATCTCCCTTTCACCCTCAGACTAAACGATGCAAGTCTCCTCAACAGATGCTTCTAATATCACCACAAAACTTTTCCTTTCTCTGCTATGTTTTAACTCTGCGTCACGCCCGATATACAGCTTCTCGGATACGTCATATAACCTATATTTTATGAACTTGGCTGACTTTGTATTTTGCCACTTGAAGATCAGGAATTACCTCAAGGATTGAACTTTTAGAAATACCCAGAAAACGTTTGTAGGTCAACGTTAGCGACTTTCGATACATGGACGTTGGGAGGGCGTCGTCGGGAAGTGTCGTGAAGGCGAGGGAAGGTGAGAAGGAGGCGGTTTGAGGCCAGACAGCGCCGTGGGTTATGCATGCCAGAGGTGACTTCCAAGATCTACTCCTTCGATAGATCTTGGTGGCTTCGGCGGACGAGAGTGTGAGCTTTGTGGGAACGGCCGCCGACTCTTCCAGTGGTCGATGCTGAAGTTGATAAGAGGGAGAAGTGAGGATATTAATAGTGGAAGGTGTTGGGGACCTTCTCTTTCTCTCTCTTCCCTCTCTCTCTCTCTCTCTCTCTTCTCTCTCTCTCTCTCTCTCTCTCTCTCTCTCTCTCTCTCTCTCTCTCTCTCTCTCTCTCTCTCTCTCTCTCTCTCTCTCTCTCTCTTTTCCTTCTCTCACTCTCTCTCTTATTTACTGATCCATCCTCCCCATTAGATATCTGTATATCTATATCTTTATTTCTCTGTCTGTCTGTCTAGCTGTTTTTTCTTTCCATGTTTATCTACCTATTTGTATACATTATCTATCTATCCATATCTCTCTCTCTCTCTCTCTCTCTCTCTCTCTCTCTCTCTCTCTCTCTCTCTCTCTCTCAGCCTCCACCCGACCGGCATGCATAACACTTTCTTCTCCCTGAAGGTCATCATGAGTCTTGTGTGTGGTGGTCATGGCTTCACTTTCCTCGCCACACACGGAACTGGCCGACTGACGCACTCGACGCACACAGCCGCCCAACCAAACCAAACAAGTCACCACCAGACGCCTTCTTTGCCTTCCTGTTTTCCCTTCCCGTGTGTCGCATGAGATTGATTTTCCTGGTTTCTCTTTGTTTTGCTTTTTATTTTTTAGTTTTCCTTTGTCGCCTTTTTTGCGTTTCCTTCCCTTTCCTTTCCTTTCCTTTCCTTTCCTTTCCTTTCCTTTCCTGATCAGATTAATTTTCCTCGTCTCCCTCTCCATCTCGCTCTTTCGTTTTCCTTTTCTTCCTTTTACCTTCTTCATTTTCCTTTCTGTTTGTCGTACGATATTCCTTTCCCTCGACTCCCTCTTCCTCTTTCGTTGTCTTCGTCTTTCCCTTCTTTGTTTTTTCCTTTCCGTGAGATTTCTTTTCCTGGTCTCTCTCTCCATCTCCCTCCTTCGTTTTCCTTTTCTTCCTTTTATCTTTTTCATTTTCCTTTCTGTTTGTCGTACGATATTCCTTTCCCTCGCCTCCCTCTTCCTCTTTCGTTTTTTTCTTCCTTTCCTTCCTTGTTTTTCCCTTTCCGTGAGATTCCTTTTCCTGGCCTCCCTCTTCCTCTTTCGTGTTCTTCCTTCCTTGTTTTTCCCTTTCCGTGAGATTCCTTTTCCTGGCCTCCCTCTTCCTCTTTCGTGTTCTTCCTTCCTTGTTTTTCCCTTTCCGTGAGATTCCTTTTCCTGGTTTCCCTCTCCATCTCGCTCTTTCGTTTTCCCTTCCTTTCCTTTAGAGAACTTAATGTGGGTGCCTAAAAGACTCATCACCAGGTCTCGAGATTCATTCCACCGGCCGGGTTTATGGTCCTGTTTTTTTCGGTGGGTGAATGGGGTTGGCGGCGTGAGGAGGGGAGAAGAGGAGGAGGAGGGGGTGAAAGGGAGGGTGGGGCTGATTAAATTTCAATGAAGGGCCGAGGTCGTATAATTTATCTATCTCAGTCTGGCGCCTTGAAGGATGCTTGCTTACGTGTGTGTGGGAAGTGGATCAGATCTCTCTTGTTTACTCATTTATTTATCTATTTTTATATCCTTTCTCTTCTATGTATCTTATTTTTAACCGCACGATTGAATCTCTCTCTCTCTCTCTCTCTCTCTCTCTCTCTCTCTCTCTCTCTCTCTCTCTCTCTCTCTCTCTCTCTCTCTCTCTCTCTCTCTCTCTCTCTCTCTCTCTCTCTCTCTCTCTCCTCCTCCCTTTCTTTTCTTCCTTTTCCCCCTTCCTCATCTCCCTCTCTCCCTCTTTCTCCGTTTTCCTCTCTTCCCTTTTTCCCTTCCCCATTTCTTCTCTTTCCCATTTATCCATCTTCCTTATCTCCCTTTCTCTTCCTCTTTCTCCTTTGTCCTCCCCTCACATTTTCTATCATCCCCTCTTCTTCTCTTTCTCTCTTTTCCCAATCTCCTTCTCTCCTCCCCCTGTCTCCGTTTTCCTCTCTTCCCTTTTTCCCTTCCCCATTTCTCTTTCCCATTTTTCCATCTTCCTTATCTCCCTTTCTCCTTTGTCCTCCCCTCACATTTTCTTATCACTCCCTCTTCTTCTCTTTCCTCGTCTTCCTTTCTCTTCCCCTTCCTCTGTTATCCTCCTCTCACTTTTACTTTACGCAACCCTTTCTTTTCTTTCCCCTTTTTCATCTTTCTCATTTTCCTTTTACTCTTCCCTTCTCGCATCCTCCTCGCTTCTTACCCCTTTCTGCATCCCCCTTTCTCCTCATTCTTTCCTCCTCTTAATCATTAGTTTTTCCTCCCTTTTTCCCCTTGATATCTCCTCCTTTCCCCTCCTTTCTTCTAGCAATAACAGTTCTCGCTTAATCAATAGTGTGTCCTCTTTTTCCCCCTACCTACATCTCCATTCTTTTCCTACTTTCCTCCTCTCCCAGCACCATTTATCTCTCAATTATTAGTCTCAGTGTATAAATGAAAGCATCCGTATTCTCAGTCTGAAGCACCTCGGCTCGTCCCTGCTTCCTTATATAGTGCATGGAAGCGGCCTCGTCCTCCTTCGGGTAATTGGTGTCATTGCGGTCTGCTCTGCTGTGGTATGTGAGGCTGTGGAGGGCGGCAGCACTGATGAAAAGCCCGAGGGAAGCTGTGACGGACGAGCTGGTGGGAAGGAAGGGCGGCGGTGACGAAGGAGGAGGAGGAGGAGGAAGAGGAGGAGGAAGATAAGTGATAAGACAGAGCAACAACAGGGAAAGAAGGGAAAGGGGGCATGTGACGAGGAGGAGGAGAAGAAGAAGAAGAAGAAGAAGAAGAAGAAGAAGAAGAAGAAGAAGAAGAAGAAGAAGAAGAAGAGAAAGAACAAGAACAGGGAAAGAGGAAGGAAGAGGAATCATTCGAAAAGGAGAAGAGAAGAAAGAAAGGAAGAAGAGGAAGAGGAAGAGGATTAGGCAGAAGGAGGAGGAAGAGAAGAAATAATAAAAAGAACAACAGGAGGGAAGGAAGATTAGTATATTCGATGAGGAAGAGGAGGAGGAAGAACAAGGAGGAAGAGAAGGAATAATAGAAAGAACAAGAGGAGGGAAAGGAGAGGGGAGAAACATGAGAAAACGAGGAAGAAAAGACAAAAGAAAAGAAAAAAAAAGCAACAGGAAGGAAAGAGGAAACAGGGCACTGGAAGAGGTGAAGGAGAGGAATGATGAGACACAAGACGGGAAGCAAACAACAGACTCGCTCGTTCATTATCTGGGATTGGAGGAAAAATGGATCAGGGTGTTGAGAGACATTAGCGGTAAGCGATGCGCGGCCGTGAGGAGACCGCGGCGAGGGAGAGGCGGGCTATATATGCATGCGTAAAGGGGCTATTACACTGGGCAAATGTTCCGTGTATCTTCCGTCAAACCACGATTTCCGCTGGCGTGGTTCTCATATTTCCGTGGTTTTCTGGCGTGTCCGCGATCTTCCAAAGCTACGTTAGATTTCACCGAAGGACGACGGTATTACTCACCATCATCAACATCAGCAATAACAAGAAACGAATGAGAACCACGACAGCGGAAATCGTGGTTTGACTGAAGATCCACGGAAAATTTGCTCAGTGTAATAGCCCCTTGAGGCGGAGCTGATGTGACCGTGAGGCGGGAACACGGTGAGGGCGGGGTGGAGGAAGGATGGCGGAGAAGACCAAGTAGTGAAAGTCAATTGTCTGAAACTGAATTAAACGGAGGAGAAGGAAGAGAGATAACAAAGAGCAACAATATGGAAAGAAGGAAAAGCGAATATTTGACAAGAAGGAGGAGGACTAGGAGAAGGAAGAGAGATAACAAAGGGCAACAGTATGGAAAGAAGAAGGAAAAGCGAATATTTGACAAGGAGGAGGAGGACTAGGAGAGAGAAGAGAGATAACAAAGAGCAATAATATGGAAGAAGGAAAAGCGAATATTTGACAAGGAGTTGGACTAGGAGAGAGAAGAGAAAGACCAAGAATGATGCCTGTTATTGCAGTGTGTATATAGAAAACGTGTATATTTCGTGTGTTGAGAGTATTTACATCAAGACGGAAGTACAATTCAATAACTAAAAACGGAAAACTGTTTAGTCATTTCAATAAGTAGATAAGATACATGAAAAATAAGACCAAGAACGATACCTGTTATTGCAGTGTGTATATAGAAAACGTGTATATTTCGTGTGTTGAGAGTATTTACATCAAAACAAAAGTACAATTCAATAACTAAAAATGGAAAGCTGTTTAGTCATACCAATAATTAGATAAGATACATGAAAAAAAAATTACATGCAATGCGGCTTACTACATAATACCATGAAATACAAGTTTTATTTAGTTTAACTTGCTTTCAAATAGTAATATAAACAGCCATTGATTTCTAGTTCCCAAAATTACAATAGATTAATTAAAGCGAGCATAAAAAAACAATATGAATGCCGGTAAAAATTTCCCCGATTAACTTTCATGAGCGATATCACGTCACCGCCCAAGACAGGCCGACGCCACAGATATGAGCCGGTGGAGTTGAGATTCTTGGAAGGCCTGACGGGCAACGCGGCACCAGGGAGAAGAATGAGCGAGATGCGGGCAGAGACACAAGGAGGGACGAGGGTGACGGAGGGGAAAACTTTGCTGAGGAACGACCCGAAAACAATGATAGATGTGATTGCGAGATGATCAAGGCGAGTCGTTGAGGAGGTTTGGCGTCCGTGTGGAGATTGCAGAAGGAGAGGAAGACGAAGTGAGGGTTGAGATGTTAAAAATGGGAGTAAAAGATAGACGGGGAGACGAGGGAGGGAAAGACGAAAGGACTGGAGGAAGGAGGGACGGAGAGTAAAAATTGTGAGTGCTGTGCAACGGGGAAGGAAAGGGATTTATTCTGAAATTAAAAAGAAAGACAAGGTAGACTCTAACACACACACACACACCAGTCATAACCCCCCACCCCCACCAGCCCTGGAACACACCCTTAACATGCAGGCAAGGCGGCGTCCCTGTAGAGCCGAGGCGAGGCGTGGGAAGAGAACGCCGCGGTGCCGCATCGGTCTCGTGTTCCTCGCCGTCATGGCAACGCTGACTGAACACCTGAGGCTGGGAGAGAGAGAGAGAGAGAGAGAGAGAGAGAGAGAGAGAGAGAGAAGAGAAGAGAAGAGAAGAGAAGAGAAGAGAAGAGAAGAGAAGAGAAGAGAAGAGAAGAGAAGAGAAGAGAAGAGAAGAGAGATTAATCACGATATATATTACACGAGGCTCGAGAAAAGAGAGTGAAAGTGGTGCCTTCTTGGTCCTTCTTGGTTCCTGGTCACACGCGGCAGACTCTCCCTGACTTGTGAACAGCCTGCATCGGTCTCCCTTTATTTGGTTGTATCGGTGGTAAGGATGTTAGTCGTGTGTGTGTGTGTGTGTGTGTGTGTGTGTGTGTGTGTGTGTGTGTGTGTGTGTGTGTGTGTGTGTGTGTGCGCTCCGACCTTCCCTCTGGGCGTGGTGCATGGTGCTGCTGGTAGGTGGTGGTGGTGGTGGTAGTGCTTGTTTTTTGAGGGAGGGGTTGTTGTTGTTGCTGTTGTCGGTGGTGGTGGTGGTGCATAGTGGTGGTGTAGTTGTGTTTAGTGGTAGTGATGGTGGTGGTGGTGGTGGTGATGTTGCTGTTGGTGGTGGTGGTGCATAGTCCCCATAATAGTGGTAGTGGTGGTGATGCTGGAGGTGGTGGTGGTGGTAATGGTGGTGATGATGGCGGTGAAGCGTCTCCCACAAGCGCTAAGTAAGCCAAGGGGAGAGACACCTGTGCGTGGCCGCCATGGCTGGGGATGCGGTCACCTGCCTGAGTTCCGGGTGACCAGTAAGCTCCCGCGGCCTCGAGAGTATACGCGGCCGCCCTCAACTTGACCTACATAACACCATTTCGTACGCACTAATCTTTCTAATACTTTTTGTGACCTCTCTAACTTTTTGCGACCTTTTTTAGCTTTTGCCTTTCTGTTTTAATGTGACCTTTTCAACTCTTTATGTCTTAGTATTTTTATGTCCCTTCTCTCCTATTAAGTGACCTTTCTAACTTTTTGCCTCTTTTTTAATTCTTTCTTTTTGTCCCTTCTCCCCTATTTTCTGTTTTTTTCTAACACTTTTTGTTTTAATGTTATCTTTCTAACTCTTTATGGCATTCTGATTTTTTTTTTTGTCCCTTTATTATTTTGTGACCTTTCTAACACTGCCTTTCTATTCAAATGTGATCTTTTTAACTATGACTTTCTAACTGTTTGTGTCCCTTCTCCCTTATTTTGTGACCTTTCTAATTATTTGCCTTTATTGTAAGGTGACCCGTTTAACTACGAATTGCATCTCTTTTTGTGTCTTTTCTACCTGTTTGTGATCTTTCTGACCTCCAAAACTGACCTCTTACTGTGGTGTTACGTATGTCACATGTTTGCTTCGCGTTGTGACGTTTTACTAGATATGTTTAGGAGGATGACGTCAGTAGCATCTCCTCGCCCGTGCTAACCTGTCCACTACTTTTTTTTACCTCACTAATTCGATTTTCATTTTTGGGTCGATCCTAAAAAAGGGGTTATTACACTGGGCAAATTTTTCGTGGATCTTCAGTCAAACCACGACTTCCGCTGGCGTGGTTCTCATTTGTTTCTTGTTATTGCTGCTGATGATGATGGCGAGTAATACCGTCGTCCTTCGTTGAAATCTACCATGGCTTTGGAAGATCATGGACACGTCAGGAAGCCACGGAAATGTGAGAACCACGCCAGGGAAATCGTGGCTTGACTGCAGATCCACGGAAAATTTGCCCAGTGTAATAGCCCCTTAATGCTTCCCCGCTTTGGTGTATGTGCCTTTTATTTCCCTTATTTTGGTTGGTTCACCTCAATATCGCCATGTCATCCTCGTAATCCCGGATCTCACTGTTATGTCCTACCTCTCCCCAACGATGCACGCTTTACATAAACACGGACGACTAAATCACTCTGGTGTACGCCTGTCACACTTTCATCGTATATCAAATGTTTTAGGAATGCTGCGGCGGAGCGAGGCGGCCTTGTATCTAGAATTGAGGGGAAGGTTGATGGTATGTTGTACATGTGAAGTGACTTGCGTTAACCCGGTAGCAGCGACGGGACAAATTTGTGGCTTTAACATAACGTCTGTGGCGGCCTTCAGTGATTCGCTCTTCTTTCTTTCTTTCTTTCTTTCTTTCTTTCTTTCTTTCTTTCTTTCTTCCTGTTCACCTCACCCAGCCGTTTAGAGCAGAGTCGCGATACACTACTACTCAATTGGTATTCCTTTCTTCACTTGTGGACACCAAACACCAGATAGCGGGAGGCTCACAACTCGTAGTACCGTCAACACACTTCGAAATAGAACTTTTGGGTGAGGATTGTAGTGATTAAAAGGAAAAGAAAAGAAAAGGATAGCATGAAGGATAAAATTGAAGACCGGTTCAGTGACTCATTCCAGGTGTTCCTTTCTCTCGTACGTCATTCTTGCGTGTGTGGAACGTTGCCAGATTGTTGTACTCTGCTTCTTATGTTTGCCGATTTCCGACCCAAAAACTGCATTCATCACCCAAATAACAGCCTTCATGTATAGTTATCGTTTAAATGGTTAATTATCAGTGCTTCTTGGCAACAATTATGGGCCAGAAACCGGTAAATATGCGGCTCTGTGTACGATAATCTGGCAACTGTGCGTGTGTGTGGACCTCAATCACCCGTCCATTCATCCCACTCAATCGCTGTAAGAGCCTTGTGTGATGCCTCCTCCTATTCACTCGTCCATTGGCACCATTCACCCTTACATTGGCACTATTCACTAAACATTGGCACCATTCTCACGTTTGTGTATCTCATTCGCTCATCCATTCATCTTAATCATATAAAGTGCCTTATTTAAGTTCTCCATTCACTTCAGCGGTATTTCTACATCTGTGGACCTCAATTTTCTCGCGTCCATGACCCTCACTCCGTCGGTTTAAAGTGTCTTGTTAAGGCTCTCCGCCATTCACATGCACATTGGCTATATTCTGACGTCAGTGGGTCTCGCTCCCCTGTTCATTGATCCCCTCTCTGTCGTCTGCGGTCACAGTTTGCGTGTAAATGGCGCTCATAACCGTAAAGACGAGTCCTTCCTTCAGAGAGTCCATGTCATTTGGCTCCACACGTCCACTTTTAGCTCTCTATGGCCACTTCGCCGCAACATAACCCGCCGTAATTACCTCGGCCACTCGCGGGAGACGGGTCGTGTTGAAGTCGTTTCCCCGATTCGCCGTGTGTGATGTTCGTGTCCCGGCGCCGTCATGAACTGGCTGGCTGGGTGTTGCTGGGTGTTGTAATCTGACGTATTCGGGAGAGGAGGAAAGGAGGAAGATACGTGAGAAGAGATAAAAATAGAAAAGAAAAGAATTAAGGAAAAAAAAGTGCCCTCATGAACTGCCTGAAGGGGTGTTGCTGGGTGTTGTAATCTGGCGTATTCGAGAGGAGAGGAATTAAAGGAAGAAGATACGTGATAAGAGATAGATGTAGGAAAGAGAACAAAGGGGAAAAAAATGGCGCTGTAATGAACTGGCTTGTTGTGTGTTATGATCTGACGTATTGGGGAAGAGAGAGGAAAGGATGAAGACACAGGAAAAAAAGATAACAAGAAAGGAAGAGAATAAATGAAAGAAAGAATGAAAATGGAGAATGAACGCGGAAAAAAAAGAGAAACCAGTTTGTTCAATAAGACGTGTTATGTACCTGAAGTATTCGGGGAAGGAGGAGAGGAGAGAAAAAACAAGAGAAAAAATAACAGAAGTGAGGAGAATAAAAATGAAAGAGAGGTAAGTGGAAGAAGAGGGAAGACGAAAGATAAAAGGAGAGAAAAAGAAATGAGGAAAAGTATAGAACACATGAATGAAAGAAGGGGGGAAGGGAGGGGGAGATGGAGAGATAGATGGAAAGGAAGAAAAGGAGAGAAAATGAAAAGAAGAAAAGTATAGAACACATGAAGGAAAGAAGGGGGGAAGGGAGGGGGAGATGGAAAGGCGAAGAAAAGGAAAGAAGAAATATAAAAGGAGAGAAAAAGAAAAGAAGAAAAGTATAGAGCACATGAATGAAAGAAGGAAAGGAGGGAAGGGAGGGGAAGGTGGAGGGACAGATGGAAAGAGGAAAGGGGATTACAGAGAGAGAGAGCGAAAAGAGCCGTTTGCCAGATTAGCTGTTTGAGGCTGCTGACGTATTCGGGGAAGGAGAGAAAAGGAGAAAGACGCGAGGGAGGAAATAAAGAATAAGTGAACGAGGAAAAGGATATGAACAAGGAAAAAGATAATATAGTTGTTCATTTAGCCGTGTGATGAGCCTGACGCAACCGGGAAGGAGAGAAAAGGAGAAAGACGCGAGAGAGGAAATAAAGAATAAGTGAACGAGGAAAAGGATATGAACAAGGAAAAAGATAATATAGTTTGTTCATTTAACCGTGTGAAGTGCTTGACGTAACCGGGAAGGAGAGAGAAGGAGAAAGACACGAGAGAGGAAATAAAGAATGAATGAAAGAGGAAAATGATATGAACAAGGAAAAAGATAATATAGTTTGTTCAATCAGCCGTGTGATGCGCCTGACTTAACCGGGAAGAGAAAAAGAGAGAGACACGGAAGGATAGAAAAAAAAGAAACGAAATTAAAAAAAGAGGAAATGGAGAAAAATGAATAAATACGAAGGAAGATAATAAGAAAATTAACCAAACGTAATAGGAGAACGGAAGAGAAACCGAAGAGAATGAAAACAAAAGAAAAAGGACAATGAAAAGAGCGAATATAGGATTGAATAAAGGGAATAAAAAGAACATGAGAAAATAAAAATAAAATAAAACTCATACGGAAACTGAACACGGAAGAGAGAGAGAGAGAGAGAGAGAGAGAGAGAGAGAGAGAGAGAGAGAGAGAGAGAGAGAGAGAGAGAGAGAGAGAGAGAGAGAGAGAGAGAGAGAGAGAGAGAGAGAGAGAGAGACTCAAACATGAAAAAGATAAATAAAGCTTGGGGCGACCATCAGTGCGAACCAGATAGAGGCAGATGAGAGAGAGAGAGAATATGACCTAAGGAGAAGGGGAAAAAAAGGAGGAAGGTTTGGGCATGAGCAAGGTTGAATGATGGGGGGGGAGGAGGAGGAGGAAGAGGAGGAGGAGGAGGAGGGCAAGGCTTTCAGTGGGTGTTGAGGAGTCGAGGACCTTGCCACTACCACCACTAACCCCTCCCTCCCCCCACCACCAAGACCACCACCACGATGTATCTCACTAGACTGCCTTGGCCCTTGTGTGTGTATGTATGTGTGTATGTGTGTGCGCGCCGACCAAGTGACCCAGTAACACGCAACACATTGGTAGCGTTTTGTTTCCCTTCGGAGAGGAAAAGAAAAGAAGAAGTGGCGGTAGAGTTAAAGGTCGTCTTCCTTATTTAGAGAGAGAAGAGAGAGAGAAGAGAGAGAAGAGAGAGAGAAGAGAGAGAAGAGAGAGAGAAGAGAGAGAAGAGAGAGAGAGAGAAGAGAGAGAGAAGAGAGAGAGAAGAGAGAGAGAGAGAAGAGAGAGAGAGAGAGAGAGAGAGAGAGAGAGAGAGAGAGAGAGAGAGAGAGAGAGAGAGAGAGAGAGAGAGAGAGAAAGAGAAGAAGAGAGAGAGAGAGAAGAAGAGAGAGAGAGAGAAGAAGAGAGAGAGAGAGTAAAAATAATAAATAAATAAATAAACTTTATTTCCACTAAAAAGTGGTTATTCTAAACATCTAAATATACATGGTAGGTTATACATATAAATATACATGGTGTATTATACATCTAAATATACATGATAGAATATACAGAAGGCAGTAAAGTAGATAATACATTCATGCAGAGGTCAACAGCTTCTTTTTAAGAATTGATTTTAATGTGGTCAGATTATGAGAGTCTTTTATTTCATTCGGTAATTGGTTCCATAATTTAGGACCTAATACATGAAAGGCTCTTGCACCTGTGTCGGTGTTGGTTCTCGGGACGTAGAGATTGTTTTGTTGTCTTGTTGTTGAGTCAGTCATATAGTTAACAGTTGGGAGAGAGAGGATGTGGTCTGGGTAATCCTTTATTTTCAGCTTAAACACTTTTGTTATGAGGTTAAAGGTGATTAGGTCTTTGATTTTAAGCCATTGTAAATCTTTAAATAATGGAGTGACATGATCGTATTTCCTGGCTTTCCCATCTGCCACTTTTATCGCGAAGTTTTGTAGTTTTTGCACTTTGTTTATTAAAGTTGAGTTTGTTGTCCCCCATATTGTGATGCCGTATTTTATGATGCTTAATACCAAAGTCTGGATAACCATTAAGCGTGTTTCTTTGTTGAAGAGATCTTTGTGTCTGTTAATGAAATTTAAGGTTCCCATTGTTTTCCTAGTCATTTCATTTATGTGTCTGTCGAAGGTCATGTGTGAATCCAGATGAAAGCCAAGGTTCTTAACATGGAGGAGGGGCTGTATAACGCCATCGGCACATCTGATGGTGGTGGTGTTAGGTATGTGTGCCAGGAGTTGGCGTGTGCCTAGGAAGATACATTGTGTCTTACTGATGTTTAGCTGAAGGCCGTTCTGTAGAAAATAGGTTCTTATTTGTTTCAAAGTGATCTCAGTTTTATTAATTAAAGTATTTATTTCGTTGATATTACCGCTGTGGAGGAAGTCTGAGTCGTCAGCGTATTGTACTAGAAGGCAGTTATTGATATAGGTAGATATGTCATTTACATGGATATTGAATAATGCTGGGCCTAGTATTGAGCCTTGGGGGACTCCAAAGGCTACTGATTTCTTGGATGAGACGATGTCTTTGATGCGGACTGACTGTGACCTGTCATCGAGGTAATTGTCAAACCAGTAGGTGTCAACATTAATCTGTTGAAGTTTTCGGAGTAAGATGGTGTGGCTGACACTGTCGAAGGCTTTAGAAAGGTCGCAGAGTGTTAAAAGTGATATTTGTTTGTTGTCTATATTATCATAAATTTTATTGGTAATGACTTGCAGCGCTGTCTCTGTAGAGAGTTTTGGTCTAAAGCCGTGTTGGGTTGGAGAGAGAAGTTTGTTACGTTCCAGGAATGACATTAATTGATTGGCAACTA
>NC_066534.1:6596213-6663713 GCF_024679095.1 Eriocheir sinensis | reverse complement strand
CTACTACTACTACTACTACTACTACTACTACTACTACTACTACTACTACTACTACTACTACTACTACTACTACTATTACTACTTCTACTACTACTACTACTACTACTGCTACTGCTATTATACCATACTTCTTTTTCTTCTTATTATTCTTCTTCTTGTTCTTGTTCTTCTTCTTCTTCCACCACCACCACCACCACCGCTACTGTTACCACTGTGATCAGGCTTCATCTAAAGACATGCAAATGCGGCTCTGTCTTAAAATCTGCATATAAGGAAAGTTGGCGGTGCAGCGATGCCATTACGAGCCGTGCTAAGCTAACGCGGCTTTGGAGGGGGAGGGGGGATCCAGGCAGCCGAGGGGGAGGAGGGAGTTAGTGTGTGTGTGTGTGTGTGTGTGTGTGTGTGTGTGTGTGTTTATAGTATAGGTGTAATATCTTTTTCGTGGGATTTTGTTATCTTTAATCGTCTTTACTCCTCCTCCTCCTCCTCCTGCTTTTCCTCCTTCGTTTATTACTACTACTTTTCCTCCTCCTCCTCATCATTCTATTCTTTCTCTTGTTTCTCCGCTTCCTCCTCCTCCTCTTCCTCCTCCTCCTCCTCCTCCTCCTCCTCCTACTACTACTACTACTACTACTACTACTACTACTACTACTACTACTACTACTACTACTACTTTTCCTTCTCTTTCTACTTCTATTCCTCCTCCTCCTCCTCCTCCTCCCCCGTCTAACCTGTCCTCCTTCCCTCCCTGTCTCTGCCGGGGACAGGAAGTATTATGGGCGTGGTTGTTTTGTCCGGCAGATACATTTCCTTCGACCTCCTCTGCCCGTTTTTGTTGTACTTTTTATCACGTTGTATATTAGTTTTATTTTGTGCTGTTTAGATATGCGTGGTTAGTTTTCTTCTTGTTCTTGTTATTTTTTCTGTTCCTGTTCTTGTTCTTCACCTTGTTCTTGTTCTTCCGTTACTTTTTGTTTTGTTCTTATTGTTCTTCCTGTTCTCCTTGTTCTCGTTCTTTTTTTTTTTTCGTGTTCCTTTTTTTGTTGTTGTTGCTGTTGTTGTTCTTCTTTTTCTTTTTCTTCTTCTTCTGCTTCTGCTTCTTACTATTATTACTATTACTATTATTATTATTATTATTATTATTATTATTATTATTATTATTATTGCTGTCCTTCTTTGTCTTATTCATATTTTTCTTATTTGTTCTTGTTTTTCTTCCTCTTGTTATTTTTTTGTTATTCCTGTTCTTGTTTCCCTCCTCCTTTCATTTCTTCTTTTATTTCTTCATGTTTTCCTCCTCCTCCTATTATCATTTCTTATTATTATTACCTCGTCTACGTTATACACCTGATCAAGTTCCTCTCGCGGGCTCCTCTTACCTGCGGCGAAGCACCTGGGCTCTCGCGGCGGTGTTGTGTTGCGGGGATGAGGTGGTTAGTGGGGGGGAGGGAGAGGGAGACCTTGAATGGAGCGGCGAAACGGTGATACGTGGAGGGCTAGGGAGGAGCGTCATTATGGTGCCTTGGAGCCGGTTTCACAGTCCAACACGGTGTCTTCGTAACATCCCGAACCAAACTATAGAATCCCATACAATCCAAAATGGTGAGGTCTTCGATGCTACACTAAATACACAAGACCATCCCCGTATAGTTTCATCAAATTTGTGAACTTAAATACAAACACCAGACCCTATACAAGGAAGTTTCGAAGGCTCTGGTATTGGTTTGGGAGCTTACTAACCCATCATGGGGAACTGTGAAACTGGCCCTTGGAGTGGACGGTAGTGGGGGCGGCGGAGGTGCTGGTGGCGACGGTAGGGGTGGTTGGGCGGCGAAACTGTGATATGTGGATGGCTGTAGGGAGGAGCGTCATTATGTTGCTTTGTGCTGTATATGAATGGTGGGAGGGGGGAGGAAGCGAGGGATACAGGCATGAAAGGATGGTGTGTGGAACGGAGAAGGGACCAGTATTGATTATAGGACTCAGTGGAAGACCTCGGGATAAGTTAACAGTCATTCTTTGTCGCTTTTTTATCTCAGTCTGTCCCTTCCTTTTTTTTTCTCCTTTTCCTTCCTTCCTTTCTTCTGTTTTCCTGCTTTTTCCTCATTCTAGATAATCTAAAAAACGTTATTAGATATTATCAGTTTTTTATCCCGGTCTGTCCCTTCCTTTTTTTCTCCTTCCTTTAATTCCTTCCTCTTTCTTCCTTTCTTCTGTTTTTCCTGCTTTTTCGTCATTCTAGATTATCTGAAAACCCTTATTAGACATTATCAGTTTTTCGTTTCGCTTCGTCTGTTTCTGCTGTTTTCATTTCCATTCTCATTTTGTAGTGCGTCCGTTTTCGCCTGTTTTCTCGGTTTCCATCTTTTTCATCATTTTATATTACTCAAAGGTCTTCTCAAACATCATCCATTTTCCATTTCACTCCATCTGTTTTCACTGTCTCCATTGTCATCCTCACATTGCTTGAAAACCCTCTCAGACATTATCCTTTTTCTATTTCGCTACGTTTATTTCCACAGTTTCCATTTTTTGTCCTCATTCTGTATTACTCGAAGACCTGAAATAATATCCGTTTTCCATTTCGTTACGTCTGTTGTCACTGTCTCCATTGTCATCCTCACATTGCTTGAAAACCCTCTCGGACATTATCCTTTTTCTATCTCGCTACGTTTATTTCCACAGTTTCCATTTTTTTGCCCTCATTCTGTATTACTCGAAGACCTCAAATAATATCCGTTTTCCATTTCGTTACGTCTGTTGTCACTGTTTCCATTTTCATCTCATTTTTCATTGCTCGAGGACGCTCCCAACCATCATCCATTTTCATCATATGCGCCTTTGTATAGCTTCCGTAAAGAGCAGAGGAGCATTAGAAGTCTGCAAGAGGTCAGTCGACATACACGAGGCAGCTCCTGTAAACCTGTCACCATCCATCTTGCCATTCATGAATTTATGCATCACGGCCATTCTCTTCTGTCCTTCGAGCTTCATTTCAACTTGGTCGCCATCCGGATGCAGCACTTGTCGCATGCATCAGTATAAAAAGAAAAGAAAAAAGTCTCTCTCTCTCTCTCTCTACGTTCTTATCCGTGAATGTATGCAGCCCCGCCATGCTCCGTTGTCGTTTTATCTTTATCTTAATTTCCTCATCGTTCTCTGCAGCACTTGTCGCATCTAACAGTAAAGAAAGAACATCACCCTCTCTGCCTTTCTTATCCATGCTTGTATGCAACGCCGTCATTCTCTTTTGTCTTGTTGTTTTCATCTTAACGTCTTCATTCTCCGTATCACTTATCGGTTGCATCAGTATCCCCCCCAAAAAAACACCCTTTCTCTATTCTTTCCTTATCCGTGAGTGAGTGCAATCCCGCTATGGTCTTATGTCCGTTTTCATCTTAACCTCTTCATTCTCCGCCTCACTTATCGGTTGCATCAGTATCCCCCCCAAAACACCCTCTCTCTATTCTTTCCTTATCCGTGAGTGAGTGCAAGCCCGCCATGGTCTTACGTCTGTTTTTATCTTAACCTTCTCCCCTTCCGCCGGACATGTCACTTGCATCCTCAAACTTTCACCCTCTCTCTAACTGGCTTGTCCGTGAATATATGCAAACTCCGTCATTTTCCCTTGTGTTATTTCCTTCTTAACCTCGTCGTCCTTGTGTTATCTTCATCGTAACCTCGCCACTTGTCGCTTGCATTGAATATCTTAAAGTAAACATCATCCACCTTCTCCATCCGTAAATAAATGCAACCTTGCCATGCTCTTTTGTCATATTTGCATCCTGACCTCGCCGTCCGCCTTGCTACGTGTCGCTTGCATTGAACATCCTATAAAAAACATCATCATCCACTGGTCCTATCCGTGAATGAGTGCAATCTCGCTACTTGTCGTTTGCATTGAACATCCTATAAAAAACATCATCATCCACTGGTCCTATCCGTGAATGAGTGCAATCTCGCTACGTGTCGCTTGCATTGAACATCCTATAAAAAACATCATCATCCACTGGTCCTATCCGTGAATGAGTCCAATCTCGCTACTTGTCGCCTGCATTGAACATCCTATAAAAAACATCATCATCCACTGGTCCTATCCGTGAATGAGTGCAATCTCGCTACTTGTCGTTTGCATTGAACATCCTATAAAAACATCATCATCCACTGGTCCTATCCGTGAATGAGTCCAATCTCGCTACTTGTCGCTTGCATTGAACATCCTATAAAAACATCATCATCCACTGGTCCTATCCGTGAATGAGTCCAATCTCGCTACTTGTCGCTTGCATTGAACATCCTATAAAAACATCATCATCCACTGGTCCTATCCGTGAATGAGTCCAATCTCGCTACTTGTCGCTTGCATTGAACATCCTATAAAAACATCATCATCCACTGGTCCTATCCGTGAATGAGTGCAATCTCGCTACTTTCCGCTTGCATTGAACATCCTATAAAAACATCATCATCCACTGGTCCTATCCGTGAATGAGTGCAATCTCGCTACTTGTCGTTTGCATTGAACATCCTATAAAAAAACATCATCATCCACTGGTCCTATCCGTGAATGAGTGCAATCTCGCTACTTGTCGCCTGCATTGAACATCCTATAAAAAACATCATCATCCACTGGTCCTATCCGTGAATGAGTGCAATCTCGCTATGCTTCGTTGCTGTATCTTCATCTTAACCTCGTCGTTCTCCGCAGTGCTTGTCGTTTGCATTGAACCTCCTATAAAAAACATCATCATCCACTGGTCCTATCCGTGAATGACTGCAATCTCGCTACTTGTCGCTTGCATTGAACCTCCTATAAAAAACATCATCATCCACTGGTCCTATCCGAGAATGAGTGCAATCTCGCTACTTGTCGCTTGCATTGAACATCCTATAGAAAACATCATCATCCACTGGTCCTATCCGGGAATGAGTGCAATCTCGCTACTTGTCGTTTGCATTGAACATCCTATAAAAACATCACCGTCCACTGGTCCTATCCGTGAGTGACTGCAATCTCGCTACTTGTCGCTTGCATTGAACCTCCTATAAAAACATCACCGTCCACTGGTCCTATCCGTGAGTGACTGCAATCTCGCTACTTGTCGCTTGCATTGAACCTCCTATAAAAAACATCATCATCCACTGGTCCTATCCGTGAGTGAGTGCAATCTCGCTACTTGTCGCTTGCATTGAACCTCCTATAAAAAACATCATCATCCACTGGTCCTATCCGGGAATGAGTGCAATCTCGCTACTTTCCGCTTGCATTGAACATCCTATAAAAACATCATCATCCACTGGTCCTATCCGTGAATGAGTGCAATCTCGCTACTTGTCGCTTGCATTGAACATCCTATAGAAAACATCATCATCCACTGGTCCTATCCGTGAATGAGTGCAATCTCGCTACTTGTCGCTTGCATTGAACCTCCTATAAAAAACATCATCATCCACTGGTCCTATCCGTGAATGAGTGCAATCTCGCTATGCTTCGTTGCTGTATCTTCATCTTAACCTCGTCGTTCTCCGCAGTGCTTGTCGTTTGCATTGAACCTCCTATAAAAAACATCATCATCCACTGGTCCTATCCGTGAATGACTGCAATCTCGCTACTTGTCGCTTGCATTGAACATCCTATAAAAAACATCATCATCCACTGGTCCTATCCGTGAATGAGAGCAATCTCGCTATGCTTCGTTGCTTTATCTCAGCCTCGTCGTTCTCCGCAGTGCTTATCGTTTGTATTGGACATCCTAAAATAACATCGCCATCCGCCTCTTCCACTCGTGATCTCACCTTCACCTTTCCGGCGTCTTCGTCTGTCTTTATCTTAACCTGGTCGTCCTCCGCAGCACCTGTCGCCAGCATGAATACATTATACAACAAAGTCGAGTCTATACATAAACCTGCTTCCCTTACAGTGACGTCAATGAATCGCAGGACTCTAACCTTGGACGTGGAGGAACAGGGCGAGGAGGAGAATAGAGTTGGAGAATAGAGGGGATGGAGAATGGAAGCTGTGGAAGGGGAAGGAGAATGAGGGTCGTATTACAAGACAAATCGCAGCCCAAGAACACATATTTGACAAGGCTTTCGTAGGAGTTGTGGGCATTTCTAAGGGTAGTTTTATGACCCTGGTGGTAGAGTGAGTCTTCTTCTGTACCATGAACCTGAAGAAACACTCATTAGAACCCGACTGACCCCCTCTTTGACCTTTAGAAATAGCTGATGTGAGAAGCGAGAGTGTCTTTTAATACCAGCCTGAAAGTTGTGGAAGGGGGAACGAGAATGGAAGTTGTTGAAAGGGGAAGGGGAACGAAAATGGAAGTTGTGAAAGGGGTATAAGGGGAAGAGGAATGGAAGTTATGGAAGGGGGAAAAGGTAAGAGAATGGGAGTTATGGAAGGGGGAAAAGGAAAGAGAATGGGAGTTATGGAAGGGGGAAACGGAAAGAGAATGGAAGTTATGGAAGGGGGAAAAGGAAAGAGAATGGAAGTTATGGAAGGGGAAGGGGAACAAAAATGGAAGTTGTGAAAGGGGTATAAGGGGAAGAGGAATGGAAGTTATGGAAGGGGGAAAAGGAAAGAGAATGGAAGTTATGGAAGGGGAAAAGGAAAGAGAATGGAAGTTATGAAGGTGTGTGTGTGATCCAAGTGCTTATTAGAAAATTACCATACTGGGAAAGTTTAGAGTAGAAGCCTAATTTTGATTCTCTGGAAAGGTGTAAAGTGCATGGTGATTTAATTGAGCTACTTAAATGAGTCAAGAGGATTTGCAAAAGTGATGTGAATAAAGTACTTAAGCCCCGTTCACACTGTGCCGACTCTGGGCCACGACTACCCACGACTCTAGGGCACACGAGGTCTTGGGTGTTGATGTGAAAGGGTCGGGCATGTCTTGAAAGAGGTCTTGAGGCTGTTGCCGAATGCTGAGAAATATTGGGAGCTGTAACTCGTAGTAGGTGGAGTGTGAGGTGAGATGTGCAGGTATGAGGGATGCTAGGGGAGGGAACGTGCACGGAAACGGAACAAGGAAAAGTACTATTGTCATTCATAGGTGGAGTGTGAGGTGAGGTGTGGACGTGTGAGGGAACGGGCATGGAAAAGGAACAGGGCGAAGTGCTATTGTCATTCATAGGTGGAGTGTGAGGTGAGGTGTGGAAGTGTGAGGGAACGGGCATGGAAAAGGAACAGGGCGAAGTACTATTGTCATTCATAGGTGGAGTGTGAGGTGAGGTGTGGAAGTGTGAGGGAACGGGGATGGAAACGGAACAAGGAAAAGTACTATTGTCATTCATAGGTGGAGTGTGAGGTGAGGTGTGGAAGTGTGAGGGAACGGGCATGGAAAAGGAACAGGGCGAAGTGCTATTGTCATTCATAGGTGGAGTGTGAGGTGTGGAAGTGTGAGGGTGGGCATGGAAATTGAGGGAAGTGCTATTGTCATTCATAGGTGGGTGAGGTGTGGAAGTGTGAGGGAACGGGCATGGAAAAGGAACAGGGCGAAGTGCTATTGTCATTCATAGGTGGAGTGTGAGGTGAGGTGTGGAAGTGTGAGGGAACGGGGATGGAAAAGGAACAGGGCGAAGTACTATTGTCATTCATAGGTGGAGTGTGAGGTGAGGTGTGGAAGTGTGAGGGATGGTTGGCGTGGGTGGACTGAAGTAACTGTAGAGGCCGTTAGGATGTGTGGTGTCTGTGGTGTCTGGTGTCCACTTGTAGGGGTTCGTGAAGGCATGGACACCCTTCTGTATAGGACTCTCTTATGTCTGTCTGTCTTCAAGTGTTGCGTCCTCCACCGATACTCAACGACATTCACTGAGACACCAAGCCAAGGACGAGGGAGGGAGGGACAAGAGTGGGCATTTGTGTTTAATTAATTTACTCATGGCCTGATCACGTGCTGGACCCGTGTGTGTGTGTGTGTGTGTGTGTGTGTGTGTGTGTGTGTGTGTGTGTGTGTCCTTGATGTAAATGTATGTTTGGTTTTGATTATGGTGTGTGTGTGTGTGTGTGTGTGTGTGTGTGTGTGTGTGTGTGTGTGTGTGTGTTCATCTGTACCTTGATTATGTGTTTGTTAGCGTGTTACTTATTAACGTATTTTATCATTATGAGTTTCGATTTAGTGTCAACAATCATTTAGCTACCTGTATGGAATCAAAGTCTAGCACACTTCATTGTTTTCATTTACTTTTTTTTTTTTTTTCATTTAGTTCCTTTTACACAACTGAGCATCATCGACAAGACTACTCTCTCCACCCTTCATTTCCTCCGCATGGCCGTCCGCTTCCCCCTCCCGTGACATATCTGCCTGTCTGTGTATCGCTCCCCGTAACAAATCGCCCTTCATTCGCTCCCTAAATGTCTATTACGCTTCCATCTCTCTTTTTCGAGCCTGTCACTTTTTTCCCCCCCACGCCGTCCCCTCGCCCGATGTCCGTCACTCTCGATTCTCGCTCCTCAACCTGCGCCATCAGCTCCTCTCAGCCTTGCCATTTATTCCCTCACGCGTCATCGTAAATCCACTGCTTCTCATCTAAAAGCCTCCTTCGCCTCCTCCACATTTCCTCCTCCTTTGCTTCCTCATGAATCGAAGAAAAAGTCGGCCTACTTGGCAAATGACATGGCGGTGGGAGGAGGGGGAGGGAGGGAGTGAAGGGAGAGGGAAGTGGAGGGAGGGAGAGCATGAGGGAGGGGAGGAAAGGGAATGAGAGGTGTAAGGGGAGAGGAGTCGAAGGAGAGATTACCGGGAGAAAAATAGGTATGAGGGAGGAAGGAGGGGAGTAAGGAGGGGGAAAAGATTGATAAAGGGAGAAGGGATGAGGGTAGAAGGGGGAGGAGAGAGGATTAGGAATAAGGGAAGGTAGGAGGAATAAATAATAGAAAAGGGAAATAGGACTGTTGATAGAGAAGCAGAGGGAAAGGGAGGAATTGAAAAAAAGAAAGGAGCGAAAGAGGGGAATATGCAAAAGAGGTAGGAGTAAGGGCGGAGGAATGAGGGAAAGAGAGGGAGATGTAAAGAGGAAGCGAGGGAGGGAGGAGGAAGGAGGTGGGCGCCGCGACCCCGTGTTCGTAATGTCAGTATCCGGTTCTTGACGTCACACTGGCGGGGCTGGCCAAGACGAACCCTGCGGCGGCGGCGAGAGGGATAGGTGCCCCCCCCCCCCCCTCTCATCACTTCCTGAGGCCGTGAACAGGTGTGGCTCGCAGGTGTATACAGGCTTGTGTGAGTGTGGACCGTTATGTATGTTGAAGTGACTAGTTATTTTGATTAGCTGAGTGTGTGTGTGTGTGTGTGTGTGTGTGTGTGTGTGTGTGTGTGTGTGTGTGTGTGTCCACACTGCGACTCTTCCGCCTTCCTGGCTGTCGTGACGGGGCTGTGATGGAACACGACGCTGTGCGGCCCATTTTGAGGCGGGGGCGGCGGCAGGGCGACGCGAGGCTCAGGTCATCGTCTCAGCCGGCGGGCGGAGGTGACTGGCCTTGGGGCTGGGGCTGACCGGCCTTGCATTGCCTTTGATTAAAGTTCGACCGCCGGTCCGAGGCGGTTAAAAATCCATATAGGTTGGGAAGGGTGCGCTGGACTGGCTAACGGCTGGCGCGCGACAGTTAACTTTTGTGTGTTACGGAAACACACACACACACACACACACACACACACACACACACACACACACACACACACACACACACACACACACACACACACACACACACACACACACACACACACACACACACACACACACACACACACACACACACACACACACACACACACACACACACACACACACACACACACATCCTACCTGGTTGGACGCCATTTGCGACTTAATATCACGTATTGAAAGGTAAATCATTGTCTCAACATTTTTGTCTTTTTTGTTCATGTTCTGACCACCGAACAGTGGCCGCACAATACCTCCAGTTTGATCACAATTCCCTCGATTGATATACGTAAGTACGTCGTATCCAGAAGGTGAGCCTCGGCCTGCACGCTACGTCAGGGTCTGTGTGTAGCAAGGCAGCTGCCGCCTGCCCGTGAGTGCCGCGCTGCAAATCACACGCCTGTATGTGGGAGCCGACGCAGTGAACGATCCGTGTGCTGGAGCCACGGCTGTGTGATGCTTTCTGTCCATCAAGTGCAGCTGTTAGAAAAGTCGCTGTACAGAGAGAGAGAGAGAGAGAGAGAGAGAGAGAGAGAGAGAGAGAGAGAGAGAGAGACTACGTATCTCGCCCCTTCATCATAACACGCTGTGACACGGTCCGTAACTCCTCCGACAAGATCTAGACACGTCGAAAGTGCTACCGCCTCAGACGGCCGTCCTTCATTTGCTGAGCCTGTTCCTTCTCATTTCCCGCCTCGCGCACACTCACCACTCTCGCTATCTCTTCATGTATACTCCACCACCTCCTCGTCCTCCTCGCTCAGACTTTTCCTTTTCATTTCACTCCACTGTCACCCTCATTACTCTCGCCCTCTCTCTTCATGTATACTTCTCCTCTCCGTCATCGCCCTCCTCCTCTTTATCCTCCTCCTGCTCTTCCACCTCCTTGTAATGCTGAAGCTGTGAGGGTTTGAGTCTCTGGTGGAGCGAGACAATATGCCATCACGTGGGTCTCGCGGGACTTTACCTTGTTAGAGAGAGAGAGAGAGAGAGAGAGAGAGAGAGAGAGAGAGAGAGAGAGAGAGAGAGAGAGACACACACACACACACACACACACACACACACTTGAAGCAGAGCGCCAGGAGGCAGGCTGTTGACGCATGGAGAATGACAGCTGCTGATGGAGAGAGAGAGAGAGAGAGAGAGAGAGAGAGAGAGAGAGAGAGAGAGAGAGAGAGAGAGAGAGAGAGAGAGAGAGAGAGAGAGAGAGAGAGAGAGAGAGAGAGAGAGAGAGAGAGAGAGAGAGAGAGAGAGAGAGAGAGAGAGATAGAGAGGAGAGAGAGAGAGAGAGAGAGAGAGAGAGAGAGAGAGAGAGAGAGAGAGAGAGAGAGAGAGAGAGAGAGAGAGAGAGAGAGAGAGAGAGAGAGAGAGAGAGAGAGAGAGAGAGAGAGAGAGAGAGAGAGAGAGAGAGAGAAGCGACACAATACACACAGACCAGATGGAGAAAAAAGAGGCGAATGTCGATGATGTGAAATGGAAGACGGAGTGGCGTGCCTGGCTGACTGGCTGTCCTCTCCCTCCTTCACTGGCGGGCAAACCGAGACGCCCACGACAGAGAAAGAGAGAAGAAGGAATACAGGTTTTCCTTCTCAGTCTCTTCCTGTCCACCCACTTAAGGGACTATTACACTGGGCAAATTTTCCGTGGATCTTCAGTCAAACCACGATCTCCGCTGGCGTGGTTCTCATATTTCCGTGGTTTTCTGACGTGTTCACGATCTTCCAAAGCTACGGTAGATTTCAACGAAGGACGACGGTATTACTCACCATCATCAGCAGCAGCAATAACAAGAAACAAATGAGAACCACGCTTGCGGAAATCGTGGTTTGACTGAAGATCCACGGAAAATTTGTCCAGTGTAATAGCCCCTTTATTCACCCAGCTACATGGCTACCCACCTATTTCACCCACCCATAAAATCACTTTTGAATGTTCCTTCCCTCCTTTCCTTGTGTGCGGGCAAACCTGGACATACAAGACCGAGGGAGAGGAAGATACACGACAGCCTTTTCTCTTGCGTCCTCCCTAAACCGTCAGTGAATATTCTTGTGTCTTTCCTTCCCTCTGATGTGGAGAAACCTGCACACACAAGATTGAGGAAAAGAGATGAAGACAGCTTTCCTGCTTGTTTCTCCACTTACCTATCCACCGCTCGGCCACCTTCTAACCACCAGTGAATGTTCCTATGTGACATGGCGGAGTGGAAAAATTTGGGCGGCTGTTCCGATACCCTACGCCCCTGTCCACCTAGCAGTGAATGGGTATAGGTATTAATCGGGGGTTGTGTCCCGTCTCCTGGGATCTGTTCTCTTCTATAATTCCTTCCCCTTCTGTCTCTCTCCGGCATATGACCACAGATGTTGCGCCGACTATAAACGAAACTTTCCTTTTTTTTCTGTGACATTTCTCTCCTCAAATGTGGTGAAATCTTTACATACAAGACTTAAGGAAAGGAGATGAAGATAGCTTTCCTTCTTGTATCCCATCCTACCCACTCACCTCACGCTCAGCTACCATAGAGAATGTTCTTGTGTGACTCTCCTCTTATGTCGACAAAGTTGTTACATATAAGACAGGAAAATCGAGCGCAGACGATTTTCCTTTTCATGTTCCTCCCCTACACTCCTTCCTCTCATCCACCCTCGTTATGCCTTCCTCAACTCAAGTTTTTTTGGGTATACACGGGAAAGGAGAGCAGAGGAAGCGAAGGAGGGGAAGAGGTGTTTGGGGGTTGGGGGTTAGAGTGTCCGTTCCATTTTTTACCGTGTTCAGCAGAAGGGTCGTAAAGGAAACAGACTCTCATAAACCATGGCAATGTGGATCTCATGGGAGGCGCACGAGAAGACAAACGTTCGCTTCATGCTGGCTGGAAACATCTCTTCCTTCACATGCGAGAAAGAAAGAAGTAAGAAAAAACGTTCATGCCGGCTCTTTACAATTCTAGTCTAGTGCGGCAACTATCCTTTTATTCTTCATCTCCTCGGCAAACACACACACACACACACACACACACACACACACACACACACACACACACACACACACACACACACACACACACACACTTTTCCTCCTTCCTCTTCGCCATACTTTTCTCGTGTACACCAGAAACACGAGCTAAGGGAGGGACATTCACGGGTCGTTTACGGGTGGGGTGAGCCAGGCGGGTGAGCAGGCCGGCGGATAAGAAAAGAGGTGGAAAAAGCTTGTTTGTTTCCCTCTTTGTCTTGTTAGTGCAGGCCCCTCCGCGGATGAAGAAAGGAAGGAAGGAAGGAAGGCCTCACAACTCCTTCACTTTTTGTTCCATTTCGCATCCTCGTCATTCGTGTCTCTCTGCCATCTGTTTTTACTCGTGTCTTTTAGTTCGCTTCTCAGTCTCTCACGCACCGGGCCATGTTATCAAGACGCTTCTATTCAGCGCGGCAGTTCCAGTGTTATGTTGCAGCCGCCGCTTGAACAAAAGACCTGAAAAGTGGCCACATTTGCATACAATAAAACGACTTCCACCCTGCCCAACTCTCGCGAGCTTCTCTTATATAACGGTGCCATTACGCTGTTATTCTTCCGCTGCTGTGTAGACAAAAGCCATAACAAGTGGACCCCTTAAAATACCAGACAACGCCCTCAGCACCCTTGTCGCAGGCTGGCAAAACTACCTTTACCCAGCACAACTCTCCCCCAGACTTCTTTTATATAACGCCATCGCACAGCTATTCTTCTGCTGCTGATTAAACAAAAGGCATAACAAGTGGACACATATATATACCAGACAACACCCTCAGCACCCTCGTCGCAGGAATCTTCCATGTAATGCGGCCAAACTCGCGCAGGCCTCTCTAACTTAACGTTGCCATTGCACTGTCATTCCTCAGCCGCTGCGTAATCTAAAGGCGCAAAAAGTGAACACGTTAATAAACCAGACAACACCCTCAGCACCCTCGTCGCGGGAATCTTCTATGTGAGGCGGCCATTGCAGTCATTCTTCAGCTGCCGGGCAAAGAAAAAGCGGCATAACAAGTGGCTGCCTTAATATAAAGGAGCGCCGCCACCTCTTTCCAGGAACCCTCGCACAAGGTAACAGGACACTTTATCTCTTTCCCAGCTGCCAGGGTGGAGGCGAGGGGACGAAGGGAAGGAAGGGAGGGCCGTTTTTATCCTGCCAGCGTCCTATTGGCGTGGAGAAGACTGCATCCCGGGGCGCTCCTCTCCTTTTATTGGGTGCCTAGCGGACGTTGGAAAAAAAAAGAGGAGGAGGAGGGGAGGGAAGGGAGGGGTAGTAGCATCAGCATCAGCAGACTAAGGAAGATAAATGGAAGACAGAATGACAAGGAAAAGCGTGCAGGAATACAGAGGGATGAGAGAGCGAGTGAGAGGGAGAGGGAGAGAGGTCAGTACATTTGGAAGATTGGAGAAGGGCATTGAGAGCCATGTGCATTAATTGGATGGAGGACTGAGCCTGAATGAATTGGAAAAGAGTGAAGCAGAATGGAAAGCAGGGGCGTGAAGATGGCTGGAGGAGGAGGAGGAAACTCGGAAAACTGAGAATAGAGGGAGGGAGTGTTGTGCAGGAAAAAGTGAAAGGTATGGAGACGTATAATTAAGTTACCCCGTAAATATATTCTGATGGAGGATGGAGGAAGAAAAAGAAGAAGAAGAAAGGAGAATCAGAGAATGCAGAAACAGAGAAGGAGGAGGAGGAGGAGAATGGGGATAGAAAAGAAAGGCGTATGAGGAGGAAGGGGAAGGAGAAAGGAGAATCGGGGAAAGCAGAAACAAATGGAAGACCAGCAGGAGGTAGATGGGAAAAAAGGAGGAAGAGGAAGGTGAAAGGAGAATCAGAGAATGCAGAAACAGAGAAGGAGGAGGAGGAGGAGAATGGGGATAGAAAAGAAAGGCGTATGAGGAGGAAGGGGAAGGAGAAAGGAGAATCGGGGAAAGCAGAAACAAATGGAAGACCAACAGGAGGTAGATGGAAAAAAAAAGGAGGAAGAGGAGGAGGAGGAAGACGACGACGACGACAAGGAAGCAAAAAGAAACGAACGTGGAGCCCCGAACATGATGGGAGTCTGGAGGGCACTAAATTTTTTCTGTCCGTCGTTTCTCCAACTTACCACAAGAGGGCCACGACTGCTGACACTTGCAATGCGGCCGTCGGGTGTCGCTGGGGCGGGGCGGGGCGGCCTGACTATACAAGGAAGGGAAGATAAGAAAAATATAATAATCAGATAAATAAGCCAACGAAGGGAGGGTAAAAGTAGAAGAAGAAAGAGAGGAAACTACGGAGGAGGAGAAAGGAAGGGAAGAAAGACAGGGTTAAGGGAGGAAATTATAAGGAGGTAGAGAAGAAAGGAAGGAGAGAAAGAGAAGGTGGAGGAGGATGTTGTAAAGAGGTATAGGGAGAGGGAGAAAAGGGAAAGAAAAAGAGTGAGGGAGAGAGTTGGAGAGAAAGGAATGGGAGAAGAAGAAGAAGAAGACGAAGGGAAAATACAAGAAAAAAACTGAGACAAAGAAATGATTAAGAGAGGGAAGGAAGGAAGGAGTGGAAAAGTTAAAAGTATATAACCTCATCCGGGCAAGTCGTGTTTACATCCGCCGGTGGTTGGCATCCATTATATTCATCCACTAATGGGCTGACGGTTGAAGTGCGTCTTGGCTGTGTCACGCGGAGGATCATGCTGGGCGGGAAGAGGATTACAGATATGATGTTGTTGGACTTTGACGTATAGGAAACTGATCTGTCTTTTCCATTGTGCTGAAGGAGGAGGAGGAGGAAGAGGAGGAGGAGGAAAAAGATGAAGGAGAGGAAGAACAACAAGAGTAAGAAGAGGAAGAAGTGGGAGAACAAGAACAAATAGACAAAGAACAGGAAGACCAAGAACAAGAACAAGAAGAAGATGTAGAAGACGGAGATGAAAATGAAAGAAGAAACGAAGAAAAAGAAAAAAAGAAAGAGGAGGAGGAGAAAATGGAGAAAGACCAGGAGGAGGAGATGGAGATGACTTCGGCCTTGAATGGTTGAGTGGATTGCTGTAGAAATTGAAGTGGGAGATTTGTTCATTTTGTGGAGATGAGGAAAGATGACAAAGACGGATTATCATGGCGAAGGGAGGAACGATCGGTCTTGTAGGGAGGGAGGGAAGGAGGAATACGAGATGCGAGGGAAGGAAGAAACCAACGCATTCCTTTTGATGGAGGAGGAGGAAAAAAAAAAGAAAATTAAGGAAAACTAGAAGATTGAAAGACGAGGACCAAGAAAAAATTAAGAAGGCAAGGTATATGAAGACTGGAAGGAGGAATAGAAGAAGAAGAAGAAAATTGAGCAAAGAAGGAAAACTATAAAAAAAAGAAAAGAAGACATAGAAAAAAAAAGGAGGGAAGGAATATGAAGCGTAGAAGATGGAACACATAAAGAAGAAGAAGAAGTAGAAGATAATTTCGAGATAAAAAAAAAGTAGGAAAAAGAAATAAAGAAAGACGAAAACGAAGAAAAAGCGAAAATGGAGGCAAGGTGAATGAGGCCTGGAAAGAAGAAGAAGAAGAAGAAGAAGAAGAAGAAGAAGAACGTGAATGAGGATGAGTGGGACAAGCAGCGTCGTTCCTCTTGTTTGTCGTTCCGAAATAGCATCGAAATTGCAAAAAGAAGAAGAAAAAGAACGCGAATGAGGAGGATGAGGGGGAATGGCAGCGTCGTTCCTCTTGTTAGTAGTTCCGAAATAGCATCGAAATACCAAAAAGAAGAAGAACGTGAATGAGGATGATGGGTAATAGCAGCGTCGCTCCTCTTGTTTGTCGCTCGGAAATAGCATCGAAATAGCAAGAAGAAGAAGAAGAAAAAGAACGTGAATGAGGATGAGGGGGAATAGCAGCGCCGTTCCTCTTGTTTGTCGTTCCGAAATAGCATCGAAATACCAAAAAGAATAAGAAGAAGAACGTGAATGAGGATGATGGGGAATTGCAGCGTCGTTCCTCTTGTTTGTCGCTCCGAAATAGCATCGAAATAGCAAGAAGAAGAAGAAGAAAAAGAACGTGAATGAGGATGAGGGGGATTAGCAGCGCCGTTCCTCTTGTTTGTCGCTCCGAAATAGCATCGAAATAGCAAGAAGAAGAAGAAAAAGAACGTGAATAAGGATGAGGGGGAATAGCAGCGTCGTTCCTCTTGTTTGTCGCTCCGAAACAGCATCTTCAGCAATGTGGCGGCGGTGGAATAGGCGGCGGCGGTGGCGGGTTGGCGGTGGCGGCTGCGGCTGGGTAGTAGCGTCAGCGATACACGGGGCCGGAGGGGGTGTGAGGGTCGCCGCGGGAGGGGACGCGGGGCCTGGAGGGAATAAAACATTTTGTCTCGCCCGACACAAATGCAAACACTTCCCGCGCGCCTCCCAACCCAAGTTTACTCTCGCTCTTTCGCATTTTCAAGTTTTCCTTTCCTCTCAGTTTCCTGTTTCCTCCTTCCACCCTCCTTTTTTTTTTCTTTACGTGTTTTCTTGGCTTTTCTTCGTCCTTTTTGCTTCTTCGTTATATACTTTTTCGCTTACGCTTTTAATATTTTTTCCTCTTTTTCTTTTCTCTTTCGCGTCCGTTTTGTATTTTTTCATCATTATTTTCCTTTTGTTTTCGCTTTTCTTCATCTTTTTTTCATTAATACTTTCTTCAGTTTTCTTTTCCCCTTCTCTTTTTCTTTTCTTTTTTTCCCTTCGGGTCCGTTTTTTTGTTATTTTCACGTCTCCATTATTCTTCCTTTGTTTCCGATGTACATTTTCCTAATTTTCTTTTCCTTCCACCTCCTTTTTTTATTTCGCCTTTTCATTTATACTTTCTTCAGTTTTCTTTTCCCTTTCTCTTTCTCTTTTTATTCCTTCGGGTCCGTTTTTTGTTATTTTCACGTCTTCATTATTCTTCTTTTGTTTCCGTTGTACATTTTCCTAATTTTCTTTTCCTTCCACCTGTTTTTTTTTATTTCGTTTTTTCATTTATACTTTCTTCAGTTTTCTTTTCCCTTTCTCTTTTTCTTTTTATTCCTTCGGGTCCGTTTTTTGTTATTTTCACGTCTTTATTATCCTTCCTTTGTTTCCGTTGTACATTTTCCTAATTTTCTTTTCCTTCCACCTCCTTTTTTTTTATTTCTTTCGCTTTCGTGTTGTTTTCATTTCCCTCATCTGCATAATTCTCCTTATTGACTTTTTCACTTTTTTCTTTCCATCTCCTTCCTGATATTTATTTTTTTCTCTTTCGCTTCCGTGTTGCTTTTTCCGCTTCATCATTTCGTCTTTTTTCGTTTTCCTTTTTCTTTTCTTTTTTTTTGGTTCTTTCCACTTCCTTTATCTGTTCTCTCGCTTACTTGGTGATCTTTCTTCTTTATCTGTCTTCTTTCCTTTTACATTCCTCCAGTTTCCTCTTTCTCACCCTTTCCTTTTTTTTTCTCATGCTGACGTTTCCTCTTCCTCAGCCTTCTGCCTTGGTTCCTTTGACACTCCTCTTTAATTTCCTCTTTCCTTTCATCTCTTTTTTTCGCTTCCTTGCTGACTGACTTCCACTCCTCCTCGTCATCCTTCTTTCTTCCCGTTACACTCCTCTTTAGTCTCCTGTTTCCTGTGTGTGTGAATTTTCCTCCTCTCTTGCTCTTCTTTTCCTCTTTGGGTCATTCTTTTAATCACTTCTCCAGCCATTCACTTTTACGACAGGGCAAGATTTTTAGTTTAGCTCCCTTTCTGGCGCAAGTTCTTTCTGTATATTTTAATTTACTCACCAGAAAACACTCTTCCAGTCTCTTATTTCGACCTTTCATTTCGAGACTTTCCCTAGTTTCCTTTTTTCCCCCCTTCGTCTTCGCTTTTTATTTCCAGTCTTCGTGTTTTGTATTTTCGTCTATGTTCTTTCCTACTTTTATGTATTGGTATTCTTTTCGTCTCCTTTCTGCAATCCTTTCTCCTTCCCGTTCCTTCCTTCCATTAATAGCCTCCTTTTTTATGTCTTCCTTCGTTATTCTTACCATCTATTACTCCTCCTCTATCTCTATCATCTCCATCTCTTCTATGTTGCTCTGTTTCCCTTCGCGTTATTCCTCATGCAGTTCCTCCCTCTATCTCATTTCATTCCCCTTCGTCTCATCTTCCTTCTGCAACCCTTCCTTCCTGCCCCTCGTTCACAACACTGACCCATTTTCTCTGCCCTTCCCATCCTTTTCCTTTTCCCTCGGTAACTCCTCCTTTTTCCTTCTTCCCATTTTTAACTCATCTTTGTTGACCGATTTTTCTTTGTGTATACATTCCTCATAACCCCCATCCCCCCGTCCCCATTTCTCTCGTCTCGTTCATATCCTAAAATTTTTGTTCCTTTCGTCAGCTTCCTTGTTCATCTCACAAACCTTTCCTTTTCTCGTTTTTCGTCCTCATTCCAGGTTCCCTTTTCTCGTATATTTTTTTTCTCTTTGCCCTCCATTCTTCTACAAACCTCTTCCCTTCCCTCTTTTCATCCCCGACTCTCGCTTATGTACGTTTCCCTTCATATGTGCACGTTGACCTCTTTCCTTTCACTCTTGTCTACATTCCAAGTTCATTATTCTGTTTGACTTTCCTTCCTCTTCCTTTTTATCTTCTTCTCTTCCCATTACTATATCCGTTTTCATTCTCCGTTTCCCTCTTCTCTTTTTTTCTCTAACTTTCTCCCCTCCACTGTTCTTCACAAGACTCCTATTTTTTTTTGTGCAATCCATCTTACTCTAAGCTTCCATTTCAAACTTTTCCCCAGCTTTTTGTCGTAATTTCCTGGCCGGCCCGTTTTCTCCAATCTACATTCCTCCCTTTTCTTTTCGCCCACAGCTATTCTCTCTCTCTCTCTCTCTCTCTCTCTCTCTCTCTCTCTCTCTCTCTCTCTCTCTCTCTCTCTCTCTCTCTCTCTCTCTCTCTCTCCCATCCCTAACTGAAGAGAGGTTTTTATTTTTATTTCCTTATCTCTTCCTTTCTAAAACTTATTCCCCTTTCTCCTTCCATTCTTTAACTTAACTTCTCTTTGTTTCCCTATCTCTGCCTTTCTTTCTACAACTTTTCCCCCTTTCTCCATTCCATCCCTAACATAAGAGAGCCATTTATTTTTGTTTCCCTCTTTTCTACAATCTATTCCCCTTTCTCCATTCCATCCCTAACATAAGAGAGCCATTTATTTTTGTTTCCCTCTTTTCTGCAATCTATTCCCCTTTCTCCTTCCCTTTCCTAACTGCTTTCTTTAGATATATTTCCATTTTCCTTGAGTCTCCGTTCCATTTAGTCTTGTTTCCATTATCAACCCATCTTTCTACCTCTTCACATTTTCTTTCCCATCCCTAACTCCTTTTATTTCCGTTCTTTCCTTTTAGTTCAGTGTACCTTTCATTTATTCGTGTTTGCATAAATCTTCATCTCTCCAACGTTTTCTCCTTTTTTTCCCTCTCGTCCTTAACTTCTTTCTTTCACTTATTTCCGTTTACCTTCAGTCTAACTTCTATCTATTCTTGTTTCTGTGTGTCTTTCTATCCTTTTTCCATTTATTTCTGTTTTCCTTCAGTCTAACTTCCACCTATCCTTGCTTCTGTGTATCTTTCTATCCTTCTCTAATTCTTTTTTTCATTTATTTCCTTTTTCCATCAGTCTGCCTTCCACCTATCCTTGTTTCTGTGTATCTTTCTATCCTTCACCAACTCCTTTTTTCATTTATTTCCGTTTTCTTTCAGTCTACCTTCCATCTATCCTTGTTTCTGTGTATCTTTCTATCCTTATCCAACTCCCTTTTTCATTTATTTCCGTTTTCCTTCAGTCTACCTTTTACCTACAGCCTCCCCCCCACCCCCACCCGTCCCCGTCCTCTCCCAGCCCCTTTTTCCGCTCCCCGCCCACCGCCCTTAGCACTGGCAGAGAGAAAATTTAAACCGCACGAGGCGAAATGGACTCTTGAATATATTTGTTGGTCAGTGCAGGAATCTCGCGGCGGGATAGGTTGTGTTCTTTTCTCCCTGATGCATTATGTGGATGGCCGGTGAGAGAGAGAGAGAGAGAGAGAGAGAGAGAGAGAGAGAGAGAATGCCGGTCAGTAAAAGAATAATGACAGAAAGGAAATTGAAAAAGAGAACAAGCTGGGAGGTGGGAAAACATGCATACATATATACAGAGAGAGAGAGAGAGAGAGAGAGAGAGAGAGAGAGAGAGAGAGAGAGGGGGGGGTAAGCTTTTCGTATTTAGGTCGCATTGTGGTTGTTTATTTTTTTTTATTTTTTTTTGGGTGCTGTGATTTTCCTGCAGTAATTTTCTTCACTTAATTTTGCGTACGTGTGTAACTCTCTCTCTCTCTCTCTCTCTCTCTCTCTCTCTCTCTCTCGTAATAAGATTGTCACGAGGCACACACACACACACACATACACACCTCCCCCCTCCCCCTCACCTCCCCCCCACCCCACCCCACCCCACACACACACACACACACACACACACACACACACACACATCTCGTTTCCTGCAGCTTAGGGGACGTGTAATAACCTTCCTCGGCGGGCCTGACTCAGCGCCGGGAGATCCCTTGCTTGTGGGACGCTGTATTGTATTTACTCGTGCACGCGTTAGTGGGTCCCGCACAGGCAAGGGAGTGAATGAGTGTCCCGTGAGGGCTGTGGAAGGAAGACGGAAGACTCGTGGTGAAAGTAAAGGTGGGTGGATTAGGAAGACAATGAATGTGGTAGAAGGAGGAAGTTGAGGAAGAGGAGCAGCTGAAGAATCGTGTGTTGTGGAGGGAAGGTGGAAGACGCTGGGGGTGGTGAGTGTAAGGAAAGGTGGGTGGATGAGGAAGTTAATGAATGCTCAAGGTGGTAGAAGGAGGAAATTGAGGAAGAGGAGCAGCTGAAAAATCGTGTGTTGTGGAGGGAAGGTGGAAGACGCTGGGGGTGGTGAGTGTAAGGAAAGGTGGGTGGATGAGGAAGTTAATGAATGCTCAAGGTGGTAGGAGGAGGAAGTTGAGGAAGAGGAGCAGCTGAAAAATCGTGTGTTGTGGAGGGAAGGTGGAAGACGCTGGGGATGGTGTTGAAAGTAAAGGTGGGTGGATGAGGATAGTAATGTGGAAGGAGGAGGAAGAGGAAGAAGGTGTAGGAGACGGAGATGAACTAGAACATAAACAAAAAGAACAAGAAGAAGAAGAAAGGCAAAGAGGAAAATGGAAACCGATAATGAAGAACAAGAACAAGAAAAACAATGACAAAGGAGCAAAAACAAAGAATTATAATCAAGAAAACTCGGCCAGAGAATGAGGGGTGGAAGGAAGGAGCTGAAAAGGAAGTAGTTATATATAGACAAGGAATGGTAAATGCGTAGTGGTTGTATAATCTTGAAGGAAGGAGACAAGGAATGGTAGATGCGTTGTGGTTGTATAATCTTGAAGGAAGGAGACAAGGAGGGTAGGGCACATCTTGGAAAGGCAAGTGTCTGTAAACTGTAACGTGGAAGGAAAGGAGCTGGAAATGGTGGACTAAAGGAAAGCCAAATATAGGGGAAGAAAGGAAGGAGAGGAAAGGTGAGCAGAGGGCGCTGTATGAAAAGGGATCGGGACAATAAACTGAGAGAATAAAAGTTGCAAAAGAGTTAACTGAGTGAAAAACTTTGTTATATACGAATAGATGTTACAAGGTTTGTGGATGATGGTGCCTTGGGCGTGTGTGTGGCCGTGGCGGTGTTAATGGTCTGGCTGCCTGTGTGTCGATAACCATTTTCCCGTTTTCTGTCGTGACGGACGGGAGAGGAATCAATACTTAACGAACGGAACCATCACGCACGCACGCATGCACATAAACGGCCACATGGCTGATATTGATGTATACATTCAATCATTTGTTTGTTTATTTTTTATCCGTCTTTTCTTGGGCACTGTGAAGCATTGTTCCGTTCGTGTTTCCATAACCTCCCAGCCCTTGCAGGCCGCCGCGCCGTCACGGGAGGCCGGCGGGAGGGCGTCCATCTGTCTGGCTTGCCGTTGTCCTCAAGGAGTTGGTGAAATGGAGCGTTTACCTTCCTCCCTCGTGAGTTCTGTCTGGTGGTGCAGTGTTCAGCATGGCTAACTCTACAAAGCTGCAGACGCGGGCTTGAATCTCGTCGGGACCGTGAAAAGCAATTATTTTTGTTGTTGCTTTTCCCGGATCTGCTTCATTGGATATCAAAGAAGTATGCCACTTAGTTTAATTTTGTCGAAATTTACTCTGAAGGGGCGCCTGAAGAGGTTTGTCTCTGGACGCCGTGTAAATGTACATCATCGACGAGCTTTTCCTTGAACGCCCCTTCCACCGCCTGCCCTCCATCGTGACGGCGATCACCACCTCCCTGATCACGTGACCAGCCTTCTCTCACACACACACACACGGGTATGCATGTAGCTGCCACCCTCATAGGTTCTGCTCACCCAGCCAGCCGTGTTGCCGGAGCCTGTTTGAGGAGCACCTCCAGCGGCTGACTTTAGTATCAGTCGTCTTTATTTACCATGTAAATATCCCTGTAAATAAACATTTAATATCCCCTAACATAATTATATGACACAGCACTCAGAGACGCCCCCGTCCCCCCTTCCTCCCACCACCCACACACCACCTCAACTCATTGTATTCTTTCCTCCATGTATCTTGTAACATTAAAATTTTCAGCCGAAAGGCTGCCAAGGACTAAATAAACCATTTCTTATAGTACCCTACAGGCCCATATATTACACACACACACACACACACACACACACACACACACACACGCAGGAGTAATTTGACACCCTACAGACTTGATTAGCCTCGTAGGGGAAAGGGGAGGCTGAGACTTCCTGGCCCGCGGCTGTGACCACCCTTCTGTTCCTGCTTCTGCTGCTGCTGCTGCTGCTGCTGCTCTTACTGCTCCTAATGTTCTTCCTATTCTTGTATGCTCTCTTGCTCTTGTTTCTTTAGCTCTTGCTTCTTCTCTACCAATGTTTCTGTGTTTTCTTTTTCTTTCCTTCCCTTTCCTAGTTCTGCGTCTGCTCCTATTCCAATATTCTCCTACCCTTACTCCTGTTTCTCTTCCTTTCCCATCACTTCTCTTCCTTCCCTTCCCTTCTTTTCCCTTCTATCTCTTCCTTCTTTCCCTTTCCTTCCTTCCTTCGTTCCTCCCCACTGAAGTTTGGTTGAATGTTGGGTGTACTCGGGTTGTGTTGTGTTGCTTCATCAGCGGAGCAGTGAGAGGAGAATGCATTTACCCTACTAATGAGAGAGGGAGCGAGGAGAGACAGACACAGACACACAGACAAGCAGACAGACAGAGGCTTTTGTTTGGTTGGCTGAGTTGGAAAATGTCAAGATCTGTGTAAAAAAAAAATAAAGTGTCAAGGGATTCAATGTTCTATTTTTTTGTATTGTATTTTGTGTTTAATCTTCTGTGGAATTGCATGATATTGTTTTTTTGTTTTTTTGTTTTTTTGTTTCTAGTTTCCTCTTCCTCACTCCCGCAATATAATTTTTTCCCTGTATCATAATTTTTCTCTT
The DNA here is from genome assembly GCF_024679095.1 of Eriocheir sinensis. Lineage (NCBI taxonomy): Eukaryota > Metazoa > Arthropoda > Malacostraca > Decapoda > Varunidae > Eriocheir > Eriocheir sinensis. Next base: position 6,639,544 of record NC_066534.1, on the reverse strand, counting down.
CGTCTGTCTCGCCTCATTCGTCTTCTTCGCTTCAGTTGTTTTCTATATCATCTTTGTCTCGCGGCGATGTATTTTTTTTATCCCTTCCTCATTTCGTTCTTTATTACCTCCGTCGGGTCTGTCTGCTCATATTTCCTTCCTCGGTGTAGCTTTCCTCATTTATCTTCCTTTTCCTCTCTCTCTCTCTCTCTCTCTCTCTCTCTCTCTCTCTCTCTCTCTCTCTCTCTCTCTCTCTCTCTCTCTCTCTCTCTCTCACACACACACACACACACACACACACACACACACACCTTCATTCCTTTCCCACGTCGTTTGCCTTATTTAATTCCCTCCCTGTCAGTGTCTGCGCGGGGCGGGGCGGGGCTGGGGCGGGTTTGGAACTTTGGTTGGTTTGTGGGGGTCGGAGCGGGGCCGGAAGCGTAACCCGCAGCACACCGCCGACTTGGCACCATTAATTCCACTCGTCTGGACCCCAAGACCTGTTGTGGCCGTCGCCGCCTGGTCCGTATCCTCAAACATTTCACTCTTACACACACACACACACACACACACACACACACACACACACACACACATTTGGAGGAAAGGCAGAAAACAGGGAACAAAGAATATATGTAAGTTCAAAGAGTGCGCTATATACGTTGCGCCTTGCCCCATCGTTTAACTCCGTATCTTGTGTATCTAAGATTGTGCTGGATGAGATTCCCTTACCACAGAGACTAAGACCATATTGTAAACCTTCGTCGTGCCCAGCAGGACCCATATTATCAAACACTGCAAGGCTGAAACACACATTTGGTAAGGGTTTCATAAATGTTGTGTGTCTCTCCATGGGTACTTTAATCCGGTAGCTGCGTGGAAAGGCTCCTCTAAGCGAATTAATGAGAAAAAAAATCATCGCTATCGCACACCACTTCATAATATATATCAACGCATTTGTGATCAGTTTATGCATCATCTATTTTGGGGGGGTTTACGGTATCATGGCAAAAATGTGGCCCGTCGCTGGTACACGGTAAAGCCACAAATTTGGCCCGTCGCTGCTACCAGGTTAATGAGCCTATGATAGTTTGACAAAGCTTCTGTACCTTGAATGTAAAAAGATACTCATGAAAACCCGACCAACCTCCTGTGGGGGCATTGGACATATTTGTTTTCTGGGGTGAAAGGGTCAGAATAGGGGCCAACGAGTCCGTGTCTGCATGTGTTTCCCTCAGCGTTGGGCGAGGAGTCTCTGAGGGTCAGGCAGAGGGAGGAGCCTGGTTCATTCACTGTGCATCGTATTATTGCTACGTTGCTCTGGGTTCCAAGACTGTTTCCGTTACTGGCACGAGTCAAGACTGTGTTCGTTTATTTTTTTATTTTTTTTATTTTTATTTTTTTATTTTTTTATATATACCGTTGTACAGGATGAATGAATTATCTTGATGCAGTGCGGGATATAAACATTTGCTGATCTGTTCTTAAAAGGAAATGAATGAATATAAGTAAATGAAAAAAACTATAGTGAAACCAAATTGTCGAGTCCTTTAATCCCCTCTGCTCTGCCACAGTCTCAACACCTATTTTTTCCTCTCATATGTTCCCTACAGCTTACATATGAGAGGAAGAGATAGGTGTTGGGACTGTGTGGCAGGGCAGAGGGGAGGAAAGGACCCGCGGGAGCCTACGCCAGACAGGCCTCGACATATGTGGAAGACTATAGCAGATAAAAGACAGCTTACTAACGGGAACTTAAAAGTGTTGCAACTTCAGTACAAAAATAAATACATCGAAAAAAATCGAAACAAATAAAAAAAATGTGGGAACTTCCTTCAAATTTAATACATAGCTCGCACAGCGTCCTTAAAACGTTCAGTGACCTCACTCAGGCGAACTGGAAGGAACTAGCTGAGGTTTAGTAATGGTCTCCCGGGCAGGTTCACACACAGGTCTTGAATGGCGGCTCCTAAGCACTCATTATTATTTATTTATGACCCTTATTTATTTATGTTACAGCCTGGGACTCAGACCTAAATAAATTATACTAAATGGTCCTTACTCGCTGTTGCCTTAAAGATAAGAGACAAATGGCCAAAAATACTGATCTGACATGTTGATACTTTATTCTCAACGACTTCCTAATGGTTGTAAATTATGATCGCAATCTGTCTCTCTCCGGCATAGGACCACAGATGTTGCGCCGACTAAACGAAACTTTCCAACTTTCGCAATCGGATTTAAGGAAGGTAGTGAATTTGCCGGTCAGTCAGTCAGTGTGCTCCGTCTGCGGCCTATTGCTATGCTGGGAATGAGGTGGCGCGGGGAGGAGAGCACCTGGTAGCCATGCCAGACGCCACCTGCAGCCACAACAAGGCGTCGGGAAGGTGTCTGCGCGCTGGGATGGTGCCGCCTCAGTAAGCACCGCCTGACTCAAGGGATGCCTCGGGGTAGTCGTCCGCTGCTTCCTCCTCCTTCGCTCCTCCTCCTCCACCTCAGTATTTCCTCCTTTCCCTCCTTCCTTGGCTCACTCACCTCATCCGCGTTACTTCCTCTTCTTTCCTTTCTCTTCTATTTTTATTCCTCCTTCCTCAGTTTTTCCTTCCCTTCCTTCCTCATTAGCATTTTTTTCTACTGCTTCTCCCTTCTCCTTTCTCTTCAGCTTTTTCTTCTCCTTTCTTCTTCCTTATATTTTCCTCCTCTCCTTCCTTCCTTCTCGGTTTTTCCTCCTTCCTTTCTCCTAAACTTTTCCACCTTGCTTTTTCTCCCTCTTCTCCTTATTAATTTTTTCCCCTCTTCTTCCTCTTCATTTTTTTCCCTTCCTTCTTGTCCAGTTTTTCCCTGCTCCTCCTTCCTTCTTCATCTTCAATTTCTCCTTCTTCCCTTTTCCTTCTTCTTTCCCTTCCTCCTAAATTTTCCCTCTTGCTTCTTCCTTCTCCTTCCCTCCCTTCAATTATTTCTCCTGCTTCATTCTTCCTCTATTTATTTTTCCCTCCTGGTTCTTCCTCCTCTTCCTTCCTTCCTTCTTTCCTGCTCAATTATTTCTCCTGCTTCATCCTTCCTCTTTTTATTTTTCCCTACTGGTTCTTCTTCCTCCTCTTCCTTCCTTCCTTCCTTCCTGCTCAATTATTTCTCCTGCTTCATCCTTCCTCTATTTATTTTTCCCTCCTGGTTCTTCCTTGTTTTCCTTCCTTCCTTCCTGCTCAATTATTTCTCCTGCTTCGTCCTTCCTCTATTTATTTTTCCCTCCTGGTTCTTCCTCCTCTTCCTTCCTTCCTTCCTGCTCAATTATTTCTCTTGCTTCGTCTTCCTCCGTTTTTTTTTTTTCCCTCCCTTCCCTCACACCCTCCGCACCCTTGATTCCTCCTCCCTTCTCTCCTTCCCTCCACCCCCGTTTTTTCTCTCCGTTTCTTGTTTTTTTCCTTCACTCCTTTCCGCACTTTCTTTCCTCACCCTTCCCTCGTTCCCTCATTCTTCCTTTTATCTTCTCCCCCCCCTCCCCTCTTTTTTTTTTTTTTTCCTCAACCAACCTTCCTTTCTTCATCTTCTATTCTTTTCAATGTTTCCTCCCTTCTTCTTTTCCTCCTCCCTCCTCCACAGCTTTCTCCTACGCACCTCCTCCTCTTTTCTTTTTTTTCTCACCTCTTTCTTCACCTGTGCGTCTTCTTCCTTCGCTTTTCTTTAGTTTTCCCTTCTTTCACCTCCCTAACCCTTAATTCTTCCTTTTCCTCCGCTCTTCCTTCAAAATTTTCCCTTCCCTGTTTACCCTCTACCTTAACCCCCTTCCCTTCTTCCTCTTCATCCGTCTTTCCCCCTTCCCTCCTTCCTTGAACCTAAATCCCCATCTCTGCTTCTTCTTAATTCTTCGTCCTCTTCCTTTGTCTCCCTCCCTTCCCTCTGTACCTCAACCCTCATCCCTGCTTCTATACCTCCTTCTTCGCTCTTCCTCCGTTCCCTCCTTTCGCTCCCCCCCCCCTTCACCACCCCCCCAAGACAGGATGTGTGGTCGTTTACCTGTATTTCTGACGCTAATGGCTCCCCAGGTATCGATAAAGTGGTGGCGGCGGCGGCACTGAAGAAGGTATACATAACCAATCTTTCGCTGGCGTTGACAACCGGAGCTCGCATGTTCAAAAGCTCGGGGCTCTCCTTACGACTCCTTACGCTCATAGAGAGGATTAGTCGGGTTCGCATGAGCACCGATGCCAGATTATCGTACTCAGAGCATAGTGTTTACCGGTTTCTGATGCCTAACTATTGCCAAGAAACATCAGAATCTAACTCTTTTAACGATAACTATAAATGAGTTTCGTTATTGGAGCCCAGAAGACAGTTTTTGGGTAGGAAGTCGGGAAATATAAGGGGCTGAGTACTCAGAGCATAGTGTTTACCGGTTTCTGACGCCTAACTATTGCAAAGAAACATCAGAATCTAACTCTTTTAACGATAAATATAAATGAGTTTCGTTATTGGAGCCCAGAAGACAGTTTTGGGGTAGGAAGTCGGGAAATATAAGGGGCTGAGTACGACAATCTGGCAACGTTGCCCATGAGTGCGTTCCCGTCCATAGCGCAGGAGACTTGTCACACTACATCTAGGGGCATGAAAACTACCTATGGAAATCCCTATACTGGTACTACGAGAGTGTTTTAAGTTTGGTGTCCTAAGGCGACGATACATTTGAGAATATGCGGTCTGGGATATGGAATAATGCGATGCCTCGTTTATATGGAGACGGACGGAGCCATTTGCCGGACGGAACCCAATTTACTTGTCTGCTGCAATTTTGTCGATGCTCTCTTGTTTCTCTGGAGACGGTGCTGCTGAGGCTACACTAAGACGGGCGGATCCTAAAGTGGACGGAACTCAATTCACTCTTCCACTCCTATACTGTCCTATTCTGCTATACTATTCTTACCCTTCCATGCCATATTCTTCTATATACTGTCCTATTCTTCTATATACTGTCCTTACCCTTCCATACCATCCTTATTCTTCTATGTACTGTCCCCATTCTTCTCTACTGTCCTTACCCTTCCATGCCATCCTTATTCTTCTATATACTGTCCCTATTCTCCTATGCTGTCCCTATTCTCTTATGCTGTCCTTACCCTTCCATACCATCCTTATTCTTCTATATACTGTCCCTATTCTCCTATATTGTCCCTATTCTCTTATGCTGTCCTTACCCTTCCATACCGTCCTTATTCTTTTATATACTGTCCCTATTCTCCTTAACTGTCCTTGTTATCGTGTTTGTCAGGGGCTTGTTGTAGATGCAGAGGGAGGATGAGGAGGAGACGTGGGAATGATGCTCTCCGGTGGGAATCATTCTATAATTGTTGACAGTCACTTACTCTCGGGTTTGTTAGGGCCTCGGGGTACAGGGAGGGGGTGAGGCAGGTGGCCGTGGGAACACTGCTCAACGGGGGTGACCGATCCTTTGCGTGAAGGCTGCAGTGTGGCGGCGCTAACGAGGCTCCAGTGACGCCCCGCTCCGTGTTCGGGTGGTTGACCATGACACGAGTCGGTGACCGGACAGCCACACACCCGCCCCTCCGCGTCCGTCCCTTACACCTGCAGCGGCTTGGCGGACGGTGGGGGAGGAGAGATTTTTCATGAAAGTTACAGAGTTTTATCGTCCACCAAGTTATAACCTGTCTTGTTTCTGGAGCCGGTAAGTTTATTGCATTCAGGGAGTTAAACCTACTACACTTGTTTAATGGTTATATCGTAATTTCGAAATTTAACGTGTGTATGTGTGTGATTTTTTGTTTTGTTTATTGTGTGTGTACTAGTTGTAACCCATGTCTTGTTTCTAACGCGGCCAAGTCTAGGAAGTTAAACATAGTCCTGTCGTGCTCTCATCTTATTTTCAAAGCATAAAGTTTGTATGTTTGCGAGTTTTTTGTTTTGTGTTTGTTTGTGTGTATGATTTTTTTGTCTTGTTTTGTGTGCTAGTGGGTGTACACGTGACCAAGGGATTTATAGGCACACTGACAATAGTTTCCATTAGCTCAGCAGTTCATCCAACCTTTTGCTCCCAGCCGTCAGGGGGTCGTGGGAGCGGCGGATTCGTTAGCCTCGTTCCGGGCATGACAGTCTCCGGGCGTGACTAGGGGGTGGGGGGTGGGGGGGGGTCCTCAGGCGCAGGGGGCGTGAGGATGCGAGGTGATGGGAGTGTCTGAAGGTTACACGAGGCTCCTCCATCATGCCGCCACACGCTCCTCCTCCTCCTCCTCCTCCTCCTCCTCCTCCTCCTCCTCCTCCTCTTCCTCCTCCTCTTTTTTTATTTTTTCCTTTCCACGTCCTTTCATCCTATTCCTCGTTCTGCTCTCTCTCTCTCTCTCTCTCTCTCTCTCTCTCTCTCTCTCTCTCTCTCTCTCTCTCTCTCTCTCACTCTCTCTCTCTCTCTCTCTCTCTCTCTCTCTCTCTCTCTCTCTCTCTCTCTCTCTCTCTCTCTCTCTCTCTCTCTCTCTCTCTCTCTCTCTCTCTCTCTCTCTCTCTCTCTCTCTCTCTCTCTCTCTCTCACATCCTTACTCCCTCACACACACACACACACACACACACACACACACACACAGCTATCTTGTTGTCTCCAATCTTCGTTGCCTTCCTTCCTTCCCTCCCTCCCCGTCCCTCGCCTCGCCCTCCTTTCAACCTTTCCGTCCTCCGCCTCCTCGTCTGCCTTTGAAGCCGGGTGGTGGCAATCGCTCGTGTCCTGGAGTTCTAACGCCGCTGAGGCCTCGCTCATCGGGGCCACAAGGAGCAAACTTTAGCCCCAAATGGAGAAGTTGGGTGTGAAATGGGTGGCGGCCGAGGCGAGACGTGGCGGAAAGAATGGTAGTGTTAATGGTTTAGTGGTGTCATTGTACGTGGGTTGTGTTCGTTAGGTTGTGTAAGTGAGATGGTGGTGTTTATGTGTGTGTGTTTGTGTGTGTGTGCACCTAATGGAAAATATATAGTGAAGCAATCCTACATGCCATTGTTTTATCTCGTGTGAATGAGGAATTTGATAGTTTTAATGGTTTTTGCCTGTCTGTGTGCCTTCTTTTTCGTCATCCTCTCCTCCTCTTCGTTGTCCTTTGCCATCGTTGCCATCATCATCATCATCATCTTTCTTCTTTCTCTTCTTCTTCTTCTTTTTCATATTATTATTATTATTATTATTATTATTATTATTATTATTATTATTATTATTATTATTATTATTATTATTATTAACCTCATCATCATTATTCAACAATCATTTATATTCAAAGACTGACAAAAATCCTTCTCTTTCGCAGGTAAGCGTGACGGTCAGATGTCAACGAGCCTTGTGAGACAGGTGAGTTTGTGCAAGAAATTCACAAGACTTAGCGCCGGGCTGTGAAGGTGAGGCAGAATTCAAGGCTGTGAGGGGGAGGGAGAAGTGAAGGTGTGGGGGGTGGGGGAGGATAACAAAAGGGAAAGCGAGAAGTAATAATTAGGAGGGAATATTGCAGGGAAGGGACGGCAGCGGGGACGGCACGCGAGTAATGGAATGTATATATACTGCTTCCTGTCCTGAATATTTTACGATGATCCTCCGTAATATCCCGACGCGGGGGAGGCGCAGTAAATTAGTTAACAGCCATGTCGGGGAGAGGAACCCGGCCTGGACTACACACGGAGGAAAACATACCCAGAAAAAAAGGAGTGTAGGGAGGAAAAAGCGGAGGAAAAATAGTGATATAGCGGAGAGAAGCGAACTGATGAACCTTACCATGTTGCGATATAAAAAAAAGTATATTATTCTCGACCTTTCTCTCTCTCTCTCTCTCTCTCTCTCTCTCTCTCTCTCTCTCTCTCTCTCTCTCTCTCTCTCTCTCTCTCTCTCTCTCTCTCTCTCTCTCTCCCTCCCTCCCTCCCTCCCACGTCTGTAAAAGAGCCACCAATCACCAGAAGGAGGAGGAAGGACTTTTGATCTCCCAGAAACGGCAGTGATTGTTTTGGAGTTTTGTTCCTTTATTGCGGCAGCCCGTGGCCTCCCTCCAGTGATTGTCCAAGCCTTACAATGATGGCCGATGATTGGAGGTTTGCGGGGCCACTCCAGGGCTGAGGGCGTCATTTAATTGGTGGAAGGGATCCGAGGTTGAACTGGAGCTAGGTGGACGGGGGAGAGAAGAGAACAGAAGAGGAGAGGAAATAAGAAAATAGGGCAAAAGAAAAGGGAAGGGAAGAGTAGCGCTGAGATGAGGAGAAAAGGAGATGATAGAGAAAGGAAAGGGAAGGAAATAAAAGAAGAGGAGAGATAGAATAAGGAAAGGAGAGAGAAATGGAGAGAAGAGGAATGCGAAGAGGAAATCAAAGAAGAGAATACAAGGGAAGGGAAAGGAAGAATAGATGAGAGAAGAGAATGGTGGTAATGGAAGGGAAAGAATGGAAAGGGAAGGGAAGACAAAGAAGCAAAAAAGGGGAAAGGAAGAGGAGTGGAAAGGAAAAGATAGGAAAAGGGAAAAGAGGAGAGGAGAGAGCAGAGATGAGAAGGGAAAAGGAAATAAGAGAATAGAATAGAGTAAAAGGGAAAGAAAAATAGAAAAGATTAAAGAGATAAAAAGGAAGGGAAAGAGAGGAAAGGAGTAAGTAAAATATAATAATAGATAAGCTAAACTAAGGGGAGAGGAGAGAAGAGGAGAGAAGAAAGGAAAGGAAAGGAAAGAAGAGAGAACAGAAGAGGAAAGCAGAGAATAGAAAAGAAAGGAAAGGAAGTAAAAATAGAGGAGAAGAGATAAGAGAAGAAATGGAAAAAAAAGGGAAAAAAAGATAAAGGAAGAGAGAGAGAGAGAGAGAGAGAGAGAGAGAGAGAGAGAGAGAGAGAGAGAGAGAGAGAGAGAGAGAGAGAGAGATTGGCACTTTCTACCGCTGCTCTTAATCTCTCCCTTTTTTCCCGTGTGTTTGTCGGATAAATAAAATCTCCATCCATTGCTACTGTTGTTCCCGCGGACGTGAGTGGAACAGCGCGTGACGGGGGCGAGGCGAAACACACATACACACACACACACACACACACACACACACACACACACACACGTTAGAAAGTTACTCACTCTCATCACTTACTCACTCTCTTGTTCGGTCATGAGACGTCTCCACATGATGTGACTCCCGCTGTTGCCACTCTCAACCAACACAATCACCACCACCACCATCACTACTACTACTACTACTACTACTACTACTACTACTACTACTACTACTACTACTACTTCTTCATCTTCATCTTCATCTTCATCATCATCTTCTTCTTCTTCTTCTTCATCTTCATCTTCATCTTCATCTTCATCTTCATCTTCATCTTCTTCTTCTACTACTACTACTACTACTACTACTACTTCTTCATCTTCATCTTCATCTTCATCATCATCTTCTTCTTCTTCTTCTTCATCTTCATCTTCATCTTCATCTTCATCTTCTTCTTCTTCTACTACTACTACTACTACTACTACTACTACTACTACTACTACTACTACTACTACCACTACCACTACTACTACTACTACTACTTCATCTTCATCTTCATCTTCATCATCTTCTTCTTCTTCTTCATCTTTATCTTCATCTTCTTCTTCTTTTTCTACTACTACTACCATCACTACTACTACATCCACCACTTCCCCTTGCATCACCACCTTCACCACTTTCGATGTATTTTCCATAAGTAAATATCATAAGTTTCATTGCCTTTTACTGAGGGTGAGAAGGCAAGACGTGAGGCAGTGAAGGAAAGATGAAATGTCACAGGAAAGCGGACATTATGACCTCCTCCTTCCTCCACACACACACACACACACACACACACACACACACACACACACACTTGCTCTCGCTCAAACAAACATGGAGTATGTAATTTGGCGAACAGACTGCATAAAAGACATTTACCAACACACAGAGAGAGAGAGAGAGAGAGAGAGAGAGAGAGAGAGAGAGAGAGAGAGAGAGAGATTAACCCGTGGGAAAAACAAACGCACGGCGGAGAAACAAAACAGAGGGCATGAATAACACACACACACATACACACACACACACACACACACACACGGAGTAGAGGTCGCGGTAGGACGAAACTTCTTAAAAACTCCAACCAGTTGTCAGTCAGAATCGCCGAGTGTCTGACGAGCCATCACAGGGACATCTCAACCCCAACGAACCACTGGATAACTTACTCGTCCTCTTCTGCAAGTTGGGTATAGAAGGAGGACGAGCGTTCCCTAGTACTCCTCCTCCTCCTCCTCCTGTGATGGCCAGAGCTGCGTGGGTGAGGGTGAGGGGAGGGCAAGTGGGGGAGGATAAGGGAAAAGAAGACGAAGGACTGGAAGGGAAGGGAACGAAGGAAGGAAGAATAATGGATTGGATTGGAAGCTGGGCAGAAAATAGTGAGGCTCAGAGAGAGAGAGAGAGAGAGAGAGAGAGAGAGAGAGAGAGAGAGAGAGAGAGAGAGAGAGCCGAGTGGTCAGATTAAGAAGAAAGTGTTTTTTTCCTCGACGTTTTTTTTTTCCCCCTATAGAGTAACTCGTTCAACCTTTTCCGCTCCAATAATATTCATAAAAAGCAGCATAACGTGAGGGTTCAGACGCGCCGTTTAAATAAAGAACTGGGCGATGTATATAGACAGTAATAGAGATAGACAAATAGATAGATAGATAGAAAGATAGACAGATAGGTAGGTAGATAGATAGATGGATAGATAGAGATGGAGAGTGGAGGCCTGTGTAAATAGTGGATGATGTTGATATAGACTGTGATATAGGTAGATAGATAGAAGGATAGATAGATAGAAAGATAGACAGACAGGTAGATAGATAGATGGATAGATAGAGATGGAGAGTGAAGGACTGTGGAAATAGTGGATGATGTTGATATACGTAGACTGTGATATAGATAGATAGATAGAAGGATAGATAGATAGGTGGATGGATGTGTAGGGAGAAAGATGGAGAGAATGAAGGACTGGAAATAGTGAACTGGATCATGTATATATATATATAGAAATTTAGAAACAGTAATAGAGATAGATATATACACACAGATAGATAGAGTGAAGTCGATCAGTCAGGTAGCCGGATGGGAGGACTTAAATAACAGGTAACTCGGGCGGAATAGTTGGGTTGTGGCGTGGCTGGGTCAGGTGGGCGGCTTTGTGTGTGTGGACTCCAGGTAATAGGTAAGGTATAGGCGAGGTGGGTCGTAGCGGGGTGAATGGGTGAGCCGGGCGGGTGTGGGTCTGTATGGGTCAGCTGGTCGTGGGTTGGGTCATGTGGGCGGCGGCAGTTAATAGGTAAGATAGGCGAAGTGATAGATAGATAGATAGATAGATAGAGAATGATTGAGAGAGAGGGTGAGGGAATGATTGAGAGAGAATGGGTGAGAGAATGATAGAGAGAATGGGTGAGAGAGAATGACAGAGAGAATGGGTGAGAGAGAATGATAGAGAGAGAGGGTGAGAGAATGATTGAGAGAGAATGGGTGAGAGAATGATAGAGAGAATGGGTGAGAGAGAATGATAGAGAGAGAGGGTGAGATAATGATTGAGAGAGAATGATAGAGAGAGAGGGTGAGAGACTGATTGAGAGAGAAGTCGGTCAGTCACGTACGGTAGCTGGATGGGATGACTCTAATAACAGGCAACTCGGGTGGAAGGTAGGCTAGGTGGGTCGTGGCGGTGTGAATGGGCGAGGCGGGCGTGGGTCTGCGTGGGTCAGCTCATCGTGGGTTGCTGAGGCGCCGCTATTCACTTGCTGCAGAGCGGAAACCCGGCCCGGCGCGTCCCTGAATAGCGCGAGTTGATAGCTTCCCGCAAGGAGCTGACGCAGGCCGAGGAACCGTTTAGGAGAGGTGACGTGTACCCAGCTTCCTACCCCCCTTGTCCTCCCTCGTCCCCTCACCCCTCTCGTTAGCCCGTGCCGCAGTCTTGTGTTGAGATGAAAAAATAAAGAATAGAAGGGGTAGAGAACGGTATATATCGTGTTTGTTTGTTTGTTTGTGTGTGTGTGTGTGTGTGTGTGTGTGTGTGTGTGTGTGTGTGTGTGTGTGTGTGTGTTGCTTCTCTGTTTATTTTATGTGTTTGTTCTGCTGAGTTAATACCGTGCATTTTTTTTCTTCAAGTGAGTAGAGAACATTATTGTTTTTCCTTTTTCTCATCGGTATATTATATATTAGCAATAATTCGAATGTAGCCTTTATACAACTTATAGTTTTGCAATGCCATCTTATACATGTTTGTTAAAAATGTGTAGCAGCAAGCAAGTAAGCAGTTCCAAAACGAGAGAAATAAAACAATGGAATTCCTATCACCGTAAAATGAGCGCCTTGAAATACCTTAAAATGAGCGTTTGTTTAGTGTTCTTCAAACTTTTATGTTACAGTAAAGCAAGCAGTTCAAGAGCACACAATTGATAAAGCCCCCTAAACATTAAATCGACCCACTCGTAGGACTTGTGGCAGTATTAAGAAATAAATATATTCCTCTCGTCTATTGGTACCGTATTCAGTTATTTTTCTGCGATAGGATGTCACGACAACTATATAAAGAAAAAAAAATAGTGGCGACTTTTGTGATAGCTATTCGTCAAAGACATAGTACTATGAACTCTGATGCACGCAGCCCACTCCCGCCTCGCCCAGGACCAAGGCTGACTAGATCGCCCTTCTTAAAGCAAGGCGAAAGTGAACTGAATGTAGAGGGTTTCACGACACACAAAAAGCCCGAGAGATGCTGTGACCGGATAGTGACGGATCCCACGAGACCCTGAAACACGGGCAATATCAGTACCCTTCACATAACTACGAGACACTAGCATGGGCAGTAGCAAGACCGTTTAGGTAGCTACGACAACACCTTTTAAACAACTACGAGATACTTAAACACGGACATCAACACCCTTTAGATAACTACGAGACTCTTATACGGGTAATATCAACACCCTTTAGATAACTACGAGACTCTTAAACGGGTAATATCAACACCCTTTAGATAACTACGAGACTCTTAAACGGGTAATATCAACACCCTTTAGATAACTACGAGACACTTAACTCGGGCAATGTCATCACCCTTTAAATGAGTACGAGACTTTTAAATGCGGGCAATATCAACATTCTTTAGAAAACTTTGGAGAGGCTTTACGGAATCATGAAGGTGTACATTTATATATTCTTTAATTTAGTAGGGGCTGACTCAGTTGCGGTTTTAGCATCCATCGAAGAGCTTAGGCGAAGCCATATCATAAAGGCGGCACGTGTATGTATATGACATTATCTGGGCTTAGCTTGGCAGCCTGGCGTTAACGTAAAGGGTATGGCTGGTGATCCTCGGTGGCACATCCCGGATCAGCGGCTAAAAAGTTGTGGAGAGGGTTAACCTTATAGTGGTGATGTGTGTGTGTGTGTGTGTGTGTGTGTGTTTTTGAGAGAGAGAGAGAGAGAGAGAGAGAGAGAGAGAGAGAGAGAGAGAGAGAGAGAGAGAGAGAGAGAGTTATCTGATGCATGTCTTGTGTTTTTATAATCCGAAAACTAATCATACTTTGTAAAAAAAAAAGTTAGTTCATGCGATTATTTTTTGTCGTTTCTGAAAAAAAAAGAAAAAAAATCGCAGCATGGAATCAAAGAAACTCCGATTGCTCGTTAAAAAAAACGAATATTAACTGAATGCAAATTAGGTTTATCGAACACGAACAAGAACTTGAACTAATATGTTTATGCAAAACTTCGAGAATCTCATTTTCATATAGATGAAATTTTAAAATATTCTAAATTAGACCCAGAAACGTGAAAGGCGGCGATGCCTGTTTGGGAAATTACCATTATTGTTATTATCACCTTCTTCTTCTTCTTTTTCTTCTCCTTCTACTTCTTCTTCTTCTCCTTCTTTTTCTTCTTTTTTTTTCTTTTTTTTTTCTTCAACTTCTCCTTCTTTTTTTTTTTTTTTTTTTTTCTCTTCTTCTTCTTCAACTTCTTTTTTTTTCTTCTTCTTCTTCTTCTTCTTCTTCTTCTTCTTCTTCTTCTTCTTCTTCTTCTTCTTCTTCTTCTTCTTCTTCTTCAACTCCTTTTTCTTCTTTTTTTTTTCCATCTTCTACGTAAGGGGTTTGAATTCTGGCGGGATGGGAAAAGGTAAGTAGATGAATATATATATATATATATATATATATATATATATATATATATATATATAGAGAGAGAGAGAGAGAGAGAGAGAGAGAGAGAGAGAGAGAGAGAGAGAGAGAGAGAGAGAGAGAGAGAGAGAGAGAGAGAGAGAGAGAGCACTCGTGATTCAGATAACGGTAAGCACATTAACCAATCGCATGAGTGGAGGCGACCCGTACACACGCCAGATATGAGACTAAGACAAGAGAAAGTAAGTAAATAGGCAAGCTCCCCCCATCTCCGCCATGCGCGTCTTACACAACACCGCTGACTACTTACCTTCAGAACACAGCCTTGACCTGCATCGTGCCATCCGCTTTGCATATGAACGTGTCTATTTTCGCACCGCTGCATCCATATAGCTCTCTTTTCCGCCCCGTCGCCACCACCTCCTTTTTCGTGTTGCTGTGTGTGTGTGTGTGTGTGTGTGTGTGTGTGTGTGTGTGTGTGTGTGTGTGTGTGTGTGTGTGTGTGTGTGTGTGTGTGTGTGTGTGTGTGTGTGTGTGTTCTCCACCGCCGTCTTCTCTTTCTCTTGTGTTGGTATGTGCTATGCTGTGTGTGTGTGTGTGTGTGTGTGTGTGTGTGTGTGTTCTCATATCCATTCAACATTGACCGATTAAGAAGATTAAGGTTATTATCATTTTTGCTTGTCTTCGTTTGTGTGTGTGCGTGTATGTGTGTGTGTGTGTGTGTGTGTGTGTGTGTGTGTGTGTGTAGGAAGAGAGAGAAAGGGAGGGAACGAGAGAGGGAGAAAGGAAGGGAGGGAGGGAGGGAGGGAGTAAAAGACATTGTTTGTATGCCTTGTCAAGAAGAGCCTGCAGAGGTGGCGTGCGGCAGTGCGTATGTAGTGTCGACCCACAAGACGGAGGAAGGAAGCGCCAGCCACCCCGTCCCTCCACCCTTGCCTCAGCCCACCACGCCAGGTAATTCCGGCATACGGCTGGGTTACGCTGGTCGCACGCTGCAGCACCTCGGCGGGGGGTTGGGGGGGGGGGAGTGTGGCGGTGGACTGGGGGGGTTTGGTGTAGGTCGGTGTTGGAAGCGTAAGAGGGGGTGGGGGATGGGAGTTGGGTTGAATAGTAAAGTTCTGTGTGGGGAGGGATTCATAGGTGGAGGTGGATTGGGGAAGGGGGATGTAGGTCGGTGTTGGAAACGTGAGAGGTGGTGGATGATGTGGGAATGGGGTGGAAAGGTAGGTGATGTTTTGTGTGTTTGAGGGGGGGGAGGGGAGCCTGGGTGTACGGGAAGGGTTGGGGGGGGGGGAGCTGTGAGGGGGTGGAGGGATTTTTGGGTGGATGGAGGAAGGCAGATTTGGGGATGTGGGTGTATGTCGGAAAGAGGTAGGTGATGATTGGAGTTGCGTGGAAGGATGGATGAAAATCGGTGGTGGGGGAAACGTAAAACTAATGAATGTGTGTGTGTGTGTGTGTGTGTGTGTGTGTGTGTGTGTGTGTGTGTGTGTGTGTGTGTGTGTGTGTGTGAGGAAAGATAGATAGATAGATAAATAGAGAGGTACAATGATAGAGATAGATATATACAGGGAAGTGGAGAAGGGGGAAGCCTGGGTGAACTGGTAGGTTTTGGGGAGGGTAAGGGAGGGGGGGGGGTCTTTTTTTGTGTAAGGGACGAGTGCGTTGTTATATTATGTGGCGGTGGTGCAGAAGACTGACTGACTGACGGAGCTCCTGTTATATCGTGTTGTCCTCTCTGTGTGTTTTCCTCTCCACTTGCTTTTCATAATATGCGAGAGTATTGGACTTGGAAATAGCTTTGGGGGGAAATCCGGACAGGTAGATTTTTTTGGTATTAGTTTTTTTTTTCTTTCTTTGGCGTAGAAAAACTGTATCCTGTCAACTCCAGTAAATTCCCTTCACTTTTTCCTGTTATAAGAAAAAGAGCTGGAACTATATTGATTTTCTTTTTGCCTTCTTCTTCTTCTTCTTCTTCTTCTTGTCGTCACGTCTTTCTTATTTTCCTTCTGCTATAAACTCGGTAGAACACACACACACACACACACACACACACACACACACACACACACACACACACACTCACACTCACTCACTCACTCATACCCCCCCCCCCCCCATTAAAAAAAAAATCACCCATACATGTTTCTGCTTTTGATTCATTACGATAACCTGTAAAAGTAATCCGCTGCAGGTCATAATATCGTTTCGTCATTCGCACAGCGGCTGAGGGAAAGACGCCGAGAGGGAGGAAAAGCACAAGAGCAGACGTGTAGGAAGTGAAAAATTAAATATGATCCAGTAAAGCCGCTCAGACGATATATAAGCGCTCAGGAGGCTGTTAGGAAGGCAGGGGATGGCAGCAAAGAAGGAAGGGTGGACAGAAAGAAAGGAAGAACTTGAATTTAGCGAAGGAAATATTGCTAAAGAGGAAAGGAAGGGAGGAAGGAAGAAAAAGTGTTGCAGCAAGGAAGGAAAGGTGGATGAACGAAAGGAGAAGAGGAAGGAAGGAAGAAATGACGTAAGGGTGGATGGATAGATGAATGGGATGAACGGAAGCGAGGAAGAAAAGGGGAACGTGAAGATAGAGAGAAGAATGAAAGTATGGTAAGAAGGAAGGGTGACAGGACGGAAAGATGTAAGGGAAGCGGAAAAGAAGAAAAATATGAAGGTAGAATAGGAAGGGAGAACAGAAAGGAATGAAGGAAACGAAGGAAAAAAAGGAAGCAAAGAATGAAGAACAGAAGAGATTGAAGAAAAAGCAAACAAAGAAAGAAAGAGCAGAAGGGAATGAAGGAAAAACAAAGAAGGGAATGAAGAAAAAGTAAGGAAAGGAAGGAAGGACACACGAGAGAGAGAGAGAGAGAGAGAGAGAGAGAGAGAGAGAGAGAGAGAGAGAGAGAGAGAGAGAGAGATTGCTGGCTGTTGTGTGGAGATGATCGTGGTCGTGAAGGAGGGCTTGATGGCTGAGGACGAGGAAGTGGAAGATGTGGTTAGGGTAATGATGTCTCCACGGAGGTTACCAGAGTGGAAGGCAGATGGTGCTAGTTGTGTGTGTGTGTGTGTATGTGTGTGTGTGTGTGTGTGTGTGTGTGTGTGTGTGTGTGTGTGTGTGTGTGTGTGTGTGTAATAATAATAATCCTCTCCTTTTTCTTCCTCCTCCCTCTCTTTCTTTTTCCTCCTCCCTCTTCTTCGTCTTCCACCTCCGTCTCCTTCTTCCTCCTCCCTCTCCTTCTTTTTCCTCCTCCCTCTCCTTCTTTTTCCTCCTCCCTCTCCTTCTTCTTCCTCCTCCATCTCCTTCTTTCTCCTCCCTCCTCCTTTTCCTCCTTCAGCCTCCTCCTTCCGCCCTCACACGCACCTTCCTTCCCCCGTCGCCCGTATTTTCGCTTCTCTCCTCCCAGCATCATCCCTTCCCTCGCCTCCCTTCCCCGGGTAATTTGCTTGCTCCTCCCTTCTCTTCCTTAGCGTCTCGTGTTTCTCTCTCTCTCTCTCTCTCTCTCTCTCTCTCTCTCTCTCTCTCTTCATCTTCAAGCTTTGTGGGATTCTCTTGATGAAATGAAGACGTAACTTTCAACACAGAGGCGGTAGTGAGTGGACTTTGCTTGAAGGTGAGTGGATATGCGGACAAACACACGCACACGAGAGAGAGAGAGAGAGAGAGAGAGAGAGAGAGAGAGAGAGAGATGTTGTTCAGGCAGGCAATTATGAGGTGCTGGGTTTGGAAGTCCCGAAATTAGGTTATGAACTTAGATGTCCATTAATTACATTTCTCCGCCTTCCGTTAATCTCTCTCTCTCTCTCTCTCTCTCTCTCTCTCTCTCACATACACACACAAACAAAATAAAACGGGAACAGTTTCATGCATCGGTAAAGGACATTGTAATGTTTCTTATCAAAAATTTCCCCATGCAGTGTGAGGACCTATCCAAAAGCTAACTGCCATACAAAATATAAGGTATATGTATGTACAGTTGTTTAAAAAAATAAGGCATACTTATAAACAGTTGTGGTGTCACGGGGGTGGGGTTGGGGGTGGCAGGCGTTGTCCCCTGTGGGTGGTAACCTTAGCGTGCTGGGTGGACAGCTGTCACGTCCACAGCAGCAGTGAGGGTGTGCCGCCGTACCTCCGTCGCGGTGGAGAAGGCACGCAGTGCTCGCGAATGGCAGCAAGGGCGGGATTTTGCTACTAACAGGAGGGAGGTGTTGCCCAGCACCGACCTCGTGCTGCACTCAAACCTTCTGCAGGCGGCTTCCACTACCCCTCCGCCCTCTCTCTCTCTCTCTCTCTCTCTCTCTCTCTCTCTCTCTCTCACGATTATTTCCACCAGCTCACTTTTGTCACTTCATTCTCCTTTCCCTCGCGTCCTTTGCTCTGCCTGGAAGCCTCGAGCGCAGTGAGTCGCCTCGTAATACTTCCTTCTTATTGTGTTTGCCTTGTCTTTTTTTCCCTCTGATCTGCTCTCTTTCCTTCATATCTTGCTTCGTCATGCATATTCTTTTTGCAGTCAGTTCTTCCACCTTCCTGTTCCTTCCTGTTCTGAGTGTGTTTTTTGTGTTCTGCTTCCTCTATCAGGTGTCGTTAAGTTAATATTGACGCTCTTTTTTGTGTTCCTGTATTTGCTCTGTCGATTCTTTCATTTTCCTGTTATCTCGTGTTTTTCGTGTTTTTCTTCTTCCTTTGTCAAGTGTCGATGAAGGTTTATACTCTTTCTTCATCCTCGTCTTTCATGTTCCTTTGTAATCGTTTCTTTTCTTGGTCTTCGTTCTCGCTCCTGTTCTCGCCAACCTCATTCTATTCTTCTTTTACTCTTAAAGTCTAAGGCATTCAGATTCCACCCTTCCGTCATTTCTCTCAATTTTCTCGCAATACCTCACGAATTTTATCATTGAATTCTTTCCTATCATCTTTTATCAACGTCTTTCCCAGCTGTCCATTTTGCACCTCTCCATCATCGCTCCATTACGTCTTCCTCCTCCGTCCGGTGCAGATATTTCCCACCATAATATTCCTGTACCATTTTCACGTGGCCGCTTTTCCCTTCCCGTCAGTGTGGAGGAAAGGGACAGGAGGCAGGGTTGCGACAGGCTGCGTGAAGGCTGTCAAGCGAGCTGGCCAGGGTAGGTTTCTTTTGAGGTGGTGTTGGGCAATGCAGGTGTGTGTGAGGCCGCATTGTAAGGGTGCTTGTGTAAGGTTAGGCGGTAGCGAAGGAGGAAATTGAAGTTATTATTAAGGTTATTAAATCAGTCAGAATACAAAGTTCAGTGTGACGAAAAAACGTGTTTCTCAAGTATATACTACATTGATAATATAATTTGTTGGTTGGTGACACGAAGAAAAAGCAGCTCGAGGGAGCGGAGGGCAAGTGACCGGAGAAAGCATGATGGGTAGGCGGCGCCGCTCGGGTCGCGGAAACTGTGTCGAGGCCAGCATGCAGCCTTGCGGGATGCATGTGGTCCTGGCGGGCTCTCCAAACCGCGGCCTCTCAGGGCTGCGCTGTTTTGTGGTTTGCCTCCACTACTGGTACTGCTGCTGCTGTTATTATGACTAAGGCCACCGCTCTAACCATTTTACTACCACCACTACTACAGCTGCAATTTCTGCTGCTACTACAACTACGATTACCACCACCACCAACAACGCTACTACTACTACTACTACTACTACTACTACTGCTGCTGCTGCTTCTGCTGCTGCTACTGCTGCTTCTGCTGCTGCTGCTGCTGCTACGACTGTTGCTGCTGCTTCTGGTGCTACTACTTCTTGACAGTAACTATACCGCCACTGTCAAATCGTTTGGTTAAACAAAGGCGACGGCCACCATGAAGTCACTGATATATTTATGTAAATCACTGATATCTTGCATTGAATCTTACCCTCGGCATGAAAATCCTTGATCTGTACGTTACGAGTGTTTGACCCGAGATTTTATTTCATTTAGAGAGCATTAAGAGTTACTGCGGCGCTTTGAGCGAGAGAGAGCAGCGTCATCCACTTACTGGTGAGTTATGTAACATGTAGCGTTGAGTGGATTATCTGGATCACTGGCAGGGATGAGAGGCGAGGACGCGAGCACTGAAGACTGATGGCAGTGGCTTTGACAGCAGCATGATGAGAAGCGTAACATTCTCTTTATGATGTTTGTGTTCATGAATTATGTCAACGTGAATAATTTAGTGTGCAGTGCTGGAGTAGTATCGCTAATTAAGAAAAAAACAACATTTCTTTACCAAAAGAATATGCACCACGAATGAATCAAAATGAAGATAAAATGCTCCTCCAAAGGGTTTTAGAAAGAGTTGTCCAGCACTTGTTTCGAAATGCATATGTCGTAAACAGCCAGAGGAAAAGTATTAACATTATTTACAAACTGGATTGGTGGAGAAAGTATGCCATTATTTATTGTCCCACACCATTTTTCTTAGATCGTTGACATGCGGTAAGAAAAGTTGAGTATATTATGTAAATGAAGAGTTGGGTAATGTACTGCGTTTTTGTCTTAATCGCAAGTGAAAGGAGACTGGGGCTAATAAACATGCCAGAAATTTGCCAAAAGTGTATTACCAGGCTCGAAAATGTGTGTTTAATAGTGCATACATCATTCATCTGCTTCCCATACATAGTCGTCGGTTTTGTAGATGTCCAGAAATTTGCTAAAGTCGTATTTTCAGACGCTAGAATTTATGTAGTATATCGTTCAATAATTGCTAACCATCACACGTAGTCGCCAGTTTTGTAGGCGTGATCGTGCATTCGTGAGTTGCTTGTCAGACTCGCCGGGCTGGCCTCGGGGGCTCATTTGTACCTGCTCGTAACGACTTCGATTACCTGCCAATACCACCTCTCTCTCTCTCTCTCTCTCTCTCTCTCTCTCTCTCTCTCTCTCTCTCTCTCTCTCTCTCTCTCTCTCTCTCTCTCTCTTTCTTTCTCTCTTTCTTTTTTTCTTTCTTTCTCTCTCTCTCTCTCTCTCTCTCTCTCTCTCTCTCTCTCTCTCTCTCTCTCTCTCTCTCTCTCTCTCTCTCTCTCTCTCTCTCTCTCTCTCTCTCTCTCTCTCTCTCTCTCTCTCTCTCTCTCCTTTTCTTCTTTGTTTGAGTGTTGCTTGCAGGCAATATTTCCCTCAGCCATTCTTTTCTCTCTTGGCTCAACTAATTTCCAAACTCCATTTTCCCTTTTGCGCCTTGAGCGGCCGCCGGCCTGAATATTTAACCTGCAGCCTCCGCCGTGAGCCATGAGTCGGTGGGTCTGAGGTGAGGGTGATGGAAAACTTTGCATGACCCTTCGTTCCGGCGCTCTTGTGGGTGAGTCATGTGTTTCTTCCTTCCCAGGCCAGGCGAGACGCGCCGGGGTACAGGAAAGGCTGCTGTGCTCCTTGCCAGACGTCTTGTGTGTGTGTGTGTGTGTGTGTGTTTGTGTGTGTGTGTGTGTGTGTGTGTTCAGACAGTAAAAAAAAATCAGGAAATAAAAATACATATTGCATAGGTCAAGAGGGTAGCGATGTTACCTGCGGCCATTCTCTCTCTCTCTCTCTCTCTCTCTCTCTCTCTCTCTCTCTCTCTCTCTCTCTCTCTCTCTCTCTCTCTCTCTCTCTCTCTCTCTCTCTCTCTCTCTCTCTCTCTCTCTCTCTCTCTCTCTCTCTCTCTCTCTCTCTCTCTCTCTCTCTCTCTCTCGATGTGACATTTTTATCAGAATATGTTGATTAAAGTAAAAGTGACGATGATTGAGTATAGTAAAAGGGTGCTCATAAACCTGTGTGGTGAGCTTAAGTTAATATGGCGAAGCTCAAACAGAGGAAGCAGTTCACCAAGTCACATATTGCGGAGAGTGAGCCAGCAGGGAATGCGATACGGTGTCGTGTGTGGGTCTTGGCAGCCGACCAGAATGAGATAGAAAACTTATTCCGTTGACTTCCTAAAGAACGACGACGCTGCGGAACTACTACCGCCCTAGACGACCGCCGATGGAGGGCGATCTCGGGAAATTGCCCGACGGAGGGGGTGAGGGAGGGAGGGAGAGGTGTTGGCAGAGGGACGAGTTCGCGGAAGAGCACAATGGAGGAGCGAAGAGAGCGTTCCTGGGAAGTGTACAGGAGGAACCAGAAGCAAATGTTTACCGAGGACTCTCTGTGGCGCCAGACTGCGGCGGTGGTGGTGAGGGGGTAATGGTGTTAGTAGCCATCTTGTGCCTGGTACGAAGTGTTGACCGTCTTCTGTTTTTTCCTTTCTCATTTTTTTTTTACAACAAAGACAACTCAAGGGCACAAAAAAAGGAAACAATAATACAAAAAAGCCCGCTTCTCGCTGCTCATTACTTTCCAATCACCATTCTTATCACCAAAGTCATTTTTCTTTTGTAATCACCACTTTCTCTTGCTTATCAACACCAGTATCACCATCACCATCCCTCATTTCCGATTTCTAGTCACCACGATCATCACTTCCCTTTTCTAATTACCAACGCCACCACCACCACCACCACCACCACCCGTATCCACTCCTAAACCATTTTGCCCACCACCATGTTCCCACCATTGTCGCCACCATCATCACCGCCGCCGCCGCAGACATCCCCACCACCCCTTCCAGCCCTACTCAACTCTACCTGGCCCTGTTCCCGGCGCCGTCACCTGAGACACTTACCTATTCCCAGGGCAGCTCAGCGTCCACATAACGCCACTCGCTGTCTCTCCCTTCACCACTTTCACCTCGCCTCTCTCTTTCCTGCTCCTTACCTGCCTGCCCTGTCCATTACCAGTCATCCCTCACTGTTTCTAGCCCATTATTCACCACCACCACTACCATCACCACCATCATCACCATCGCCTCCTCTGTCTCCGCCTCAGGCTTCCATCACTGGCCAAGACAAACGGGAGAAGGGAAAAACCGAGTCCATTGTGTTGAATCATTGTTGCAGCTCACGGTTCTCGCAAGCATTATGGTGCAAAACCCGGCCAGATAGAAAAAAAAAAAAAGTAGAGGAAATAAATAGTGGAGTAAAAAGGCCCGCCCACTCCCGAAGGTTGTTATTGTAAAGGTGCATGCTTTCGGGAGTTTAACTCAGGGATCGGCGTGTTAGCTCACGGCAAACACCCGCGCCGGCAGTGTAGAGACATAAAAGTGAGGTGTAAAAACTTGATAACGGCACGGCGGGGGGAGGGGCCCAGGCGGGAGGAGGAGGTGGTGGTGGTGGTGGTGGTGGAAGCGAGCAAGGGAGGATGTGGTGAAGCAAGGCGTGTGAGGGCTGGGTTGACCTTGTCCTCCTCCTTGCCGGGTCAAAGTGGACGCTGTAACCTGCTGACTGGATGGCTGGATACCTGGCTGACTGGATGGATGGGTAGTTGGATGGACAGATGGATGAGTGGCTTGCTAGATAGTTTGGTGGGTGACTGGATGGATAGGTGAATGGCTAACTGGGTGTGAAGATGGGTGGGTTGGTGGCTGGCTGGCTGAGTGGTTGAGTAGATGGATGGACAGATTAATTGGATGGGTAGTTGGATGGACAGGTGGATGAGTGGCTTGCTAAATTGTTTGGTGGGTGACTGGATGGATCGGTGAATGGCTAACTGGATGTGAAGATGGGTGGGTCTGTGGCTGGCTGCATGAATGGTTGACTAGATGGATGAACATATTAATTGGTGGGTAGATGGGCAGATGGCTGGCTGGCTGCATGAATGGTTGACTAGATGGATGGACAGATTAATTGGTGGGTAGATGGGCAGATGGCTGGCTGGCTGAATGAATGGTTGACTAGATGGATGGACAGATTAATTGGTGGGTGAATGGGCAGATGGGTGGCTGGCTGCATGAATGGTTGGCTAGATGAATGGGCAGATTAATTGGTGGGTGAATGGGTAGATGGCTCGCTGGCTGCATGAATGGTTGACTAGATGGATGGACAGATTAATTGGTGGGTGAATGGGCAGATGGGTGGCTGGCTGCATGAATGGTTGACTAGATGGAGGGGTGGTTGTCGGATTGGCTGGCTGGTTAACTGGTTGGCTGACTGGTTCACAGGGTAGAGTCCGGCTCCAGAGTGTGTACGAGTACTTACCGAGACACTCAGTCAGGGCGATGCTTGTAGAACGAGTCCTCTTAAAGCCTTGTGACCCATTTCTTTCCTCCGTGGACCTTTAAGTTCGTCCAGAAAATGTTCGCCTTTCCAATTACGGTTCTTGTGACTTTATTTTTAGTTTTTTGCCTCTAGTTAAAGTTTTGGGTACTGCTGCTCCTCTTTCTCCTCTGCTCTGCTCTGCGTGGCCCCTGTGACCTCTTGTTCCCTTTTAACTCCTTAGCCCCAGCGATCTTTTTCCAGCATCTTTTTCTGTGGTTGGAGTGGCCTGCCTTAAGTAGTAGTAGTGGTGGTGGTGGTGGTGGTCGCCGTCTCCGCCGTTTCTGTAACTTTTGTACCCCGAAAACCCCGCGTCTGTCTGGCTGGCTCCTGTAACCTAATGTGTCTGTACCGCCGTGACTTATTCATCGCTGGCTTCATGTTATTGTTCTTGTTCTTGGTGTTGATCTTGTTCTTCGTCGATTTTCTCTCTTTCTATCTATCTACATTTCTTCAGCCATAGCTCTACTTCCTGTATTCACCCAACAAGCAAAAAACGAGTACATAAACATCTCGTATCATTTCTACTCAAGCAGAGGCTTATTATGTGGTGATTTAGTTTTTTTGAGTCAATGTATCGTGTAAATAATGATTGGGGTGTGTTTTTTGCTGTATTTGCTTTAGTGGTGTAGCCCCTTAAGTATTCCCTATAGCACATTATTCATTAGTATATCACTATCTGTCTAATAAACCACCACGCTCATAATTAAAATATATCTCTATCTCTATCCATTTCGTCAGCCACAGCCCTGTTTCATGCATTCACGTAACACACTAAAACAATTTCATTTACATATCATTATAATTCTACTCAAGCACCTACTCAAACCGCTACTTTCAATTTATTAAAACTCTCCTTCTTTCTGTTCCGTCAACCAGTTATGTTTCATGTCTTCACGTAACACACAAATACCATTACATAATCATCTCATCAATTCAACGCAAGCACTTCCTTTAACCGTCTCGCTCAATTAATTAAAACTTAGATGTGACGTGAGAATGATATTAAAAAGGACGAACTGATTTGCGGTTCTCTGCTACGCTGCATAATATGGGTCATTCTTTTCTAACCTTTAGGAGGAATAATATTTTGTCGTCAACTTGCTGCGTGGCGGTAAACTTCAGGCGACGGCAACTCCCTCTTGTCACTCTAGACTAGAGGTTGGTATTGTCAGATGCTCCCACCCCTCACACACTATTTCCAAAGGCCAAAAAGGAGGTTAATCAAGTTTTAATGAGTTCTTTTAGGTTTACAGTACAGAAGAAGGCTCAGACTACCACCAAGGTCACAAAAGTACCCCTGGAAAGGCCCTACACTCCCACGAAAGACTAGTAAATTACGTGTTCTTGGGCGCAGAAATGTTTAAAAATATGGCCCTCTACCCCGCCACCGCCCGCCAGCAGTCCTGTGTTAGCTGTCCGCCGCCGCCTCGTGTTACCTCTAGTTACTCATGAACTCCCTTTGATGTCCCCTGAGCACACGGCCAGCCAGGCGACACACACTCCACGAAGACACACTCCCGCAGCAGCTACTTATACGTCTTGCGCATAAACAGGGTGGACACACACACACACACACACACACACACACACACACACACGCACGCAGATTCCGCTTCCTACATTTTTTTACACACAGACACACAAAACTAATCTCTCTCTCTCTCTCTCTCTCTCTCTCTCTCTCTCTCTCTCTCTCTCTCTCTCTCTCTCTCACACACACACACAGGGTTATAAACGTGTGATGAATACAATGCTATCTAGTGGAGGTAAAAATATCTTCTCGTTTTCTTTGTCGTATTTATATCGCCATTATGTAAAGAAAACGGAGCGTGTAAAACATTTAGCCTATTCATGACTAGCTTTGTTGGGAGGAAGATTTATCTATTTCTATTTTCTTTCTGTGCGCATTTCGGATTTTTTTTCCCACCATTAAGTTCCTCACGTTTTTAATTCCCACTCTTCTTTCATACCTGTTTTGATACGTTATTGTTTTTATTACTTTTAACCGGTTTCATTGAGGGGCTTACACAACACGCCTTCCTTACCTACCCGCTCTCCGCTCTCGTCTTAGCGTCGTGGGTTGTTGTTTAAGATACGAGCAGTTCTTCTTTCTTCCGAGACGCTATACTTGCACAACAGTCAAGACCTGCTCTGACGTGGAGGCCTTTGTTCTGTCGTCCTTCTGTGTTGTTCCCGGTGCAGGTGTTCCCCTTGACTACTACTACTTCTACTACTACTACTACTACTACTACTACTACTACTACTACTGTTCCCCTTGACAAATACTGCTACTGCTTCTACTGCTACTACTACTACTACTACCACCACTACTACTACTACTACTGCTACTACTACTGATACTACTACTGCTACTACTACTACTACCACTACCACTACTGATACTACTATTACTTATACCACCACCACTAATACCACTCCCACCACTGCCACTCACCACAGTAACACTAAAGATACTCACAAATCATACAATTCACCACCACCACCACCTCTACAACGTCCGCCAAGACCCAGACCACGTACGATTTACGATCACATAAACCACCGTCACCTCGCCTTTGCAACAGGACACAAGCACCACATCCACCACTACTACCACCACTGCCACCACAATACCCACCACGGCGATGCTTCCACGCTTACAATATCGCCATGACACGCGCCTCACCGCTGTTAATCCTCCATAACTCTCCCGGGTAATAAATCGTTGCAGGAGACGCCGAGTGTCACGCATAAATATTTGCCCCAGTTATATATGAAGCAATTTAGGAGAGGAGGCACGAGAGAGTGGTATTGGTGGTTGGGGTGAGGTTGGTAGCACTGACGCTTGTGGTGCTGAGGCTGTGTGTGTGTGTGTGTGTGTGTGTGCTGGGAGAGAAGAGGAAATATTAAGGCCATTTGTGTGTTTTGTTAAAGAGAAGGGAAGGTAGAAGAGACGATAGAAGTCTGTTTGGATATAAATTTGGAGAAGCTGAGAAAGGAGAGGAGGTGAGATGTTAAGGCGGCTCCTGTGTTTGTTGGAAGAGAAGGGAAGAAGGGGAGGCAATAGAGCTCCGTTTATGTATGTATTTGGAGAGGATGAGAGAGGAAAAAGAGGAAGAATTAAGGAAGAGAAGTAAAGGAAGGAGAGGCAATAGAGTTCCGTTTGTGTATGTATTTGGAGAGGCTGAGAGAGGAGAAAGAGGAAGAATTAAGGAAGAGAAGTAAAGGAAGGAGAGGCAATAGAGCTCCGTTTGTGTATGTATTTGGAGAGGTTGAGAAAGGAGAAAGAGGAAGAATTAAGATGGTTCGCATGTTGGAAGGAAGAGAAGTGAAGGAAGTAGAGACAATAGAGCTCCGTCTGTGTATGTATTTGTAGAGGCTGAGAAAGGAGAAAGAGGAAGAATTAAGATAGTTCGCCTGTTGGAAGGAAGAGAAGGGAAGACGTCTGTGTATGTATTTGTAGAGGCTGAGAAAGGAGAAAGAGGAAGAATTAAGATAGTTCGCATGTTGGAAGGAAGAGAAGGGAAGAAGTCTGTGTATGTATTTGTAGAGGCTGAGAAAGAAGAAAGAGGAAGAATTAAGATAGTTCGCATGTTGGAAGGAAGAGAAGGGAAGAAGTCTGTGTATGTATTTGGAGAGGAGGAGAAAGGAAAAAGAGAGGAAGAATTGAGGGGGTTCATGTGTTGGTTGATAGAGAAAGGAAATCAAAAGAGACAATATAGCTTCGTTTGTATCTGTATTTAGAGAAACAGAGAGGAAAGGAAACGACAGGAGAGGACAGACAGGACAGGAGAGGAGCTGGTGTTTACATCATGCAAGAGTTAAGTCCATTGTTGTTGGCGCACACTGCTTGGCCTTTTACCTGGTGAGTGGCGTACAAGGTGAACAAGGCATGTGTGTGTGTGTGTGTGTGTGTGTGTGTGTGTGTGTGTGTGTGTGTGTGTGTGTGTGTGTGTGTGTGTGTGTGTGTCCTGTATGCCTGCCTTTTAGCGCGGCCTGCTGCATAGGTATTGATTAAAAGACGCGTCGTGGCAGGGTATAATAGCGGCGGGGAGGGAGGAGGAAAGGTGAGGTGTTGGCGTGCGGCCGTGTGGGTCAGTGAGGCTGTTGTTATTTTATCGCCTCAGTCTCTCTCGTGCGTCGTCATCGTCATCATCGGCTCCACGGTGTGTTGTGCCAAAACAGCTCTTGCTTGTGGCGTCGAAAAAAAAAAAAGTTTACTATGCTATTTAAGCTGTCTGTGTGCGTGTGTGTGTGTGTGTGTGTGTGTGTGTGTGTGTGTGTGTGTGTGTGTGTGTGTCTCTCTCTCTCTCTCTCTCTCTCTCTCTCTCTCTCTCTCTCTCTCTCTCTCCAGTATCAAAATGGCCTTTTTTCCACATGCTCGTCGAAGTGATGGATGTTTGACGTTCACGATGGGGCGTTAAATTTGTTTGAGAAGGCAAGCTTTATTGCCGATACTTTTTCTGCGGACAGGGAGGAGAGGTGTGAAGGGGGGTGCGGGGGAGTGGAAGGCGGGAACTGGGATGGAACGCGTGAATAAGGGTTGATGTGGGATGGATGTGGCATGTTTAGGAGTGGTTGGTATGCTGTGAGGGGAAAACGGATGGCTGCGAGTATTGGCGTGATGGGGTTTGTAAATATGAACTGATTGATCGTGGGTCAGGGTAATATTTTTTTGTGTGTGGATTCCTCCCATCCTGTTATAGTGTATACGATGTCCTTGATTCCTCTCTATTATTTTATTTTTATTTTGTCATTGTTGTTTTCATTATCAGTACTATTTGTAATCAATACTCTTTCCTTTTCAGCATTTTTTGATTTTTTTCTTTCTTCGTCTTTGTTTTCTTTTTTCTTCAATTTCGCCTTTTTCTTTTTCTTCAATTTCTTCTTCTTCTTCTTCTTCTTCCTTCTCCATTTTTTCTTCTTCCTACTACTACTACTACTACTACTACTACTACTACTACTACTACTACTACTACTATTACTACTACTACTATCACCACCACCACGGTTGACCACCACCACCACCACCAACAACAACAACAACACCACCACAGACAACAACAACAACAACAACACCAACACCACCACCACCAACAACAACAACACCAATACAACTACCACCATTACTCCTCGTCAGGTATTGGTACTATTTAAAACACTTACATTTCCGCCTCGCCCTGCCAGGCCTTGGTCGTTATGCGGGCGGCGGGGGAGGAGCCTTGACCGAGAACACTCCCAAAACGTGCCTTGTCGCCTCCCGCCCCCCTCTCACACGCCCTCACACGCCACTCCGCCTCCGTTATTAAGTGGCCTCTTCAAATTCGCCCTGCTGTGCTTGTGGATTTTTTTATTTTTTTATGTCTTTGTCGTTGGTGGGGTACGCATATTTTTTTCTTATGCATTCAGGCCCTCAGTGTTCTTGATTTCTGATGTTAAGTTCGGTCCTTTCTTTTTCTTTTTTCTTTCTATCTCCTGTTTCGAACTTTTTCACCTCCGTGGTGTTATCCGATTTTTATTTTTGTTTATTTATTACTTTTCGCTTTTTCCGACCTTTGCCCTCCGTGGTGGTGTCCGACTCTCTCTCTCTCTCTCTCTCTCTCTCTCTCTCTCTCTCTCTCTCTCTCTCTCTCTCTCTCTCTCTCTCTCTCTCTCTCTCTCTCTCTTTAACATTCTATCGTCTTATTATAATCTCTGTACCTCCGTGGTAGTATTCAACGCCTTGCCATGAAATCCCGGGTAGGCACACAGACCCCCTTCCCCCTCCCAGGTGTTCATCTTCCCTGGAGGGTTATGGCGAGCGGTGGAGTCCTGGGCCCGTATATATTCAGTCATGAAAATATTTATGTAATATGTTTTTTATGCCGTTATTTAATGTCTGATAATAATATTCATGATTTCATCGCCGAGAAACATTTTAGTTACCAGGACATATAGGCTGGTATTACAAGACACTTTGCCATATCACATCAGCTATTTCTAAAGGTCAAAGAGGGGATCAATCGGGCTCTAATGAGTGTTTCTTTAGGTTCATGGTACAGAAGAAGGGTCAGACTGCCACCAGGGTCATAAAACTACCCCTGGAAATGCCCAGAACTCCTACGAAAGCCTTGCCAAATATGTGTTCTTGGGCGGCGAAATGTCTCATAATACGACCCATATTTTCTTTCTGATATTTGTTTTTACTTCTGTGCTATTTTTTTATCGTCATTAAATCGAAGTGTTCCATGAATCTAACATCCTTTTTTTTCTCTCCCGCAGGTAAGAGAAGAGCGACACACTGACGTCAGGTTACCATGGAGAAATGTAAAGTTAAAATGTGGCAGTGGTCCGTCGGTGCCCCGCTGCTCCAGGTAAACATTGCATTCAGTTACTTCCATGCGTCGTGTCCAGGTGCAGCCCCGCGTGGGCTAAGTCTATTAATACCAAGTCAAGTCACTCTGCTTCAAAACTGTGACCGGTACGCGCAGGAGGCGGTTTTGGGGCGCAGTAGCGGGATGACGTCACTTGAAGCTAAAAAAAAAAAAAAAATACCCGCCAGTTCAGGGGTGACTAAAGTTGGGGCCGTATGTGCACTCTGGATGTGCATTTTCGCCTTCTTTCACAGCGCGTTCAGGCAAGCCACTGACGAAAAAAAAGTTTTTTATTGTGCTATTGCGTGACTGTAATTACAATGCCTACAAACGGCGGTGTGGGGTGTGAGGGAGGGCATGTTGAAGTGATTGATTTAAATTAGTTCGCCTTTCTTCGTTTTCTTTAAATCCCTGTTTCTACATTCTCTAGTTTGGCTCCAAGCAGTGTCACCCATAAACCACGCCTCTGCCGTGTCTCCTCCTACAAACCTGCGTATGACTTGACTTGGTATATATAGACTTAGGGTAAATGAGTATTTTTCGCTCTTTTGGAATGTGAGTGAAGCAACGCCCGGGCCCGTATTCTCAGACGCTTTCGGTTCCCCAACAAATATTTTAAAGGGCTACAGTGGAGATTAGTCGGGTTCTCATGGATGTTTTTCACGTTCTTGGTGCGGAAGTATTGTCAAACTATCACTAGGTTCATAAAACTACCCTTTGAAATACTATCACAACCTCTACGGAAACCTTATCAAATGTAGGTGTGTGAACCCCGAAATAAGAACATAAGAACATAAGAACGTAAGGTTTGTTTGAGAATATGGGCCCTGAGCACACAGAAAAAAGGCACACAATGGCGTTACTTTTTGTGGTAAGGAAATCTCCTCCAGCAGAGCCTTAGATACATAGATATGGAGTTACACGATGAGGCGAGGCGCAACATATATAACGCGCTCTTCAAATTTACATATTTTATTATTCACAGTTCTGCTTTCAGTTTACACTTACTTGCCGCTGAAATACGTCTGTCTTATAAAGGCAGTTCCTCCCCCCCAGAATCACGTGAATATCTAGTGGTCAGGATAGGCTTTGGATTTGTGTTTTTCCCCTCTCCTTCCGTGAAAAAAGAACCGGCGCGCATCCCCAGGAAAAGCCAGCTAGTAAACGAACTTGGAAAAAATATCGGGCATGCTGAACGTAAATATCACCGCTTTAATTTATAGTCCATCCCCGGAACACGGTTGGGCGAGAAAAACTGGCGTACAGCGGCACATAAATCCTGCGGCGGAGAGAGGCGCGGAATGAACGCCGAGACACAACTCATGCTGGCGGGCCGCGGGTGCCTTGCCTTTTCTCGGTTTGCCTCGCCTTGCCCAGCCCGCCCGGCACCGCTGGGGCTTCACGCGGCTTTCCGGGCTGTTTCCGGCCTGCGGATGAAGGAACCACGTTCTCCTTCCCTCCGCCTGGTTCGTCTAGTAGACTCGGGTTTGCTTGATGCTCGTTTTTCTCATTATGTGGTTTGAGGCATGCGTGTGGTTTTCTCAGACCCGAAGAAAGAAGTCTCATGCCATGAATCTATCTTCCATCGATATGAATGTGATTTGTGATAAAATCAAACACAAAGAGGAATGGTTTTGTAAAATGAAAAGTAAAACAGAGTACAACAAACAGGTGCGAGATTCGTTCGTAAGTTTGTTACACTATAACATCGTCAGCGGCTGTTCATGCAGGTTTTCGGAAAGAATGAGTTTTCATTGCACGCCTGAGTTTCCTAAAAGGGTTGGAAGCGTTCCATTGAGCGGATTTGATGAAATACTATTTACGGATGTCTGAACGCACGTCATGTTATAATTGTGTTCAGGAAATAAAAAAAAATGCATTTCGTCTTCTATATACGTAATACAGTAACAAGAAAATGACAAATAAGAATGGGTAAAAAATAAAGAAGGAAATGAGTGTTGATTCATTCCCTTTGCTTCTATTTTCACCTATATCTAAATCTATCTATCTATCTATAGATAGATAGGTAAATAGATAGATAGATAAAAACACACACACACACACACACACACACACACACGCGCATATGTAACCACACGATTCTTGGTACCGGTGAAAATAATTTTCTAATCTTTATCCGACGCAGATTCAAATAAAGGCGCATCGAGGGTAATGGAGTGGTACAAAGCGTTTGGCGTCGCGTAGAGGAACGCCCTTTCGTGCCGGCCATTACTCGTGTCGACGTAAACGGCGGCGCCTTTACCCACTTGGCCGCACGTCCATCAGCAGCGCCGGCCCGCATCAGGGTTACGTGCAGCCGCAGACCCTGGCTCCGCCCCTACACTTGTCCTTCGTCTCCTAGCCACTCTCTCAGCTCCCGCGTTTTTTTTTTTTTTGGGGGGAGGGGGGGGAGAGGATGGGTTGGGGGTGGCTGAGAGACCAATATTTATAAACTTTTGTAGAATATCGAATATCGAGGGTTAGGCGGCAAGATGAAACACACACACACACACACACACACACACACACACACACACACACACACACACACACAAGGTCGAGTGAGGCATTAAACTAATGTATGGGGGTGAGATGCTGCCCCAGACACCCTTGCCCCTTCAACAAGCCTTCTTGCCTCGCACCTCCGTCAGGCAGGATGCTGCGGGCTAAGCATGTGACCAGAGGGGACTGTGCTTGAACGTAGTCTTCCACATATGTCGAGGCCGGCCTGGCGTAGGCTCCCGCGGGTCCTTTCCTCCCCTCTGCTTTGCCACACAGTCCCAACACCTATCTCTTTCTCTCATATGTAAGCTGTAGGTAACATATGAGAGGAAAAAGTAGGTGTTGGGACTGTGGCAGAGCAGAGGGGAGAAATGGACCCGCGGGAGCCAACGCCAAAACGGACTCGACAATTTGGTTTCACTAGTTCCTTGACGTGGTGTAGATTTGTGATTGTTCAGAAGAGAGAAGAATGAAAAACAAAGCAAACAAAGAAACGGCTGCATCATGTCGGGAAGGATAGTGAAGGGGTGGGGTGGGGGGGGGGGCACAAGCCTTGGGGCACGCCACTACCCATTCCGCGGCGTCAGTCTCGCTTTGCAGTCACCCAAACATGAGCGGGGGCCTATCTGCGTGTTTGTTGGCGGCACGCGGGCTGGCTGATGGCCTGGTCGATCACTCCATCCTGGAAAACCATCACAGGAAAACGCATCCCCGTGATTTCCGTTCAGCTTTAGTTATTCAGCCCATAAACGTGCAAAAGTTGTTGGTGAAACGCCGATAGCTATTTTTAGCGCGAAGGGTGCGGGCATGCAGGAGTTGTCTGGCTGCGTGATTGGTGCAAATGCGGGTGTTGTGGATGGAGGCATATTTCATCCCGTGTAACCCGGTGTGCCTGGTGTGTGTGTGTGTGTGTGTGTGTGTGTGTGTGTGTGTGTGTGTGTGTGTGTGTGTGTGTGTGTGTGTGTGTGTGTGTGTAGCTTTTCCATTCGCGGGTTCAGTCAGTCGCTCAAACACATGAAAAGTTACATGGTATTGGAAGCAGCTGCTGGAAAAAAGCTTCTTGGCGTCCGATGTGTGTGTGTGTGTGTGTGTGTATCCATATCGGCCTGAGGCTTATGTAGGCTTGTGTGCAGCTCTGCCAGTAAAAAATGGAAGGATGATTGACGTGTATTATTTTCTATCTTTTTTTACATGCACACTGAAACGAGAGAGAGAGAGAGAGAGAGAGCTCATCGACATATTTGTATTAAATTGCACTATGCAAGTTGTAAAAATAAAGAGAGAGAGAGAGAGAGAGAGAGAGATTCTTAAAAAAAAATATTACATGAAGAATATTTCGTGTATGATAAAAAGAAACCTCGCTTTTTACTTTTTAGAGTGATCCGGTGCGTCATCACTGCGCATGGAGGGCAATCTGTTGTCATTTAATTAAGGCAATTTCGGGGCATCCACAGCCTATATCAGTTAACCCATCTTTTGTAATACCTTAGCCATGCATATTCTTTTCATTCACTGACCACAAACCATCTCCACGTACGTAAGATCCTTCCTTAATTAATAGTACCTTCGCTAAGCTGTGTTTTGCGGGTCCTACATTGATGGCACCCTTGTGGCGTTTTTAGTGGCGGTAATTTGTGGCGTTTTGTCCGTGGTGACGTTGTTATGGTAACAATTACAGGCCATTACCGTTATTTCTTTGTCTTCTTGTTGTCATGGGTCCTTCGTGTGTGACGCCGCTCATAGTTCCGGGTACATCTGTCTGTTTTTTGGCGTCGAGTCGTTTCTTTCCCCTTCGAGGCTCCAGCAGGTGGGCGGGACATTACCTCCACATCCCGCGGCGGTGTTTTCCTGGCGATGAGACCCGTGACTGTTGTTGTCATCTGTGTGTCGTCTGTCGAGGGAAACGACTGGCTTGTTTTTTGTTGTGTTGATGTGAAAGTCTGTCTGGGAAAGTAAAGATGTAAGAACTCGTGTTTCTTTACTTTTTTTTTTATCCCTTTTATCACTGTGCAGATGGACGAGTGTGAATACCGGTGGTCGCCGAGGCATACACGCTGCGCATGCCTCTTACTTTTATAAATAGTAGGTACTGAAAAAACAACACCTTGTCAGAACGCGAGTTTTGCCATTCAGTGTCGATGTCCTTTGTAGGTTTAAAAAAAAAGAAAGTCTTGCGTAACCTTGAATTTGCTTCTCTGTAATACAATATAAAGAGCATCACATTCACAGTTGCTCACAAATTATTGAAGCGTTGTGTTGACGCTCCCAGGAAATTAGAGAAAAGCTTGATCGCTCTACGGGAGATGGTAATGTAACGAGTTCAAAGTTTTTATTGTATATTTCCTTACCAGCTCGCATTCACGTGACCACCAACAACCAGCAGGAAATGGCTGGCCAGTCAGTCATGTTATGTACCTTTCACGGTCACGAGCGCTTTAGTTTTTTTTTATGATTGACTTGCCCTTCTTTAAAACAATATTTGTGTTCAGGCTGTTCACTGCCCGGCAAATTCCATCTTGTTGCTGTTTATATTGAGCAACGAAGCGCCAGAGGCAGAAGCTTTAATGGCACAAACACAAACTTTCAGCCAGCCAGCCCAGTTTTATCAAGCGTAAGTTTTTACGTGACAACAGTGTTTGAGTTGCTCTCCAGGTGGTCAGCTGTGAGTGGCAGGAAGCGGAGGGAGAAACAGGAACTTTGATTGGAGAGAAAAGAAAATGCTTGCCTTTCACGTAACATCCGCACGCGATGCAGGTCAGTGTTAAGGGAAAAATGTGTTCTGTTTACGAAGTTTTTTTTATGTGTGTGTGTGTGTGTGTGTGTGTGTGTGTGTGTGTGTGTGTGTTTACAGAGATGTCTTAATTTCGTGTTTACGTCACTGAGACATGAGAATGCATGAAAACAGGTCGTTTGTGTTTTTATTGCTCTGGTTTGCTTCTTTGATCTATTCTCCGGCGCCCTGAATACACAGACCGGAGTACTGTGTGGCGCGAGTCGGCCAGAGGTGGTGGTGGTGGTGACGGGGGCGGCGGCGTCAGGTCCTCCCCTCGGGGCTGAACAATATCGTGAACGCCAACGTTTCTTCTGGTAGTTTCCGGCAATTGTTGGGCGGAAGTGGACCGGCTTTCATATTTGGCAGGCTGTGTGCCTCCTCCCCTCCAGAGCTCCAGGCAGGCAGGCACAGGGCTGACCCGCGCACGGGCTCTCCATTACAAGTGCTTCTTTTACCTGATTATTATTTACACCCAGATGCTCACTACGAGGAACGGAGGCGGGTGCGCGGGGAGGAGGGATTGAGGTGAGGTGGTGCAGCTGGGGAAATGGGGGTCACTTAGCTCCGGGGGCAGGGGAGTGACCGAGGGGCAGCGGGGGAGGGAGGCAGGTGTACAGCTGGCACTCACTCTCGGAGGTGGTAGTGCCAGTGCCCCAGCGGCCCTGTGACCCACTTCTGCCTGTGGTCACCAGTGTGTAGGGCAGGGCGGCAGAGAAAGGCGCGGAATATATGTTTGTGTTTGTTGTTGAGTTTAACTTATTGATTGACTTACTTAAGAACTGGAGACGAGACGAGGCGGTGAAGGTCTCCTAAGCCATTGCGGCAGAGAAAGTCGCGGAATATATTTGTTGTGTTGTCCAACTGACCGACTGACTGACTAAAAAACTGGAGCCGAGATGAAATGGTAAAGGTAACCAGTGTGTAGGACCGTGCGGCAGAGGATGTCACGGTTTTCATTTATATGTTTGTTCCGACCGATCGACCAACTGACTGACTGACTAACTGAAGAACTGGAGGTAAGTCGAGGCTGTGAAGGACCTCCTCGCCACGCCAGCTTTGCGGTGGTCAGGGTTCAAGCGCGGATATCAAACGTGGATTTTCAGCGTTATGTTTTTATTTTGTGTGAACTTTTTGTTGAGCCCGTCTGTTAATTGACTGGGCGTGATCGGACCCTCGCCTGTGTAATGGCACTAAATTGATTATTGTTCATTCAGTTCTTTCGACATTTCCCAAAAAGTGCAATTACATAGTTTTAATAACCGCTAATTACTCGGTCGCTATTGTTTTGAATATAAAAATTGTTAGCATGACCGTAACATCGGTATGCACACACACACACACACACACACACACACACACACACACACACACACACACACACACACACACACACACACACACACACACACACACACACACACACACACACACACACACACACACACACACACACACACACACACACACACACACACACACACACACACACACACACTCACACTCTCTCTCTCTCTCTCTCTCTCTCTCTCTCTCTCTCTCTCTCTCTCTCAGGTCAGCCGACGTTAAAAGACAGTTCATTTATACTTTTTTGGGACGGCTTCAAGGAGACAAAAGGAAGTTCATTCGTTCCCATTCGCCTCGCTACCTCGGGAGGACAAAAGTGACAGTGTGTTGGCGCCGCGCTGTATCGGGGCGTAAAGGCGAGGAGAGGAGGCCGCGGAGTCAGGCTTGGCGAGGGACGGGACTCGTTTCCTCTATTACGGTCATAAAAATGTTCGCCAGACGTAAGAAAACACGCGAAGAAGCAAGACTGTCGGCGGAGGCATAATTATAGAACGCCTCCGAGGTCGCAAAAGAAGAGGATTGCTGGCTTTCAAGTTAAGGCCGAAGGGAACAGCCATTAGCTCCGAAGGCCTCTTTTGCTGCTGCTCTGTCCTCCTCCTCCTCTCCTGAGCCCCTGAAGATCGAGTATGAGAAGTGTTTATTTATTTATATTTTTTTTGTCTTTTTTATATCCTGTCTATTTTAAGTGTATGTATAGGTTATGAGTATTTTTTTGTTTTTTTTTTACAACAAAGGAGACAGCTCAAGGACACACAAAAAAGGAAACAATAATACAAAAAAAGCCCGCTACTCGCTGCTCCTAAAAAAAAAAGAATCAAAAGAGGTGGCCGAAAGAGCGGTCAATTTCGGGAGGACCAGCGCTGTTTTATTTATTGCTAAGTGATACAGATACTGATAGGTGCCTTGCGTTATTATCAATCTTTCGATCTCTCCTTCTTCTGCTGTTTGGCCTTGTTTCGTTTTATATTCCTGGTAATTAACGAAGATTTGTATAAAAAAAAGAGAGAGAAAGAGGAACCAGTGAACAGTCCTTCTCCTCTTCCTCTTATCAATCTTTCGATCTCTCCATCTTCTGCTATTTGTCCTTGTTTCGTTTTATATTCCTGGTAATTAACGAAGATTTGTTTGAAAAAAGAGAGAGAAAGAGGAACCAGTGAACAGTCCTTCTCCTCTTCCTCTTCCTAGTTCTCCTCTTTCTCCTGCTCTCCACTTTCGCTGCCGTCTTCCTGAAAATATTACTTAACTCTCGCCTCTGACCTAAATTTATATCGTTGCAACACGCCCAAATCTACTTACTTCCTCACACCCTTCCATCTTTACAACCTTGAACCTTCCGCCTGAAAGCAACATATTTTCCTGATAAGACCCAATAAGTAGAACGATTTGGTGTGACGAAATTCAACAACTTTCAAAAGGCCGTGAAAGATGCACTAACACACTCTCTCAGACGGACTCGCTTTATGTAACCCATCAAGTTCATAGGAGACGAATAGCGTGAGGGAGAGACGGGGAATGGGATGGATGGGATGGATGGGTTAGGTAACAGAGGGAGAGAGAGAGAGAGATGGTGGTGGTGGTGGTGATGGAGGTGGTGGCTAGGGAACATGAAGGTTGCGGTGGTGGTGGTGGTGGTGGCGGCGGGGGGCGGTATTTTAATTCAATATATTTAGGAGAATGGCTTTTAGCAGTTAATCACGCCTCACTGGGCCGCGCTGCACATGCATGGCGGAGCGGCTTGGAGGGATTTTGAGAGAGAGAGAGAGAGAGAGAGAGAGAGAGAGAGAGAGAGAGAGAGAGATAGAGAGAGAGAGAGAGAGAGAGAGAGAGAGAGAGAGAGAGAGAGAGAGAGAGAGAATAAAGTAAAGGGAAAAAAAAAGGAAAGGAAAAGAAAGGAGAAGAAAAAGTAAAAGGAAGGAAAAAAAGTAAAGAAAGGAAGAGAGAGAGAGAGAGAGAGAGAGAGAGAGAGAGAGAGAGAGAGAGAATTATCCTTACCCACTTTCCTTGCATGGATAACGACAGGCAGGAGGATGGTATGCAGGGCGATAATCTTCCTCCCCTGGTCTCTCGCTTAGTCGTCTTCACGGGAGCGTCGGATGGAGTTTCTCAGGGTCTCTTATTGACACTGAGCTCATTAATGGGACGTCATGCGTGTCGCTCTCAGATGTCTGTTTTCCTTCCCTTGTGTTCGCCGGAATGAATTGTCCTCGCCTTTAAAAGCTGAACGAGGGGAACGCCATGGAAGGTTAGGGGTGGGAGCAAAAGGAAGGAGTACAAAGGCCTTGAAAACAGAGGAAAACTGAAATAAAGGAAATAGCTGATAAGGATTTTACAACTTCACTCGAGAGAAATGGAGATGGTAATGGAAGACAGGGCTTGGAGCAAAAGAAAGGAGAATGAAGGTCTTGAAAACAGAGGAAAACAGAATTACAGGAAACAAAATGATGAGGACTTTGCCACTCCACTCGAGAGAAATGGGAATGCTATGGAAATACAGGGTTAGGAGCAAAAGAAAGGAGAATGAAGGTCATGAAAACAGAGGAAAACTGAAATAAAGGAGAAAGATGATAAAGACTTCGCCAAATGGAAATGCTATGGAAGATAAGGGTTAGGAGCAAAAGAAAGGAGAATAAAGGTCTTGAAAAGGAAAACTGAAGTAAAGGAAATAGAAGATGAGGACTTTAACTTTTCACTCGAGAGAAAAGGAAATGCTGTGGAAGAATAAGATTAGATGCAAAAGAAAGGAGAATTAAGGTCTTGAAAACAGAGGCAAACGGAAATATAATAAATAGAAGATAATAAGGATTTTGCCTTTTCACTCGACGAAGTTAATGAACTCCGCCTTCAAACAGAGAAATAGGAGAAAAGTATGAGTTGGAGGGTCGAGCTTAAGAGATTGCTGGTCTTGAAAACTAAAAAAGACGAACAAGGAAT
Organism: Eriocheir sinensis; assembly: GCF_024679095.1. Classification (NCBI taxonomy): domain Eukaryota; kingdom Metazoa; phylum Arthropoda; class Malacostraca; order Decapoda; family Varunidae; genus Eriocheir; species Eriocheir sinensis. The sequence goes on along the minus strand of NC_066534.1, from coordinate 6,599,422 downwards.
TAAAATATGAAAAGAATATGACCTCACTCCATGAAATTAACTGTCTTCATCATTTAATGAAAAAAAAAGTCGACTATATAGAATTAAGAGTCAAGGAGCGAAGGCAAGGAGAAGGTCTGGAAAAGCGGAAGACACAAACATGGAATTAGACAGTCATTGGAGTTTAGTTCCTTAATAGATGAAAAGAATCGTTTTTACCCGCATGTGGAGAACCGGAAGAATGTTATGGCGGGTCAGGGTCCGGAGCAACGAGAGGAAGAATGCAGGTCTTGAAAACAGGAGGAAAACACAGACCTGGAATTAAATGATGGCAGGAATTCGACCTCCTCACCCGATGGGATTATTCGCCTTCAAGCGGAGGGCCGGGAAAACTGTATCGAGGTTGAAGATTAAAGAGGAAAAGGAGAAGAATGCAGCTCACGGAAACAGGAGAAAACGCAAACACAAAATGAGAAAACGGTAGGGATTTGGCCTCCGCTCGCCAGCTCGAAGAAAAGGAACGAATAATCTTTTGAGTCTCAGGAGTTTACCAAAGTCGGCCCAACAAGGAGGAATTTTGGCGTGTCACCGAAAATACGTAAAAGCTCGAAAATCCTTACAGATCTCAACTTCCCGGGGTTCCCAAGAGCCCCGGGCTGGACCAGGGTCGGCGCCCCCTCCTCGGCGCCACGGGTCTGCTCAGTTCACAAATCTTTTTCAAACTGGGCTGCTCCTTGCCATCTCTCATTTTTTTTTCTTCATCGCCCGCCGCCGAGGGAGGTGGGAATGTTTTCTTCATTATCTTTCTGTCCGTCTGTCACTTACCAAACTGAAAAGATTAAACGGATTGACATCTAAACGTATAGTCACCAAATACGTATGGGAACTTCCTTAGGCATCTCAAACTGATTAACGACCAGTATGGCGGGCGATGCGTTTATGCTTTGAAATAGAAAGGATTCTTGTCCACTAATAATTCGCAGCTAGAGGCTTAATCAAGATATATATGCGCCTTTATTTTTTTTTTATTCTTTCCGTCTTCATCCTTCTGCTTCTAATTCTTTTCTTAGTTGTTTTATTCCTCTAATTGTTCTTGAATTTTATGGGCAAATATATTTTGGTAGACATGCATGTGATCCCTTCATATCTCTCTCTCTCTCTCTCTCTCTCTCTCTCTCTCTCTCTCTCTCTCTCTCTCTCTCTCTCTCTCTCTCTCTCTCTCTCTCTCTCTCTCTCTCTCTCTCTCTCTCGTGCCTGTCGTCGTCGTGAAGGTGTACAGTCAGCCCAGTGTTGGTACACACCGTGCAGGACGGAAGCACAGCTTGTGTAGGGAGCCCTGCGTGGGGCGCCGCGGGGCTGTGTGGCGTGGAATAATCAAGACACACGCAGCCGCCTCGTTAGCGTCCTCGCCGTGTGTTGCCTCATAAACATGAGCACAAACGGGCGTGCCGAGGGGAAGAGAGGAGGCCCAGGGTTGTAAGTCGTCGAGGCAAACGACTCCGAACATTTTCATATAAAAATTCAAACAAAAATTTGGCTGCTTTCTCTTGAATTAAAGGCCCTTTCAAGCTGTAATAAGAGTTCTTGTGTTTTCCTGTTTTCTGTTATTTCTTTTGTTGGACTTGTATTGCAAGACTTTTCATGCCGGTCATTTGAAATGGAATGCAAATTTGCCTCATTAGCATTTTTATCTTAAAGAAAGTTGTGGAGGAAGGAGCAAACTTTCCTATTCTCTGTCAAACTTCTAAAGAAAAATCGTTTTATGAGTGACTTAATTCACGCTCGGCCTCGCGCGCCGCACCCGGGGACGCTGCGCCGAGGCGTGACGCGTCTGTCACATCTCCTTGGCGATTTGTCTGTATCTGTATCTCTATGCCTATCTATCTCTATACCTATCTATCTCTATACCTATCTATCTCTATACCTATCTATCTCTATATCTCTAATCTTTATCTAATATATATATATATATATATATATATATATATATATATATATATATATATATATATATATATATATATATATATATATATATATATATATAATATAATATATATATGCATGTCGATGGTGAATGTCATTTGATAGTCATGAAAACGTTTGTGCCTGAAACAAGTTCAAACAACCTATATTCCTTTTTTGAAGCACCTGGAGCCGTCATTGAAGTGGGTGCTCAATTTTCATCAGTGTGGCAGATAATGATGTAAATACACAATATGATCGGGACGAGGTTGTCTTTATCAGACAAATTATCGTACATCAGTTAATGTATCGTTATGTTGCTGCTGACTAGTGATGACAGACAGTGTTCAAATTAACGTCGCATCTCATTAATACAGCCATTCCATATTGCCACACGAGCTGTCGTAATGCGCTTACCTCCGCTGCCCGCCCTTGACACGCCTGATGAAGCGATCGGAGTTTTGTCATCTGTTTATTACTGTCACTGACGCATTACAGGCTTACGTGATCAAATCTTTTATCAAAACAGCGAGCCGCCGCCATCCACCGGCATGTTGCAATAGCGTGCCGTGTGACTGCCTATATACACCAGAATAATAGCCCGCCGCACCACGCCAATAACTGCCTGCACAGCCCCCCGACCCACCCCCACACATACACCGGAGTTTGTAACACGGGTTGAGAGCAGTGTGTGTGCTCTGTGTTTTTCTCTCTTGTCATAGGCAGAACAGAACTCCCAGTCCACGCAACCCTTCGGAGGGCTAGGCCTCGGGGTGGTGGCTCCCGCGTCACGGAGACTGCTTGGGTTTCTCTCGGGTGAGGACGGCAGATGTTGGCCTAGGTGGGATTGTTCTGGTGATCTCGCAAAGGTGTTGTCTAATGGATGCTTCTCATAATTTACACGCTGCTATAGGTTTCTTCAGGCCTACTTATTTCATGGAGATGCCTCGTGCGTGATGTGTCACCGTGGCTTCGGGTATCATTTGATATCTTTTATCAAGTGTTGCAGCGGGAAGTGATTATGTACTTACGAGACGGTTTCGCTGTAACCCTTTACATCGTTGTTAGTAATCGAGAAGGTAAGCGATATTTAACTTTATATGCAATATTTTATAGATAAAATTGATGGAGTAAACTTCATCATATAGAATTTGTTCTATACTCTGGACGTGAAAGAAAAACAAACATAAATGCTATTAGCGAATACTCTGGCCTGAGCGAGAGGCCAGTGGGTGGCCACAGGGCGAGGCTGCAGCCCTCCGTTA